>NC_056732.1:1869609369-1869969369 GCF_019279795.1 Protopterus annectens
TGCTGCAGCATTTAGGTCAAGAAACAGTTTTGAGCATGTAGTTAAAATATGTTTGGGTAGAATGAGAGGCTTAGTGAGATATATTTTATTGGTGATTTTTTGGCATTGCTCAATCAGATGTTATTATTTGGAGACTAGTACCAGCAAGGAGCTACGATATATTTTGGACAATATTCCTGGCTGTGTCACTACTGTGTAGAATTTGGGTAGCAGGAAGTGCTCAGTAATATAGAAGTGTTGTACTATTTTTACTGAATTGCTCTGGTCTTCTCCTAACAAATAGTAATGAGTCTGTGTTACACCTGCACCAGGTAATATAATGAATGCCTACTCAGCAGGTTATGTGCAGCAATTATCACCTGTGTCTGAACATGCAGAACTGTGCATTAATGACATGCAGTTATTAACAATAAGTGCAGTTACAGTACAACACTGAGTCATTACCACTTTTCAAGTAAAACACTCAGCAGCTGTCACTGTTATTCACATAAGTAAGTCATTATCACATTGATGAATGCACCATGTTTTTTCTGTCAGTTTTTACAATTTGTTTGATACACAGTAAAGTCCCCATTATGGTTATATGCTTCATATTTTTGTGAACTACTGCAATTGAACATCGTATCACTGGGCTGTTTTCCTTGATATGCATGATTTCAAGGTTGCCACTCTCATGCCTTCACTCCCTCCTGAAAGGCCATGTGCCAAAAGAGAGAGTCTTGGTACTGTCTTTTTCTTTTGTGATGTGCCCTTTCACTCTCCCTCCACTCTGGTACAGTAAGTGTATGTAGGGGTCAGGACAGGGATTATTACATTACTTCTGTCCTTGATGTCCATTGCTGAATGGACACATGTAAAGAGAAAAGGCAGTGGTAAGGCACAATGCTCACACTGAAGGAGGTCATTACGACTTAGGTTATGAGAGTTAAGACCTTTTTTTTCTTATTTTGGTAAGTTGTCAACATGCTAAGTAATCCCTCATTTTGAAGACAGTATCAGTACATACAACATGGTAAAATAACTGTGTCTGTATGCTGTACACATGTACAGACATCAGAGTTTGATTAGGCCTTAGGTCGTGGAAATTATGATTTTTTTCCATATTTTGGTAAATAACTTTGCTAGGGGGCATGTAATTGCGCCAAGTGAAACCTCATTTTGAAGACAGTGTTAGTCCTTACAAAATGATAAAAGAACTGTGTCTGCGTGCTGTATGCATGTACAGATATCACAGTTTGTTTAGGACTTAGGTTATAAAAATTGATTTTATTTATATTTTGGTAAATAACTTTGCTAGGGAGCATGTAATTGTGCCAAGTGATACCTCATTTGGAAGAGAGTGATAGTCCTTCCAAAATTATAAACACACTGTGTCTCTATGCTGTACACATGTACATATATCACAGTTTGTTTAGGACTTAGGTTATGGAAATTGATTTTATTCATATTTTGGTAAATAACTTTGCTAGGGAGCATGTCATTGTGCCAAGTGATACCTCATTTTGAAGATGGTGTTAGTCCTTACAACATGATAAAAGAACTGTGTCTGTATGCTGTACACATGTATAGATAGCACAGTTTGTTTAGGACTTTGGTTATGGAAATTATGAATTTTTTTCATATTTTGGTAAATAACATTGCTAGGGAAGATGTCAACATGCTAAGTAAGACCTCAATTTGAAGACAGTATTACTCCTTACAACATTATAAAAGAACTGTCTCTGTTTGCTGTATACATGTACAGATATCACAGTTTTTTAAGACTAAGATTATGAAAATTATGATTTTTTTCATATTTTAATGAATGACTTTGCTAAGGAAAGATGTCAATGTGTTAAGTAATACCTCATTTTGAAGACAGTATTAGTCCTTACAACATGGTAAAAGAACTATGCCCGTGTTCTGTACACATGTGCATATATCACAGTTTGTTTAGGGCTTATGTTATGGAAATTATGAATTGTTGTCATATTTTGGTAAATAACTTTGCAATGGAACATGCCAGTGTGCTAAGTAGTACCTCATTTTGAAGACAATATTAATAGTTACAACATGGTAAAAGCACTGTGTCTGTATGCTGTACACATGTAGAGATATCAAAGTTTGTTTAGGACTTAGGTTATGGAAATTATGATTTTTTTCATATTTTGGAAAATAACTGTGAGGGAACATGTCAGTGTGCCAAGTAATACCTCATTTTGAAGATAGTGTTACTCCTTACAACATGGTAAAAGAACTGTGTCTGTGCCCCGTACACATGTACAGATATCACAGTTTGTTTAGTCTTGTAGGATTATTAAAATTATACATTTCCAATACTTCTCATTATTATGTCCATATCTTTGCAAGGGAGCATGTTGATCATACAAATGATGCATCATTCTGAAGCTGACATTCAGATGCACAACTTCTACACTGATATGTAGGCTCTGTCTGTTACAGCTGATGAGCTATTATGCTTTATTTATTAATTATGAGAAATATTATATCAATCATATTTCTGTGAATATCTCCATAAAGGAGCATCACACAGTAAGGGTTAAGGTATCATTTTAAAGTTGACATGCATACAAACAAATTAAATACAAATTGTATGGGTCTACATGGTACATTGACCAAGATATTGTGCTTTGCTCTTCCAAAAAGGTAAACATTATGCACAATATCATCATTCCTTGCCAAATATTTAATAATGACTTTGATACGCACTATCAACATTTACATTGCTGGAAAGATCAGTGTCTGCTGAACAACTTCCACATTTTCATTTTTAGTGTAGCTCTTATAGTTAAAGAGTTATGAATTTTTATTTTCTGTATGGTATTACAAATGGATTTTCTGAAAATGAGCTCAGGCTGCACTGTTGTCCCTATGGTGGAATTAAGTAGGCAGCATTTTCTGAGCTGCTCAAGAATGAATGAGTTAAGATTCCCCCTCTGCCAAGATTTCTCTGTCATGTACAAGTTGCACCATTGTTTTGTACACCTTACATTTCAGCTTCTCTGGCATTGTTCTGACACAAACTACCCATGATACTTTGGGACAGTTTATCTCTGTCACCTTAAGATTCCCCTTCTGCTGTGGTTACTGTCATATACTAGTTGCACCATTGTTTTGTACAGCTTACCTTTCAGTAGAGTTGTTGCCTCATAGCAAGAGGTTCTCCCGTTCGATTTTCGGCTAGAGTGCAGGGAGTGCCTTCTCTGTGGAGTCTGCATGTCCTCCCTGCAGTTGGGTGGGCGTTCGAAAGACATGTGTAAATGGGCGTGCCTTCGTCGAAGGTTGAACATCGAGCTGGCACCTTGGCGTTTATGAAAATCTACTGCCAATCATTAGCAGACCAGAGTTCCGCTGTGGCGACCCCTAACCTGGAAAAGCCAAAAGACAAACAACCCTTCAGCTTCTCTGCCATCGTTCTGACACAAACTACCCATGATACTTTGGGACGGTTTATCTCTATCAACTTAAGATTCCATTTCTGCCAAGGTTTCTATGTCATATACTAGTTGCACCATTGTTTAGTACACCTTACCTTTCACCTTCTCTGGCATTATTTTGACACAAACTACCCATGATACATTTGTACAATTTCTCTCTATCGCCTTAAGATTCCTCTTCTGCCAAAGTTTCTATGTCATATAGTTGTTGCACCATTGTTTTGTACACCTTACCTTTCACCTTCTCTGGCATTGTTCTGACACAGACTACCCATTATGCTTTGGGACAGTTGGCTGCAGTGCCTCTGATTCAAGCTTTGACTTCCACATTCAGTCTTCCCTTCTGCTCAGCCACACCTCCTAGATGCTTGAAGCTAATAACTTTTTCCACTATTTCCCTTTGATTTCCAATTTCAGCTTCTTATGACTTCCATTTGCTACCCAGAACACCATTTCTGTCCCATATGCCTTCAGTTGTACATCCTCTGTCATTTGCTAAAGTGTCTGTTCAGAATCCACTTGTAATGCCACATTGTCTGCACAACACGGCTTTTGTTGTCTGTATCTTGTGAGCCACGACAGTACAATGCTTATTTTCCGTCTGGATGCATCTTTCAGTCCATAGTATGATGTGGACCCAAATGAGCCATGTCTCCCCATCACATCCAATATCTTGATCATGGCTGCTGTGAATGTACTCGGCTGGCTGCTTTCCTTCATTTTATTTTTTTTGTGCACTTTGTACTTTGATAATAATATAAAAATCATGACATTAAGTAAAGAGATAATTATGTGTATTGTCAGAAACTGCTTGATATAAAATTCAGTAATAGACAATTGAGAGATGGATGGATTTATTTTAGGTCTTTTGGACAAATGACGCATTCTACTTTCGCACCAGGCAAAATGTAACTTTAAACAGACATAAGAATGTCTTATAAATAATCTCTTCTCTTAAATATGAGGAGAATGCCTTATGAATAGTAATACGTTCTCCTACATATATGGAGAATGCCTTATCAATAGTAATCTGTTCTCCTAAATATATGGAGAATGCCTTATCAATAATAATCTGTTCTCCTAAATATATGGAAAATGCCTTATCAATAGTAATATCTTCTCCAAAATATATGGAGAATGTCTTATGAATAGTATAATTAAGTATCCAAGGAGGAGTAGAGTTGTATAATCAGGGCTATAAAGTTATTGGCGTGCATTGTCACTGTCGATGCTGTTATACCATTGTGCTACGCAAATGTTTATCAATAATCAATTTGAATAGTAAGGTAAATGAGAGTATAAACTGTTGCTTTTATTTAGTAACAGCAGTAAAGATGTGTGTTTCAGAAAAAAAAGAAATAGCTGTTGAAGCAGTTCTGAAGATTGGAGAGGGGTGAAAAGTAGAATATCTGTAACAGGGGTGAGTGAAAAGAACAGAATAAGGGGCTTAAAGGATGGGAGGGTAAATAACTTAGCACAGAGCATGGTGTGGTACAGAAGGGTGGGGTGAGCACTACTGCAGAACATGGTGTGATACTGAAGGATGGGGTGAGCAGTACTACAGAACATGGTGTGGTACTGAATGGTGGGGTGAGCACTACTGCAGAACATGGTGTGGTACTGAAGGCTGGGGGTGAGCAGTACTGCAGAACATGGTGTGATACAGAAGGCTGGGGTGAGTAGTACTGCAGAACATGGTGTGATACAGAAGGGTGGGGTGAGCAATACTGCAGAACATGGTGTGTTACTGAAGGCTGGGATGAGTAGTACTGCAGAACATGGTGTGATACAGAAGGGTGGGGTGAGCAATACTGCAGAACATGGTGTGGTACTGAAGGCTGGGGGAGAACAGTACTGCAGAACATGGTGTGATACAGAAGGGTGGGGTGAGCAGTACTGCAGAACATGGTGTGATACAGAAGGGTGGGGTGAGCAGTACTGCAGAACATGGTGTGATACAGAAGGATGGGGTGAGCACTACTGCAGAACATGGTGTGGTACTAAAGGCTGGGGGTAAGCAGTACTGCAGAACATGGTGTGGTACTGAAGGCTGGGGGTGAGTTGTACTACAGAACATGGTGTGGTACTGAAGGCTGGGGGTGAGTTGTACTACAGAACATGGTGTGGTACTGAAGGCTGGGGGTGATCAGAACTGCAGAACATGGTGTGATACAGAAGGATGGGGTGAGCACTACTGCAGAACATGGTGTGGTACTAAAGGCTGGGTGTAAGCAGCACTGCAGAACATGCTGTGGTACTGAAGGCTGAGGTGATCAGAACTGCAGAACATGGTGTGATACAGAAGGGTGGGGTGAGCACTACTGCAGAACATGGTGTGGTACTAAAGGCTGGGGGTAAGCAGTACTGCAGAACATGGTGTGGTACTGAAGGCTGGGGATGAGTTGTACTACAGAACATGGTGTGATACTGAAGGCTGGGGGTGAGCAGTACTACAGAACATGGTGTGGTATTGATGGCTGAGGGTGACCTGTACTACAGAATATGGTGTGGTACTGAAGGCTTGGGGGTGAGGAGTACTGCAGAACATAGTGTGATAATGAAGGCAGGGGGTGAGGAGTACTGCAGAACATAGTGTGGTACTGAAGGCCGGGGGTAAAATACTAGTGCACTGGAGCAAGTAAAGCCTGGCTGAGGCATGTGGCAAGTGATAATATGAAGGTTTAAGCGAGGAGGATTATGTTTTTAGTGTAATTAATTTTTACTTTAGACAGTATTACTGTTTTGTGGCAGTAATTACTAGTTCTCACAGGTCAGAGTTGCCTACTTACTGTTTTATATCTTTGTATTTTTTGTTTTATGTTGAACATAGCACAAGTAAAAGAAAGAACTACCTGGATATTTAACTAAGATTTTTAGCCTGTTTTAGACATTAAAAAGAAAGTAGCATTTATCACTGACAGATGCTGGCTTGTAGTCAGTCATTTAGTAAATGAGGACAACAGTAGAGGATTCATTTAAGGGTCTTTTGATTGTTTTTTTGTTTGGAAGGTTTATTCTGGTGAAGTCTGGAATGTCATAAGAAAAACGTAACTGGTAAATAAGTAGTGATGCCTAAATGGATTCGTCTGTTTATGAATGACATTTTGAATTGCACAAGTAGCACAGAATATTTTAAAACAAAATTGAAAAGCATCATTTGGCAGTGTCAGTGTTTTAAAAGGAGAGTTTTAAAAGACAGGATAAGTAAGTAAAGCTGAACATTAAATGTCAAGCGGTGAAAATCCACATGCTGTGGCATATTACCCTGTGGCAGACTTGGAAAAAAAGATGCAAGTCTTCAAAATTTTTTTTTTTACAATGTTCTTTAAAATCTGGTGTTTTGGAATATAAATGGATCCTTCATTATCCTCACAGGTCATGTCAGTAAAACAGACCTGTAAATTTCAAATCCTTGTGAACTAGTCACCTACCAGTAACCATCTAGTTACCACTATTCTGACACCAGTGGTTTACTTTGCCCTCCCCAAAGCTTGCTTAAAGTATTAACATGTTTTACTCGAACCTGAACTCTTACCAGAATGACAAAGCACTGCACCACCTTTAATAACGTTAACATGCTGCCTGCCAGCATCCGGTTCCAACACATTCTTATCATCATCATGTTCAAATGCATCTTAATCACTGCCGAACCCTAGCAAAAAATACCATCCTAAAACTCATTGCAGCACGACAGTCCCAAAGTGCTTCCTGGCAGCCCCATTTTATCATTTAATTTCACTGCCAGTGCCTTCACAGGTACAGGCCCAAACTCTGGTACTCCGTAACAGTACTAGGTACAAATGAGCCCTCATCCTGGCAGCCCCATTTCATCATTTCATTTCACTGCCAGTGCCTTCACAGGTACAGGCCCAAACTCTGGTACTCCGTAACGGTACTAGTTACAAATGAGCCCTCATCCTGGCAGCCCCATTTCATCATTTCATTTCACTGCCAGTGCCTTCACAGGTACAGGCCCAAACTCTGGTACTCCGTAACGGTACTAGGTACAAATGAGCCCTCATCCTGGCAGTCCCATTTCATCATTTAATTTCACTGCCAGTGCCTTCACAGGTACAGGCCCAAACTCTGGTACTCCGTAACGGTACTAGGTACAAATGAGCCCTCATCCTGGCAGCCCCATTTCATCATTTCATTTCACTGCCAGTGCCTTCACAGGTACAGGTCCAAACTCTGGTACTCCTTAACGGTACTAGGTACAAATGAGCCCTCATCCTGGCAGCCCCATTTCATCATTTCATTTCACTGCCAGTGCCTTCACAGGTACAGGTCCAAACTCTGGTACTCCGTAACGGTACTAGGTACAAATGAGCCCTCATCCTGGCAGTCCCATTTCATCATTTCATTTCACTGCCAGTGCCTTCACAGGTACAGGCTCAAACTCTGGTACTCCGTAATGGTACTAGGTACAAATGAGCCCTCATCCTGGCAGCCCCATTTCATCATTTCATTTCACTGCCAGTGCCTTCACAGGTACAGGCTCAAACTCTGGTACTCCGTAATGGTACTAGTTACAAATGAGCCCTCATCCTGGCAGCCCCATTTCATCATTTCATTGCCAGTGCCTTCACAGGTACAGGCCCAAACTCTGGTACTCCGTAACGGTACTAGGTACAAATGAGCCCTCATCCTGGCAGTCCCATTTCATCATTTAATTTCACTGCCGGTGCCTTCACAGGTACAGGCCCAAACTCTGGTACTCCGTAACGGTACTAGGTACAAATGAGCCCTCATCCTGGCAGTCCCATTTCATCATTTCATTTCACTGCCGGTGCCTTCACAGGTACAGGCCCAAACTCTGGTACTCCGTAACGGTACTAGGTACAAATGAGCCCTCATCCTGGCAGCCCCATTTCATCATTTCATTTCACTGCCAGTGCCTTCACAGGTACAGGCCCAAACTCTGGTACTCCGTAACGGTACTAGGTACAAATGAGCCCTCATCCTGGCAGTCCCATTTCATCATTTAATTTCACTGCCAGTGCCTTCACAGGTACAGGCCCAAACTCTGGTACTCCGTAACGGTACTAGGTACAAATGAGCCCTCATCCTGGCAGTCCCATTTCATCATTTCATTTCACTGCCAGTGCCTTCACAGGTACAGGCCCAAACTCTGGTACTCCGTAACGGTACTAGGTACAAATGAGCCCTCATCCTGGCAGCCCCATTTCATCATTTCATTTCACTGCCAGTGCCTTCACAGGTACAGGCCCAAACTCTGGTACTCCGTAACGGTACTAGGTACAAATGAGCCCTCATCCTGGCAGCCCCATTTCGTCATTTCATTTCACTGCCAGTGCCTTCACAGGTACAGGCCCAAACTCTGGTACTCCTTAATGGTACTAGGTACAAATGAGCCCTCATCCTGGCAGTCCCATTTCATCATTTCATTTCACTGCCAGTGCCTTCACAGGTACAGGCCCAAACTCTGGTACTCCGTAACAGTGCTAGGTACAAATGAGCCCTCATCCTGGCAGCCCCATTTCATCATTTCATTTCACTGCCAGTGCCTTCACAGGTACAGGCCCAAACTCTGGTACTCCGTAACGGTACTAGTTACAAATGAGCCCTCATCCTGGCAGCCCCATTTCATCATTTCATTTCACTGCCAGTGCCTTCACAGGTACATGCCCAAACTCTGGTACTCCGTAACGGTACTAGGTACAAATGAGCCCTCATCCTGGCAGTCCCATTTCATCATTTAATTTCACTGCCAGTGCCTTCACAGGTACAGGCCCAAACTCTGGTACTCCGTAACGGTACTAGGTACAAATGAGCCCTCATCCTGGCAGCCCCATTTCATCATTTCATTTCACTGCCAGTGCCTTCACAGGTACAGGTCCAAACTCTGGTACTCCTTAACGGTACTAGGTACAAATGAGCCCTCATCCTGGCAGCCCCATTTCATCATTTCATTTCACTGCCAGTGCCTTCACAGGTACAGGCTCAAACTCTGGTACTCCGTAATGGTACTAGGTACAAATGAGCCCTCATCCTGGCAGCCCCATTTCATCATTTCATTGCCAGTGCCTTCACAGGTACAGGCCCAAACTCTGGTACTCCGTAACGGTACTAGGTACAAATGAGCCCTCATCCTGGCAGTCCCATTTCATCATTTAATTTCACTGCCGGTGCCTTCACAGGTACAGGCCCAAACTCTGGTACTCCGTAACGGTACTAGGTACAAATGAGCCCTCATCCTGGCAGCCCCATTTCATCATTTCATTTCACTGTCAGTGCCTTCACAGGTACAGGCCCAAACTCTGGTACTCCGTGACGTACTAGGTACAAATGAGCCCTCATCCTGGCAGCCCCATTTCATCATTTCATTTCACTGCCAGTGCCTTCACAGGTACAGGCCCAAACTCTGGTACTCCGTAACGGTACTAGGTACAAATGAGCCCTCATCCTGGCAGTCCCATTTCATCATTTAATTTCACTGCCAGTGCCTTCACAGGTACAGGCCCAAACTCTGGTACTCCGTAACGGTACTAGGTACAAATGAGCCCTCATCCTGGCAGTCCCATTTCATCATTTCATTTCACTGCCAGTGCCTTCACAGGTACAGGCCCAAACTCTGGTACTCCGTAACGGTACTAGGTACAAATGAGCCCTCATCCTGGCAGCCCCATTTCATCATTTCATTTCACTGCCAGTGCCTTCACAGGTACAGGCCCAAACTCTGGTACTCCGTAACGGTACTAGGTACAAATGAGCCCTCATCCTGGCAGCCCCATTTCGTCATTTCATTTCACTGCCAGTGCCTTCACAGGTACAGGCCCAAACTCTGGTACTCCTTAACGGTACTAGGTACAAATGAGCCCTCATCCTGGCAGCCCCATTTCATCATTTCATTTCACTGCCAGTGCCTTCACAGGTACAGGCCCAAACTCTGGTACTCCGTAACGGTACTAGGTACAAATGAGCCCTCATCCTGGCAGCCCCATTTCATCATTTCATTTCACTGCCGGTGCCTTCACAGGTACAGGCCCAAACTCTGGTACTCCTTAATGGTACTAGGTACAAATGAGCCCTCATCCTGGCAGCCCCATTTCATCATTTCATTTCACTGCCAGTGCCTTCACAGGTACAGGCCCAAACTCTGGTACTCCGTAACGGTACTAGGTACAAATGAGCCCTCATCCTGGCAGCCCCATTTCATCATTTCATTTCACTGCCAGTGCCTTCACAGGTACAGGCCCAAACTCTGGTACTCCTTAATGGTACTAGGTACAAATGAGCCCTCATCCTGGCAGCCCCATTTCATCATTTAATTTCACTGCCAGTGCCTTCACAGGTACAGGCCCAAACTCTGGTACTCCGTAATGGTACTAGGTACAAATGAGCCCTCATCCTGGCAGTCCCATTTCATCATTTCATTTCACTGCCAGTGCCTTCACAGGTACAGGTCCAAACTCTGGTACTCCGTAACGGTACTAGGTACAAATGAGCCCTCATCCTGGCAGCCCCATTTCATCATTTCATTTCACTGCCAGTGCCTTCACAGGTACAGGCCCAAACTCTGGTACTCCGTAACGGTACTAGGTACAAATGAGCCCTCATCCTGGCAGTCCCATTTCATCATTTCATTTCACTGCCAGTGCCTTCACAGGTACAGGCCCAAACTCTGGTGCTCCATAACGGTACTAGGTACAAATGAGCCCTCATCCTGGCAGCCCCATTTCGTCATTTCATTTCACTGCCAGTGCCTTCACAGGTACAGGCCCAAACTCTGGTACTCCGTAACGGTACTAGGTACAAATGAGCCCTCATCCTGGCAGTCCCATTTCATCATTTCATTTCACTGCCGGTGCCTTCACAGGTACAGGCCCAAACTCTGGTACTCCGTAACGGTACTAGGTACAAATGAGCCCTCATCCTGGCAGCCCCATTTCATCATTTCATTTCACTGTCAGTGCCTTCTCAGGTACAGGCCCAAACTCTGGTGCTCCGTAACGGTACTAGGTACAAATGAGCTCTCATTACCAGTTTTCAAAATGGCCATAAAAATCGCAGTGTTTAACCAAACCAGCATGCTTCGTGTCTCTTAGGTTCATAGGATGATACTAGGCTGTTGGCCCGGAGGCCCTTATAAGCCTAACTAAGAAATTTTCCCAGGTTCCCTCAAAGACAGTACCTGTTTCCCCTGTCCAGCAGGGACACAGATGGGATCCCAGGATTGTATTTTATGTTTCCCATCCAGTCATCTGAGATTCTCTATTATATTCATCACAGTCATATGACATCCTTAGGCTCCATCTGTATAGAAAGCATTATCTCTTCATCCCTCTAACAATCCTACTCTTAAGCCTGGGTTGTTTATCACACCGGTCTACCCAGGTGCTTCTTTCCATGCCAGTTAACTATAAGCTCACGTCACTGTACCGTAAGGCACTGCTTTTGTATGTTGTGTTCTGTTATTGACTGATACCAAGCTGCCTCACCCCACAGATTACTAGTAATTATTTGCGTTACATTTTTGTGTTGCATACATTCGGTACCTTTTGTTTCAGAACACTGCCCTCCATTATTTTTGTATGTTGTGTTCTGTTATTGACTCTGATACCAAGCTGCCTCACCCCACAGATTACTAGTAATTATTTGTGTTACATTTTTGTGTTGTATACATTCAGTACCTTTTGTTTCAGAACACTGCCCCCCATTATTTTTATATGTTATGTTCTGTTATTAACTGATAACAAGCTGCCTCACCCCACAGATTACTAGTAATTATTTGCGTTACATTTTTGTGTTGCATACATTCAGTACCTTTTGTTTCAGAACACTGCCTTCCATTATTTTTGTATGTTGTGTTCTGTTATTGACTGATACCAAGCTGCCTCACCCCACAGATTACTAGTAATTATTTGTGTTACATTTTTGTGTTGCATACATTCGGTACCTTTTGTTTCAGAACACTGCCCCCCATTATTTTTGTATGTTGTGTTCTGTTATTGACTGATACCAAGCTGCCTCACCCCACAGATTACTAGTAATTATTTGTGTTACATTTTTGTGTTGCATACATTCAGTACCTTTTGTTTCAGAACACTGCCCTCCATTATTTTTGTATGTTGTGTTCTGTTATTGACTCTGATACCAAGCTGCCTCACCCCACAGATTACTAGTAATTATTTGCGTTACATTTTTGTGTTGCATACATTCTGTACCTTTTGTTTCAGAACACTGCCTTCCATTATTTTTGTATGTTGTGTTCTGTTATTGACTGATACCAAGCTGCCTCACCTCACAGATTACTAGTAATTATTTGTGTTACATTTTTGTGTTGCATACATTCAGTACCTTTTGTTTCAGAACACTGCCCTCCATTATTTTTGTATGTTGTGTTCTGTTATTGACTGATACCAAGCTGCCTCACCCCACAGATTACTAGTAATTATTTGTGTTACATTTTTGTGTTGCATACATTCGGTACCTTTTGTTTCAGAACACTGCCCTCCATTATTTTTGTATGTTGTGTTCTGTTATTGACTCTGATACCAAGCTGCCTCACCCCACAGATTACTAGTAATTATTTGTTACATTTTTGTGTTGCATACATTCTGTACCTTTTGTTTCAGAACACTGCCCTCCATTATTTTTGTATGTTGTGTTCTGTTAAAAACTCTGATACCAAGCTGTCTCACCCCACAGATTACTAGCAATTATTTGTGCTGCATTTTTGTGTTGCATACATTCAGTACCTTTTGTTTCAGAACACTGCCCTCCATTATTTTTGTATGTTGTGTTCTGTTATTGACTCTGATACCAAGCTGCCTCACCCCACAGATTACTAGTAATTATTTGCGTTACATTTTTGTGTTGCATACATTCAGTACCTTTTGTTTCAGAACACTGCCCTCCATTATTTTTGTATGTTTCCTGTTTGCATTGCTGTGTACCAAGGTCATGACTGAAACCCCATGATCCATTCCACCTGTCGCATTAAACAAATAATTCTGATGTCTGAAGCAGAACTTTCAGTGTCTTTGTACTTTAATCTTAGATATGCGTTGCAGTGAAACAGTTATTTTGTTGGTAGAATTTTGCATTTCATTTTTCCAGAAACCTCACACATTGGAATGAGCAAAGAGCAGGATTTTTCTTAGACTGAGAATTGTCATGAACTGATTTTCCTGACTTGACATTGATAGTTTCAGTAAAATCATGCCTCCTAAACAACAGAGGAAAGAACCTTTCCCTGCCAGTATTGACCTTGAGAGGACAGATACTGTAAATCTTCTCATTAAATAGAGTTGTTATTGAATCTCTGGCTTATGCAAGGTTAAAGTCAGCTGGTAATTCCATGGTGCTTGACTTACCTGATTCTCCCTCAGTCCTTGCCTGGGCTGCTTCTGTCATTAATAAACTAGAATTGCTAAGTTCAGTGGTATAACTCTTTCAGCAGTTGGTTTATAAATAGAAAGTTTTAAAAGAGGCTATATTTGTTCAGACAAAGCAAGTGCTTTATTGTGCTGAGAAACAAACATGATTCAATGTAGGATGAGTTGTTTACTGTATGACAGAAATATGACTAGTTTTCCTGGGAAGATACCCAGTTAAGCTCCCTGTTCTAACCTTTAGCAGATGATGTCATAGCTTGAAACCCATGTTGGGCACTGTAATTTAAGACTGGTAGAGGTTCTAGAATCCATGGATAACAAAACTCCATGTAAGTCCATATCCACTAAAAAGATCTGGATTCGGGATTGGTCACCTTCAAGGCACTTCACTATTATCTATTAGCCTGTCACTTAGTGTGACAGTTAGACAGAGACTTAAGGCTCTGAGTCGCTAATAAGTTTCTTCATGTACCCAAGGTACATGGTTTTGTTCTTTCTGTCTCGATGGTCTGCTGTGCAGTTCTTAGCAAGTCACTTAGCCAAACAGTGCTCCTGGTTACTCCTGAAAAATTCTAAAAAAAATATCTTTCATTCCTATACATCAACAATTGTGTCCAGTGGGCTTGCCCAGTCAATGAATATCTAAAATTAAAAAAATGTATTGAATTTTGTGCTCAATACCAGGATAAACTATATCCCTAAATGTGAACAAATGCCGATTCATACCTTGCATCTCTTTATTCTCCCTTCTTCACTCACTTCTTTACTTCTATCAATTTCTCTACCCTGACTTTCTCTCTAAGCATACCATAAGCCTGTTTTCTCTTACTCAGTATTGCAATTCCTGTATTTTACCTTTAATTTGTCTATAAACTGGCTAACATTTCTCCAACTATTAAATCATTATCCTATAACTTGTCTATTTGTAACCAATATTTTCATATTATGTCTAATTTGGTGCAATTATTTAAACCATAGTTGCTTTGTATTGGAGCTTATCACCTTTAAAGGGCTGCCAAAGTCAGAGGTGTTGGTTGGGAATCTCCAAACAGACCAGTACCATGGGTTTCAGGACATTGCTTTTCATCTTTCTATGTGGATTTTTTTTTCGTGGACATTACATCCTGTTTTGGGGATGATATTCCCAAGCTCCTGTTTGTACTCTTGGGATGGTTGCTTGTTTAATTTTGTTTTACTTTCTTTTATTTCCATATGAAAATAGTTTCTCTTGATATCAATGACACAAATCATGTTGCTATAAAGTGTAATTTTTTTATCAGAATTTTCTTTTGACGTAACTTGCCTAGAGGAAGTACATTTAGCTTCTGATAAACATTGTA
This sequence comes from Protopterus annectens, assembly GCF_019279795.1. Classification (NCBI taxonomy): domain Eukaryota; kingdom Metazoa; phylum Chordata; order Ceratodontiformes; family Protopteridae; genus Protopterus; species Protopterus annectens. Next base: position 1,869,624,508 of record NC_056732.1, read on the forward strand.
TTTACCTAATTGTAGGTCTTTTCAATTAGGTTCATAGGTAGGTACTAGGCTATCTGCCTGAAGGCATTTATAACCCTAGCCGGAATGTGTTGTCTTTCGCCGCCCCCCTTAGATTAGTTCTTGATGGATGAGTGGATGGGAAATAGGAAAGACACCCCGGGGATCACTTCTGTGTCTCCTATCGACAGTGGTACAGGAAAATAACTTTCTTGGGTGGCGTAAGCCAGGGAATCTTGTTGGCTAGGCTTACGTATGCCCTTGGGCCGATAGCCTAGTACCTACCTATGAACCCTGTGCCTCTGTCCAGCAGAGCCACTGAAGTGATCCCTGGGGTAAACTTTCTGTTTCCCATCCACTCATCAAGGTTTCTCTTGAAGAGGGTTAGTGAGGAGCTCTGCCTAATGTAGATTGGAATCTTGTTCCAGAGCATGGGAAGTTTCTGGGACAGGAATATATCCCTCCAGCACGTCCTGTTTATTGTTGTGGTAAGGTTTAGATCCCTGGAGCGTGTGGCTCGAGGGGATATGGTTTTCTTTAAGTGGAGCATGTCCATCAATTCTGGGTTGGACATGGCCTTGTATTTCAGGCAGAGATCACCTCTGAGTAGGCGGTATGCAACTGAGTGCAGCTAGAGTTTCTTCAGTCAAGCTGCATAAGGCATCTGCTTGAAGCCAGTGATCCTCTTGGTGAGGAACTTCTGTGGTCTTTCTAGTTGTTGCAGATGTCTTGTAAGGTACATCCCAAATGGGGCATTGTACTCTATGATGGGTCTGATGAGTGATGCGTAGGGGGGGCCCAATGACCTCTCTCAATCTGGATGCAAACTCTTTTGTGATTAGGTGGGCCACATAGAAGGATTTTCTAACCACTTTGGCAATGTGATTATTAAAGGAGATGTTACTATCTACTTGGGTCCCCAGATCCCTTATTACGCCTTCCATATTTAGGGGGCTACCACCTATGTGGTAGTTTGAGGGTACTTTGGAAAAAACAAAGGGAATGACTATGCACTTTTTGACATTTAGCTTGAGGCCATGATTTTGACACCAGGTATCTGTCTCACTGAGACCCTTTTGGAGGATGTCTGTGTCAGCCGGAGAGTCAATTATAGCCCCTAGTTTGCAGTCGTCTGCGAACTTGGTCAGCCATAGTCCTCATGTGTTTGCCTGTACCTCTGAGAAGTATATGCCGAACAGGAGGGGTCTTAGGACTAAGCCCTGGGGAACTCTACTTGTAACTACTGGTTTAGAGTCAGACCTAGCTCCCGCAACTCTTACCATGTGGGTTCTGTCCGTGAGCCAGTTGGCATGCCATCTCGTGACGTAGGGGTTTATGTTCAGGCTGGTGAGCTTGTCTATAATACCTGAATGGGGAATGGTGTTGAATGCCTTTGTGAGGTCTAGGTAGGCTGTGTGGACCACCTTTCCCTCATCTATAGCCTTGGTAACTGTCTCAAAGAAGTCCACCAGGTTTAGGAGGCATGATCTGCCCTTAACAAAGCCAAACTGGGTGGGGTCCAGTGTTTGGAGGTTTCCACTGTCTCTGTTAATGAGATCCATGATGATGCGCTCCATAGTTTTGCAGACCAAGCTAGTCAGGCTTATAGGGCGATAGTTCCCAGGGTTAGTTGTGACTCCACTTTTGTGGAGCGGAATAACCGTTGCTGTGTGCCACTCTGTGGGCACGTAGCCTGTGGAGAGGCTGAGTTTAAACAGTGTGTTTAGGTGTGGGGTTAGTTCATCTTTGAGGTCGTGTAGGATGCAGCCTGGGACACCGTCCAATCCCATTGATGCTGTGTTTTTGGCTTTGGAGAAGGCTGTTTTAACCTGAGTGTCTGTGATTTCAGGGGCACTACATTCTTCTGGTATAGTTATGGGCCTTTTTGGGGGTGAGGGAGGGTGAAGTTTGCACTGAACCTGTCTGCCAGGATGTTGGCTATATCGGTCGGTTCAGTGTATTTTGTGCCATTCTGCACTAACTCCGGGCAGATCTGAGAATTGCTACTTAGATTCTCGACATAGCTAAAGAATGCCTTGTGGTTATCTTTGGAGTCTGTGGCAATTTTTCTTTCGAAGCTAGCCTTGGATGATTTTATGAGGGAATGTAGTTTCTTGCTGATACTGATCAGGGATGTCTTCCCTTCTTGGGATTTTACTCTTCTGTACTAGTTTCCTCCTTCTGTTGTATAGCTTGTTTATGGCAGGGGTCCACCAGACTGGTTTCCTTTTCTTGGAGGAGTGAGTCTTGGTTTTGTTTGTGATAGCACGATCTATGCATTCTTTTAGGTGCCCGTAGAGTGCATTAGTAAAGGATTTTGCAGCTTGGACTACATTATCCTTGAGCATGGGGGCTTTGAAACTTAAGTAACGTGAAGTTTGCTTTTGAAAAGTTTTTCACGGTGGTTTCTTTGACTGGGGGTGGTGGCGGAATGTGGATATCTAGAGTGATTAGTTTATGGTCAGATCTAACCAGCGAGGGGTTGACCTCCAGTGTGGAACCCTGGTCGCCCATGTTGGTGATGACCAGGTCCAATATGTTGTCACATCTGGTGGGGGTGTTGACCAGATGATCCAGGACGTTTGAGTTTATAAATTCTAGGAAATGTTGGGCAAGGGAGTTCGTACTTGAGTAGTTTGGGTAATTGAAATCACCCAATATTAGGGTGTTTAGTAGGACTCTTCTAACAAAACTGCTGGGGCTGCCCTAATTACACAGTCTTTCTGATATAACTGTTTTGGATTCCTATTCTGATCATTGTCAGAATGTTCTTAAATTCACTACAACAACTTGATTTTTTTATTTTTGTGTAATTATGGGCTCCTTTTACATGACTTTTTTGAAGTCTTTGCTAGAAGTTCTATATCTTGGCTTCTCCAACATTATATCAGTGGTGATTTTAACGTACACTTGAAAAGGAGGACAGGTAATGAGAGAGAAAAATGCATTATTTAATTCAGCTGTTGAATTTAAAGGACTATGACATTCAAATATTTTTAAGTTTAATGGCTTCATAGACTTGTGTTTAAAATACAAAACACATGTAAGATTAAACTATTTTTTCATTTCTAGTTGCGTACTCTGACACTTTTGTCAGACAAGACATCATTTTTCAATCTCCAATAAAACTTGGTCTTACAATATAATTCTGTTCACAAAGGTATCCCCTTCATTAATCTCAAAGTTATCTGAGTATGTAAAGAAGAAATATCAAATTAGCATTCACTTCTGACCAGTACATACAAACACAACACAATAAATAAAATGCACTGAAACAAATACAAGGATTTTGTTTCAGTGCATTTTTATTTAATATAATATGTAAAGAAGTGTTTAGTCTTTCAGGAATTTTAGATTAAGAATAACACTTCAGATATTCCCTGTCCAAAAATGTGGGCAGCATTCAGTGTCAGTGGCACAAAAGGTAGCATATTTGCCTTTGATGCAGAAGTCTTTGGGTTCTGTTCCCATATCAGGTAGTTGGATTGCTGACAGTGTAATGCAACATAAGGGAGGATGGTTCTGCACTCCTGAGTGTGTCTTCCTTTGGATGAGAAGTTAATTTGAGTCGGTGGTAGCTAAGGTGGTCTAAAAGATCCAAAGGCACCTATGGAAAAGAGTAGGGGAGGTTCCCCAGTGCCCTGGCCAAATTGTTTCCTGTAGTGTAAATACATTCTCAGGTCTCCCATGAGTGGGACTAACTTGGTCAAAAAAGGATAAATAAAAATAAATAAATTGTCTTCATGTTTTACAACTTTCTCCTGTATTAAAAATTTAAAAGGGGTTGAAATAGTTCATTATTGTAGAAACTACTATGAAAATTTACTGTGACAAGTACATTATGGTAAGTTTGCAAATTAAAAATGCAATAAAGTCACTGCTCACTGAATAGCATTATCTCACATTTTTGAAACTGGAGAATGAATATATATATATATATATATATATATATATATATATATATATATATATATATATATATATAGATATTATGAAGCTGAATCCAGGAGCATTTTTTCATGATATTCTGAAACAAAAAATGCCTTTCATTTATGTAATTATTATCCCAATGGTTTACTCTCTGATCTGATTGAAATATTTTTTCAGAATTCCCCTCTGATTTATATGCTAGGCCCTCTTGGTCAACAAAGACTAACATTCTAAATCTTATTCAGTAACAGTATTCACCTGCAATAAATTTTGATAACTTTTCTTTTGCAACCCAATTAATAAATGTTAATAACTTTTCTTTTGCAACCCAATTAATAACCTGTGTTGTAAATGTTTTGTCAGTTGAGAATGCCTCTGACCCAGATGGCCTTCCCTCAGAATGTTATAAAGAATTTACTGACATTTTGTCCCCGTATTTAAAGCAGCTGTTTTTAATGAAAGGCTTCTTTCTCCTGCTTCAGACACCTTGCAGTAAGTAATATATCCATAATTATTTTCACAGCATCCATTTTTCTCAACATATAATGATGGCTATTGCCATAGAGCACCAAGTTGAAGTTAATGGAACTGTAGTTTATGGAGTATCCAATACCCTTACATTGTATATAATAATAGCCATAATTATTGTTAAGGAACATACTATACCAAAAAATTATAGATCAGTAGCTCTACTGAATCCAAATTGTAAAACTATAGCAAAACTACACGGTAACCATTAACTCACTTAACAAGTATCCATCCTTATTTGTTTGGTTCCTTTCTTGACGAGTCTGAGCATCTGTTTAACCACATCCTTCAAGCTGTTTTTAAAGGGTGAGGAAAGTCTGTTACATTATCTGATGCTGCCTTTTGTGCATTAGATTTCCAAAAGACATTTGATGCAGTAAGCAAATCTTACTTGAATATTTTATTGATTCTTACAACCTCCCTTCCCCTATTTTAAATTTAATTCACTCCTTTGTAAAGCAAATCCTGTATTAATGGTCATTATTTCGAAACTTCCAAACAAATGGGATAGTTTCAGTAAGGTTTTCCTGTATTTCCTACACTTTTTATTTTGGTTTTAAATCCTGTATTATACACTATAAAGATGATCAGTTTTTGTCTAGTGTCACTATAATTCTTAGTATCTTTAGTGTTAACTCTGTTTGTTCATGCTTTTGATACAGCTAAAATATTTCAGAATATTGATAGCTACAAGCTTAATCCCAAGAACTGTAAAGTTCCATTTTATTTATAAAATTTAAATCTAGACACAGGTTTTCCTGTTGTCCAACAGCTCAGAATACTTGGGTGACACTACGTCATGAGCATTTCACATAGAAATGAGCTGCAGATAGAAACGGCTTATGACAAAATATTTCACATCGCTCAAAGATTGAGCAGTCATGTCGATTTCAGGGCCACATTAACTTTTTAAAAATCAGGATATTTCATCTATGACCTTTCTATTGTAAAACATGCTCATTAATAACTTCTAACTTTTCATGGTATAGTAAGGTCAGACTTAATAGTTTACAGTTTATACAGAGAAGGGTCTCCCCAATAATCTCGTGGAAAGCAGTATCTTTACCATTAAGAAAGGAGGGCATCCATCTCAATGATCAGATTTGGAGTAATTGTTTTCTGTAGCACTATTCTTTAACAGACTTTTATAACTTTTCCCAAGAATTTGGCAGCTCCATCTTTCTTCCATTTATGAAGGTTGGGGAAACCCCTTTTCAAAAGAAATTTGTTTTTCCTGTTCAGACTCTTACTAAAAGGAATCTACACCTTCTGTCTTTTATTTCATTTCCCTGGCAACATATGCCCATTTTAGTGTGTTTACCTCAATCAATTGCCACCTACACACACAGAACAGACCCCTCAATTTATTTTTGTCCGTAGACTTTCTGGATTGTGACTAGTTGTTCAATGCATGTTTTTACACTCAGTCTTCCAACTTGCTGTCTAAAAAAGAAGAGTAGGAGAGTAACTATTGTCTCTCTTGTTTTTTTCATTCACTGTCAAGTGAGCTCTTGCTAAAGTAATGAACCTCATTAGAAATCTAAAGTCTGACTACATTTTGATAAGACTGAAAAATGGAATTTGGAAACAATGCTCTCTTTAAACGTGGAGGACTTTCAGTATTTATGGTCGAAATGTAAAGCATGTTTCAGATTATTTTGTAGTAGAGTTATACAACAGAAAACATTGTATATCCTTCCATGGTCTCTGAGGATGTGGCTACTGCTAACATGCTTACTAAAAGATGTATTCTTTCTGGATAAAAGCAGCATCTCCTCTTCACAGTAATTATATTTGTTTACGGCATAGAGTGTGAGTAAGAAGGTGGAGTAGTGGGTGATCATGTTGATAAATGTTTTATTTCTTGTTACTTATGTTATATCCCTTCTATTTTATCAAATACAACTAAAATATAGAAAAAAAGATTGTGAAACAGTATTGGTGAAGCTGTTGCACATTAGTGCTTATTATGATGTTTGTTACTGAATACATACTTTGTTTTGTATTGTTATAGCTAGTTCTATGTTAACATCAGCATCTAATGTATTACCTTTTTGTATTACATGATACATGGTGATTACACTCTGAAATTGGGGAAAGGCAGGCTTGTTATACACCTTTCAGAGCTATTATGCTATAGTCTTATACAGTGGATACACACATCCACCACAGAACATCTGTATGAAAAAAGATAAGATCTTTAAAACCTTTTAACTACTACATTTTGCCACACACACACACACACACACACACACACACACACACACACACACACACACACACACACACACACACACACACGCGCACACACACAGACACACACACACACACACACACACACACACACACACACACACACACACACACACACACACACACACACACACACACACACACACACACACACACACACACACACACACACACACACACACACACACACACACACCAAAATGGTTAACAGCTTTAGAAGCTATTAATTAATGAGAGATATGCTTAGCTTTTGGCTGCTGTCTGCATGACATCAGTAACTCTATAAAACACTACATGCATGTACTGTTTTTTCGGTGTAGCTAGTAGTGCATCAGGGCACCTACAACTCCCATTTACCACAAAGAATTGTGATTATAATTCTCCAATCATAACTCATTTGTGTTTTTGACATGAATATTAAGATTCACTTCTCAAATGTTGCTTTGCTACGCTGCCTAGGTAAATTTCTGGAGATCCATGTCTGGAGTATATAACAAAGAGGATTATAGTCTGGTCTCTGATTGTAACTAATTTGATATTTTTTAAGACATGGATGTGAAGAAATTCACATCAAAATTAAGGGAAGCAAAGTTATGAAGGCAAGTCATGAAGACCACATAATAAGTAGCTGTGATTAGGGAGACCCAGTCATAACTGTTTGTAGTACTTGGAGCTTTACCTGCTCCATATACAGAGAAAAAGTGCAGGAGCACAGAGACAGATGGCAGTAGTAGTGTCTGTCTGATAGGAGCACAGAGACAGATGGCAGTAGTAGTGTCTGTCTGATAGGAGCACAGTGACAGATGGCAGTAGTAGTGTCTGTCTGATAGGAGCACCGAGACAGATGGCAGTAGTAGTGTCTGTCTGATAGGAGCGCAGTGACAGATGGCAGTAGTAGTGTCTGTCTGATAGGAGCGCAGTGACAGATGGCAGTAGTAGAGTCTGTCTGATAGGAGCACAGAGACAGATGGCAGTAGTAGTGTCTGTCTGATAGGAGCACAGAGACAGATGGCAGTAGTAGTGTCTGTCTGATAGGAGCACAGAGACAGATGGCAGTAGTAGTGTCTGTCTGATAGGAGCACAGAGACAGATGGCAGTAGTAGTGTCTGTCTGACAGGAACACAGTGACAGATGGCAGTAGTAGTGTCTGTCTGACAGGAGCACAGAGACAGATGGCAGTAGTAGTGTCTGTCTGATAGGAGCACAGAGACAGATGGCAGTCGTAGTGTTTGTCTGACAGGAGCACAGAGACAGATGGCAGTAGTAGTGTCTGTCTGATAGGAGCACAGAGACAGATGGCAGTCGTAGTGTTTGTCTGACAGGAGCACAGAGACAGATGGCAGTAGTAGTGTCTGTCTGACAGGAGCACAGAGACAGATGGCAGTAGTAGTGTCTGTCTGATAGGAGCACAGAGACAGATGGCAGTCGTAGTGTTTGTCTGACAGGAGCACAGAGACAGATGGCAGTAGTAGTGTCTGTCTGATAGGAGCACAGAGACAGATGACAGTAGTAGTGTCTGTCTGATAGGAGCACAGAGACAGATGGCAGTAGTAGTGTCCGTCTGATAGTTGCACAGAGACAGATGGCAGTAGTAGTGTCTGTCTGATAGGAGCACAGAGACAGATGGCAGTAGTAGTGTCTGTCTGAGACAGATGGCAGTAGTAGTGTCTGTCTGACAGGAGCACAGAGACAGATGGCAGTAGTAGTGTCTGTCTGATAGGAGCACAGAGACAGATGGCAGTAGTAGTGTCTGATAGGAGCACAGAGACAGATGGCAGTAGTAGTGTCTGTCTGATAGGAGCACAGAGACAGATGGCAGTAGTAGTGTCTGTCTGATAGGAGCACAGAGACAGACGGCAGTAGCAGTGTCTGTCTGATAGGAGCACAGAGACAGATGGCAGTAGTAGTGTCTGTCTGATAGGAGCACAGAGACAGATGGCAGTAGTAGTGTCTGTCTGATAGCAGCACAGAGACAGATGGCAGTAGTAGTGTCTGTCTGATAGGAGCACAGAGACAGATGGCAGTAGTAGTGTCTGTCTGATAGGAGCACAGAGACAGATGGCAGTAGTAGTGTCTGTCTGATAGGAGCACAGAGACAGATGGCAGTAGTAGTGTCTGTCTGATAGGAGCACAGAGACAGATGGCAGTAGTAGTGTCTGTCTGATAGGAGCACAGAGACAGATGGCAGTAGTAGTGTCTGTCTGATAGGAGCACAGAGACAGATGGCAGTAGTAGTGTCTGTCTGATAGGAGCACAGAGACAGGTGGCAGTAGTCGTGTCTGTCTGATAGGAGCACAGAGACAGATGGCAGTAGTAGTGTCTGTCTGATAGGAGCACAGAGACAGATGGCAGTAGTAGTGTCTGTCTGATAGGAGCACAGTGACAGATGGCAGTAGTAGCGTCTGTCTGATAGAGCACAGAGACAGATGGCAGTAGTAGTGTCTGTCTGATAGAGCACAGAGACAGATGGCAGTAGTAGTGTCTGTCTGATAGAGCACAGAGACAGATGGCAGTAGTAGTGTCTGTCTGATAGGAGCACAGAGACAGATGGCAGTAGTAGTGTCTGTCTGATAGAGCACAGAGACAGATGGCAGTAGTAATGTCTGTCTGATAGGAGCACAGAGACAGATGGCAGTAGTAGTGTCTGTCTGAGACAGATGGCAGTAGTAGTGTCTGTCTGATAGGAGCACAGAGACAGATGGCAGTAGTAGTGTCTGTCTGATAGGAGCACAGAGACAGATGGCAGTAGTAGTGTCTGTCTGATAGGAGCACAGAGACAGATGGCAGTAGTAGTGTCTGTCTGAGACAGATGGCAGTAGTAGTGTCTGTCTGATAGGAGCACAGAGACAGATGGCAGTAGTAGTGTCTGTCTGATAGGAGCACAGAGACAGATGGCAGTAGTAGTGTCTGTCTGATAGGAGCACAGAGACAGATGGCAGTAGTAGTGTCCGTCTGATAGGAGCACAGAGACAGATGGCAGTAGTAGTGTCTGTCTGATAGGAGCACAGAGACAGATGGCAGTAGTAGTGTCTGTCTGATAGGAGCACAGAGACAGATGGCAGTAGTAGTGTCTGTCTGATAGAGCACAGAGACAGATGGCAGTAGTAGTGTCTGTCTGATAGAGCACAGAGACAGATGGCAGTAGTAGTGTCTGTCTGATAGCAGCACAGAGACAGATGGCAGTAGTAGTGTCTGTCTGATAGGAGCACAGAGACAGATGGCAGTAGTAGTGTCTGTCTGATAGAGCACAGAGACAGATGGCAGTAGTAGTGTCTGTCTGATAGGAGCACAGAGACAGATGGCAGTAGTAGTGTCTGTCTGATAGGAGCACAGAGACAGATGGCAGTAGTAGTGTCTGTCTGATAGGAGCACAGAGACAGATGGCAGTAGTAGTGTCTGTCTCGCAGAGACAGATGGCAGTAGTAGTGTCTGTCTGATAGGAGCACAGAGACAGATGGCAGTAGTAGTGTCTGTCTGATAGGAGCACAGAGACAGATGGCAGTAGTAGTGTCTGTCTGATAGGAGCACAGAGACAGATGGCAGTAGTAGTGTCTGTCTGATAGGAGCACAGAGACAGATGGCAGTAGTAGTGTCTGTCTGATAGGAGCACAGAGACAGATGGCAGTAGTAGTGTCTGTCTGATAGGAGCACAGAGACAGATGGCAGTAGTAGTGTCTGTCTGATAGGAGCACAGAGACAGATGGCAGTAGTAGTGTCTGTCTGATAGGAGCACAGAGACAGATGGCAGTAGTAGTGTCTGTCTGATAGGAGCACAGAGACAGATGGCAGTAGTAGTGTCTGTCTGATAGGAGCACAGAGACAGATGGCAGTAGTAGTGTCTGTCTGATAGGAGCACAGAGACAGATGGCAGTAGTAGTGTCTGTCTGATAGGAGCACAGAGACAGGTGGCAGTAGTAGTGTCTGTCTGATAGGAGCACAGAGACAGATAGCAGTAGTAGTGTCTGTCTGATAGGAGCACAGAGACAGATGACAGTAGTAGTGTCTGTCTGATAGGAGCACAGAGACAGATGGCAGTAGTAGTGTCTGTCTGATAGGAGCACAGTGACAGATGGCAGTAGTAATGTCTGTCTGATAGTTGCACAGAGACAGATGGCAGTAGTAGTGTCTGTCTGATAGGAGCACAGAGACAGGTGGCAGTAGTAGTGTCTGTCTGATAGGAGCACAGAGACAGATGGCAGTAGTAGTGTCTGTCTGATAGGAGCACAGAGACAGATGGCAGTAGTAGTGTCTGTCTGATAGGAACACAGAGACAGATGGCAGTAGTAGTGTCTGTCTGATAGGAGCACAGAGACAGATGGCAGTAGTAGTGTCTGTCTGATAGGAGCACAGTGACAGATGGCAGTAGTAATGTCTGTCTGATAGTTGCACAGAGACAGATGGCAGTAGTAGTGTCTGTCTGATAGGAGCACAGAGACAGATGGCAGTAGTAGTGTCTGTCTGATAGGAGCACAGAGACAGATGGCAGTAGTAGTGTCTGTCTGATAGGAGCACAGTGACAGATGGCAGTAGTAGTGTCCGTCTGATAGGAGCACAGAGACAGATGGCAGTAGTAATGTCTGTCTGATAGGAGCACAGAGACAGATGGCAGTAGTAGTGTCTGTCTGATAGGAGCACAGAGACAGATGGCAGTAGTAGTGTCTGTCTGATAGGAGAACAGAGACAGATTGCAGTAGTAGTGTCTGATAGGAGCACAGAGACAGATGGCAGTAGCAGTGTCTGTCTGATAGGAGCACAGAGACAGATGTCAGCAGTAGTGTCTGTCTGATAGGAGCACAGAGACAGACGGCAGTAGTAGTGTCTGTCTGATAGGAGCACAGAGACAGATGGCAGTAGTAGTGTCTGTCTGATAGGAGCACAGTGACAGATGGCAGTAGTAGTGTCTGTCTGATAGCAGCACAGAGACAGATGGCAGTAGTAGTGTCTGTCTGATAGGAGCACAGAGACAGATGGCAGCAGTAGTGTCTGTCTGATAGAGCACAGAGACAGATGGCAGTAGTAGTGTCTGTCTGATAGGAGCACAGAGACAGATGGCAGTAGTAGTGTCTGTCTGATAGGAGCACAGTGACAGATGGCAGTAGTAGTGTCTGTCTGATAGGAGCACAGAGACAGATGGCAGTAGTATTGTCTGTCTGATAGGAGCACAGAGACAGATGGCAGTAGTAGTGTCTGTCTGATAGGAGCACAGAGACAGATGGCAGTAGTAGTGTCTGTCTGATAGGAGCACAGAGACAGATGGCAGTAGTAGTGTCTGTCTGATAGAGCACAGTGACAGATGGCAGTAGTAGTGTCTGTCTGATAGAGCACAGAGACAGATGGCAGTAGTAGTGTCTGTCTGATAGGAGCACAGAGACAGATGGCAGTAGTAGTGTCTGTCTGATAGGAGCACAGAGACAGATGGCAGTAGTAGTGTCTGTCTGATAGTTGCACAGTGACAGGTGGCAGTAGTAGTGTCTGTCTGATAGGAGCACAGAGACAGGTGGCAGTAGTAGTGTCTGTCTGATAGGAGAACAGAGACAGATGGCAGTAGTAGTGTCTGTCTGATAGGAGCACAGTGACAGATGGCAGTAGTAGTGTCTGTCTGATAGGAGCACAGAGACAGATGGCAGTAGTAGTGTCTGATAGGAGCACAGAGACAGATGGCAGTAGTAGTGTCTGTCTGATAGGAGCACAGAGACAGATGGCAGTAGTAGTGTCTGTCTGATAGGAGCACAGAGACAGATGGCAGTAGTAGTGTCTGTCTGATAGGAGCACAGTGACAGATGGCAGTAGTAGTGTCTGTCTGATAGGAGCACAGAGACAGATGGCAGTAGTATTGTCTGTCTGATAGGAGCACAGAGACAGATGGCAGTAGTAGTGTCTGTCTGATAGGAGCACAGAGACAGATGGCAGTAGTAGTGTCTGATAGGAACACAGAGACAGATGGCAGTAGTAGTGTCTGTCTGATAGGAGCACAGAGACAGATGGCAGTAGTAGTGTCTGTCTGATAGGAGCACAGTGACAGACGGCAGTAGTAGTGTCTGTCTGACAGGAGCACAGAGACAGATGGCAGTAGTAGTGTCCGTCTGATAGGAGCACAGTGACAGACGGCAGTAGTAGTGTCTGTCTGACAGGAGCACAGAGACAGGTGGCAGTAGTAGTGTATGTCTGATAGGAGCACCGAGACAGATGGCAGTAGTAGTGTCTGATAGGAGCACAGAGACAGATGGCAGTAGTAGTGTCTGTCTGATAGGAGCACAGTGACAGATGGCAGTAGTAGTGTCTGTCTGATAGGAGCACAGAGACAGATGGCAGTAGTAGTGTCTGTCTGACAGGAGCACAGAGACAGATGGCAGTAGTAGTGTCTGTCTGATAGGAGCACAGAGACAGATGACAGTAGTAGTGTCTGTCTGATAGGAGCACAGAGACAGATGGCAGTAGTAGTGTCTGTCTGATAGGAGCACAGTGACAGATGGCAGTAGTAGTGTCTGTCTGATAGGAGCACAGAGACAGATGGCAGTAGTAGTGTCTGTCTGATAGGAGCACAGAGACAGATGGCAGTAGTAGTGTCTGTCTGATAGGAGCACAGAGACAGATGGCAGTAGTAATGTCTGTCTGATAGGAGCACAGAGACAGATGGCAGTAGTAGTGTCTGTCTGATAGGAGCACAGAGACAGATGGCAGTAATAGTGTCTGTCTGATAGGAGCACAGAGACAGATGGCAGTAGTAGTGTCTGTCTGATAGGAGTACAGAGACAGATGGCAGTAGTAGCGTCTGTCTGATAGGAGCACAGAGACAGATGGCAGTAGCAGTGTCTGTCTGATAGGAGCACAGAGACAGATGGCAGTAGTAGTGTCTGTCTGATAGGAGCACAGAGACAGGTGGCAGTAGTAGTGTCTGTCTGACAGGAGCACAGAGACAGATGGCAGTAGTAGTGTCTGTCTGATAGGAGCACAGAGACAGATGGCAGTAGTAGTGTCTGTCTGATAGGAGCACAGAGACAGATGGCAGTAGTAGTGTCTGTCTGATAGGAGCACAGTGACAGGTGGCAGTAGTAGTGTCTGATAGGAGCACAGAGACAGATGGCAGTAGTAGTGTCTGTCTGATAGGAGCACAGAGACAGATGTCAGTAGTAGTGTCTGTCTGATAGGAGCACAGTGACAGATGGCAGTAGTAGTGTCTGTCTGATAGGAGCACAGAGACAGATGGCAGTAGTAATGTCTGTCTGATAGGAGCACAGAGACAGATGGCAGTAGTAGTGTCTGTCTGATAGGAGCACAGAGACAGATGGCAGTAGTAGTGTCTGTCTGATAGGAGCACAGAGACAGATGGCAGTAGTAGTGTCTGTCTGATAGGAGCACAGAGACAGATGGCAGTAGTAGTGTCTGTCTGATAGGAGCACAGTGACAGATGGCAGTAGTAGTGTCTGTCTGATAGGAGCACAGAGACAGATGGCAGTAGTAATGTCTGTCTGATAGGAGCACAGTGACAGATGGCAGTAGTAGTGTCTGTCTGATAGGAGCACAGAGACAGATGGCAGTAGTATTGTCTGTCTGATAGGAGCACAGTGACAGATGTCAGTAGTAGTGTCTGTCTGATAGGAGCACAGAGACAGATGGCAGTAGTATTGTCTGTCTGATCGGAGCACAGTGACAGATGGCAGTAGTAGTGTCTGTCTGATAGGAGCACAGAGACAGATGGCAGTAGTATTGTCTGTCTGATAGGAGCACAGTGACAGATGGCAGTAGTAGTGTCTGTCTGATAGGAGCACAGAGACAGATGGCAGTAATAGTGTCTGTCTGATAGGAGCACAGAGACAGATGGCAGTAGTAGTGTCTGTCTGATAGGAGCACAGAGACAGACGGCAGTAGTAGTGTCTGTCTGATAGAAGCACCGAGACAGATGGCAGTAGTAGTGTCTGTCTGACAGGAACACAGAGACAGACGGCAGTAGTAGTGTCTGTCTGATAGGAGCACAGAGACAGATGGCCGTAGTAGTGTCTGTCTGATAGGAGCACAGAGACAGATGGCAGTAGTAGTGTCTGTCTGATAGGAGCACAGAGACAGATGGCAGTAGTAGTGTCTGTCTGATAGGAGCACAGAGACAGATGGCAGTAATAGTGTCTGTCTGATAGGAGCACAGAGACAGACGGCCGTAGTAGTGTCTGTCTGATAGGAGCACAGAGACAGATGGCACTAGTAGTGTCTGTCTGATAGGAGCACAGAGACAGATGGCAGTAATATTGTCTGTCTGATAGGAGCACAGAGACAGACGGCCGTAGTAGTGTCTGTCTCATAGGAGCACAGAGACAGATGGCACTAGTAGTGTCTGTCTGATAGGAGCACAGAGACAGATGACAGTAGTAGTGTCTGTCTGATAGGAGCGCAGAGACAGATGGCAGTAGTAGTGTCTGTCTGATAGGAGCGCAGTGACAGATGGCATGGCTTTAAAAGCTGTTAAAGGCTTCACTCCACCACACTTTTGTTTTCATGTATACAGCAGCAGGGTGTATTAACAGCTTTTAAATCTGTGAAAAGGCCTTTGACTCTGTTCTCTGGTGACCACTGTTATATTCTATAATGAGAGTAAAGCTTAATAGTGTTTAATAAAACTCCTTTGGATTTTTAAATGAAAGTTTACTTAAAGTTTTACTTTCCCTGAATTTGGAGTGTAACCATTGTGTTCCACATACTGCATGTTGTTTATAATCAGAAACCTGATCATAATCCTCTGTAGCCAGGATAATGTTTGTAAACTTGGCTTGTGCTTAAGCCTCTACAGAAATGAGCACACCACTATGACAGTTATCAGTTTAAAAAGTAGTAAAGTAAATGACTTCTTTATCCTTTGATTCTCCATGGTACATCTGTATATGTATATGCCTGTGATGTTACTTGGTGCTGCTAAAGCATTTTGTTTGTAATGGCATCGGGCAGCTAAACAACAACCTTGGTGTGAGTCAGAATGCAAGGTTAAGCTCTTTGTTTTGACCTCCAAAAATAATGTTATTATGCAGCAGAACAGAATAATAGAGTTATGTATGGTGATATAAAATGGATTATTTATAACAGCAGCAAAAAGAAAGTGACTGCTGTATATCTCTTGTTCAGGTACACGTTCGTAGGTTCATAGATTAATACTAGAGTAAATGCCCTTGTGGGCCATTTTAAAACTAGCCATTTACTCCATGTGAGAATCAAACACTGCACCGTGTGTTTGTAAGGTAAATACTTTAACTGTAATACCAACCTCCCACCCAATGGTGTCATTGAGCAAAATTGTGACTTTGGCTCTGTAGCTAGTCAGGCCTCTTGATACACGTAGCCATTCTGTGACAATTTTCTTCTGTGAGTTATGTCTTATGTTTTATAAGAAGACTCTAACCACTTACCTCCATGATGTGAACACATCCCCAGAGTCATCAGTATACACACATGGCTGAGGATGGAGCCCCATCTCCCACTGTGAAATCACCATTGTGCACACTGTGTGGTAGTGCCAGCTATGTTAGGGAGAGTAGGGCAATGCATGGGAAACATATGCCAGCATACGTAGCTGGAGTTTTGTAAAGAATTATATGTTGTTTGAATACCAAACTGATTTGTACAGATGTTTGGGTTGAAAATGTATTTGTAAAGTTGCTTGTGTTAAAAATGTATCAACAGTGTGTCCTGCTGGACAGAGGAGGAATGTACATGTATGTCACTGTATTATTGTAACTGTTGAAATGTATATGTTTTAACAGAGAATACTGGAAGAGAAGATGTTAATCTCAGTCCAGCTAACTTTGAAAAACAGTCTGAATTTAAATTACTTAGCTTAGGCTATAAAGATTGTACCTTACAGTTCTCAGTGCAGTCAGAGACAAAAAGTCTGCACTAGGAAGCTTTCTATGTTGTCTTTGGAGGTGAACTAATTACTACTCTGGCAGGGTGGAAGTTTGAAATTGTTTTATGACTTCCAGAAGCTGCAACAGATCTTAGCAAAGCTCTGTTTGTGTGTATGGTAACACATATGTGCGAGATTCTGGTTCAGTTTCTAGTAAAAGGGGGGTAGTATGGGAACCAGAAGTCAGGTGACCAGATGTGTGATGTCATTCTGTAAGACAGCACTGAAAATGATGCTTTAATACTAATGACACAGAAGTCTCAAGGCAGTCTGTTTTTGGAAACCTGACAAAGAAGGACCACTCACCCACATCATCTTGCCTTGCTCTAGTAATTGAACTAGAGAATAGTAATTCTTTTGATCAGTCAGGAAAATATAGTGAGATTAGTTAAGTACTGTTTTTCTGTATCTGTGTTAATCTATCCATCTGTTATTTTTAATATTTCCTGTGATTGAAACTCTGTTTATTGTAAATACATAGATATTTAGTATTTTCATGTTCTTTTATTATTTATTATTAAATCTATTTAAACTTTTCATTGTGGCTGGTCTGTTGAGAGCACCATATATATTTGTTGACAACTTTGACCACTCCTGAAAGCCTTGTTGTTGGTTAAACTAGCATTTGTATTAATATCAGTTGTACACAGTATAATTGGGTAGCCTTGTAAGAGCCTTA
The DNA here is from genome assembly GCF_019279795.1 of Protopterus annectens. NCBI lineage: Eukaryota > Metazoa > Chordata > Ceratodontiformes > Protopteridae > Protopterus > Protopterus annectens. The sequence goes on from NC_056732.1 coordinate 1,869,641,781, forward strand.
GAGTAGCTGGCTGTGGAGTATTCTGGTGGCAGTATCTACCCTGTAGTCTGGGCATAGCTAATAAATCTGTGTCAGCCTTTCACAGGTGAGTGTGTGGGCATCTGCTATTTGGAGCAAGGACAGAGAGCACTGGTTTCACAGAGAGAGTAGTGGGGAATTGGCTTGGAACACTCGGCTGAGGACTCGACTCTATAGCCATGTCAGTGGGGAGTGTTATTGGGGCCCTGTTGAGAAAAGGGAAATCTCAACCCCAGAGTGAGTGTGCTGCCTGTGTCCTCTTAGGGGAAATTGTGTTTCATGCAGAGATCTTTACCTGAAAATACTATGTGTATCTATTTTCTCACAGTGAGTGTTCCCCACAGATGCTAGTGGTGAGGATCAATGCTCCTTGATTACTGACCCAGAAAATGGACATCACACATGCACACCATTGTGAACATAGTCACATTGTGGAGGGAACCTGCTACTGAATCCCTACTTCCCACAATAAGTCAATCATGAGCACACAATCATGGAGAGAAACACACAAATACACACATAGATATCTATCTATATAAAAGGATGGGATGTCTCCCTTCTGCTTTGAGTTGCCATCATACCTACAGTGTCACAAACATATACACACATCAAGGGATAGAACCCCCAGCTCCCAGTGTGAGACAGTAGCATGCAGGCACGCACATTCAAGAACATCCATGCACATTTGAGAATGGAGACTGGAACCCCACCCTCCCACTGCGATTTGCCATCTTCCACACAATCACAGTCATCAGAGGACCACAATACCTGTTAATCACTGAATCACTGTCATGCAAACCATGCTCCCTTCATATTTCCTTTTTGTACCACAGTCAGCCCTCAAATGATCTGACTCCATTTATGAACCTTGGTTAACAGTATTGCAGGCTGGAATCCCACCAATTTACTGACAAGTCATTCCATCTTTCCCATGAACAGAGTTGTTAGAGAATTCCCAGCATTGATGTATCATTATTCTGACAAATGCGTACAACTACTCAGGATGGGGAAGTGTAGCAATTTGCCTTGTTTCACACAGTAAAGGCAATGAGGTAATTAGGTAATGGGTAAATTTATCAGGACTGGGATTACTTTTTCATATAACACAACCTGCAGAAGGTAATTGTGGTATTAGAAATTGAGTGGCAATTTTATATGTTGACATCTGGGGCTATAATACTTGAGACAAAGGGTACAATAGACACACATGGGGAAACAACTGTCTTAAAACTGAATTGTGGTGATCTGGGGTTATTTATATATGGTTTGGTGTAGCACCAGTGGTCAGCATAGGAAGATAGGAAATTACTAGGCTAATGGCCCTAAGGCCCTTACAAGATTAGCCAGGTTCAACCCTTGTTCCCATGGGTGTCTGTCCAAAACAGCCATTAATACCAGCACCTACTGCCCCTGTCCAAGAGGGACACAAGTGGAACCCCCAGGGTGAATTTCTAGTTACCCATCCAGTCATCCAAATTACACTTAAATAGGGTCAATGAGGGGCTCTGTTTAACATGAATTGGAAGCCTGTTCCAAAGGTGATGTATCCTCTGGGAGACAAATCTGTCCCTCCAGCAGGTTCTGTTGATGTTGCATACCAAGTTAAAGTCCTTAAAATGACTGACCAGTGTGTCATTAGACATGTGGATGTGCAGCACTTCCATTAAGGCAGGGTCAGAGGTCGCTTTATATGCAAGGCACAGATCTCCTCTGAGTAGTCTGTAAGACACAAATTATAGTGACAGCAATTTCAGTCTGTCCACATATGACAGGTACTGAAGACCCTGAATTCTCCTTGTGAGGAACCTTTGTGGTTTCTCTAATTGCTGCAGGTGCTTGAAAAGGTACATACTAAAGAGGTGTTATACTGTATTAATGTTCTAAGGAGGGAGGAGTACAGGGGCACTATAACCTCCTTTTTTCTGTAAGCAGTACCCTTACTTATGAGATGAGCAGTGTTAAATGCCCTTCTTACCACTGTGGAGACATGGTGATCAAAGGCAGGGTTACTGTCAACATGTGTGCCCAGGTCTCTTACCACTGGCTGTGTGCTTAGGATATTGTTATTGATGTGACAGTTTGCAGGTGCATCACCCTTGCCAAATGGGATGATGATACATTTTTTTTAAATAACTTTTAGACCATGACTTTGGCAACAGTCATTAGTCTGCATAAGTCCAGCTTGCAGTCATCAGCAAATTTTGTCAGCCACAGACCTTTAGTTCTTACTTGGACTTCAGAGAAGCAGATTCTGAACAGTAGGAGCCCCAGAACTGATCCCTATGGAACACCACTAGTTATGGGTCTGCTGGAGGAGGCGGAGTCCCCTGTTTTGACTACATGAGTTCTATCAGTGAGCCAGTTTGCAACCCACCTGACAATATATGATTTGATACCCAGCCTTTATTTTTAATTTCTCCAAATCTTTTGGGTTTCTAATACTATCACGGGAATGGATCCCATTCTTAAGTCAAAGTATGGTTAAAATTCATGAAATTAATATTGTTTCATTCTTTGATGTCATCCAGAAATGCACTTCGCAGCAACCACAATGTGCAAAGTGATGACTCCTTCTGCAATTCATATGGAGTTATTTGTGTTGGTAACTTATCTAAATATGATTGTAGATTCTATTTTTATAAGACCCCTTGCTCCTACTACTATTGGAACTGTCTGGGTATCTTTCTTCCACATTGCTTTTGTTTCTGCCTGCAAATCCTGATATTTTATGACTTTGTGTCTCTGTACACAAGACACTGTAGTCACTGGGTGTAGCGACTTCACTGATCAATCCTACCTTTAACCTTTTTCATGGACCACTATATCTGGTTTTCTCGCATCTATCATTTGAACTTTTGGTAATGGGTGATCCATGTGATGTGACTTCATCATTTTCTATGATGCTTTGTGGCTCATGTTTCCAGTGTTTTTCAGCTACTCGTAAACCAACTTATACATAGCCCACTGTCTTGGGCTACCAGTATTATTCTTTCGTCTTTTGGTTTAAATTCAGCTCTCTTTAACAATTCATACATTCAGTCCTGATCAGCATGAGGTTCTTCCAGGAGTTTTCTATTCTTGCAACTATATTTATGCATTTCCCACATTTCTTGCCTTTTCATCTGTCCCTTCACATTTATATTCTTTCTTTTGTTTTTTGGCATATCCAGTTGCTGCCTGATTTTTATTTACTTTTGGTTTGATTTCCATTCCCACTTGATGCCGATATACTTCTGCTTGACTAAGAAGGGAAGTCATCTTAGATTTATTCTCCTCATGTTTCAAAACTTTCACTATATTTGGGTCTTGTGAGGTCAGCAGATATGTGTGCAGTCCCACTATTGCAGATCTATACATGTAATAAATTTCAAGTAGGCCCATACCTCGTTAGGAACAGAGAATATATAATCTTGGTATGCACTGATTTTTATAAATCATTTGATGAGCATGAAACATCCTTCTTGTTTTCCTGTCTAATCTATCCAACACCTTTTGGTCAGTCACTGCAAAACTAAGTTGGACAGGAAGAGCAAATTGGTTTGTAGCTTGAATTTTGTTCCTAGATGTCAACGCTGTTTTCAGGATTGATTTAGGTCTTCTAAAATATTCCTTACTAAGTCTTATTCACATTTGTTCATATTTTATTGTTGATCCTTCATAAGTTCTGAAATATTTATACACCCCCTCTTACTCAAGTTCTTTTGTATCATATTCTTGTCCCAAACTGATGTTTTCTTGGTGCTGCAGCTTTCCCGCTTTAAGGTTGCTTTTGCACATTTATCAAGACGAAATGACATTATTATATCATTGAAAAAAGTTTTAACTACTACCAGTTGTGCTTTCAGTTCCTCATCTGATAAACTGTACAGTTTTAAATCATTGACAAAGAGAAGATGAGAACTTTGTTGCTTTCTGGGAGCCAAATTATAGCCATGACCTAATCTGTTAAGTAGACAGCTTAATGGGTTAAGGGCAAGACAAAAGAGCAACAGTGACAGAGTCACCCTGGAATAACCCTGTTTGGATTTTTATCCCTGGAGTAATAATTTGTCCTTTGTCATGGCTTAAATGCAAAGTAGTTTGTCACTGATGTAGTTTATCAGTGCACGGTGTATCTTATACATTTTAAGTACTCTTTTATACACAAATGTGTGATACTGTCAATTTTTTTGTAGCCTATCCTTGCCATACTTAGATTCTTCCCCTTTTTACAGTTCTCCATTATGACATTATTTAACAACAATTGATCCTTTGTTCCATATGATTTTCTATTTCCCTTTTGTTCTATTGCCATAATTGAGTTTTCTTCTAAATGACTATAAACTCTGGCATCAGTTCCATTCTCTGGTTTATATGTCATTGGAAAGCAAGTTATTAGTCTGGAATTTTTAGGGTAGCTTGCAGGTTCACTTTTCAGTAGGAGCATTGTTTTTCCTATTGTTAGCCAGGTTGGTGTCTGTTTGGGGTACACATATAAATAGTTCTTACTCATGGCTAAATCTTCGTGTAAAGATAATAATACTTTTAACCAGAAGTTAAGTACTGCATCTGGGCCTGGGGATTCCCAGTTAGAGGATTTTCTTAACTTTGTTTCAGTCTGTCTGACTTGTTACTTCATCCCAGTGTTCTTCATGTTTCACTGTTGCAATCATTACATTAGGGTAATCTGCTGGCAGGTTGCCCTCAGTTGGCCTGAATTCCAAAGTTTTGGGTCCTGCGTCGGTTGCTGTCTCCTCTTCCACGACGTCAGGTCATCAGAGGTATAAAACAAGCAGCCAACGCCATTTTCTTTAGTCTTTCTTGCCGCGCGGTGCCCGAAGCAGAAGCAGTTCACAAGTGCCGGTCGGCCGACTCCTGTAATTTTTGAGTTTGAGTTTCAGAACCGAAGTCTTCACTAAAGCTAAGTACCTCTTTGGGGAAACTTTTTTCTTGCTCCATACCGATGTCAGAAAAAGTTAATAATTGTATTACTTGTGGGAAGTAAATACCTCATAAGGATTTCCATTTATACTGTATTCCTTGCCTAGGACCTGATCACAATTGCCTGTCAGTCGGTTTTGTGCTAGATTTAACCAACGCACTATTAAGCGTCTATATATTTTTGCCTCAAAATATTTTGGAAAACTACCCTGAAATGTCATCGGATAGCAATCCGACTACCGGAATACTCAAAAATTGTAAAGAAAAGGACAGAGACAGACCATCGGGGTCCAAAACCAATGACGAAGCTTCTCCTAAGCCAGTCGCCGGTACTCAGTGAGGCGCTTTCACAGCCCATGATACCCACTACTTTCGAGTCCACAGGCCCCTACCAAGACCCTGTGGAGTCCGGCATGCCGCGAGATACTCAAAGTATTGTACCCACGGATGTCTCTCCCTCGGATGGGTCTGGAGCAGCTGAGCAGGCACCTGCTTCTGAGGGTGTATTCAGGCCTCAACATTTTTATATAAAACTGACGACAGCTGCAAATTCAAAGAAAAAAGCAACTTCTAAAGCTAATAAAATGATGCATGAGCCACGTGCACAGGCCGCTATGCCTAAAAAAACAGATGATCAAAATGGCTGAAGACCTAATTACCCTGATCAGGGGTTCCCAACCCCCTCCTGATAAGAGGCCTAGGCAAGAATCTGATTATGAATCTTCAGATCAGGTTTCTATTTCTTCTGATTCCTCTTCTGAGCAGGAATTATCTATTCCTCCCTATGAGGATTCTGATGCAGAGGAATCTATCCCATTTGCATCACCTCCTGAGGATTATTAATTTGGAGAAACTTTGCATGCTATGAGGGAGCATTTTCAGTGGGAGAGTCAAGATTTCTCAAAATCAAAAAAGAGGCTCAGGGATTTCCTTCTTCTTCCTCAGCACAGGCCTTTAGCCATACTCCCTGTTTTAGACATTGTGGATGATGTGTTTTCGGAGTCCAGCTTGACTCCTGACTCCTTACCTCCGGCTCCCAGCAAGCCTGACAGATATTACAGGGTCCCTGACTCGCACAAATTTTTATTTAGAAACCCTGCTGCTGACCCTGAAACTATTTCACAGGGTCCAAGGGGAGTTAAGGCCTCAACAGCAAAAATTCCTACCCCCTCTGACAGAGATTCAAGGGCACTAGATAGATGGGGAAAGAAAGTTTATACATCTGCAACCTTGGCAATTAGGGCCTTAAACTGTCAGTTTCATACGCTCAAGTATCAACAACATGTTATGGGATTGCTGAAACAGAAAATGATGTTGATTTCTGAATGTGCAGAAAATAAAGAATTGCAGGACTTATTGCATGCAGCTGAACAAGTTGGAAAGCATACTTTGCAATGTGGTTTTGATTCCTTAGAGGCCTCCAGCAGAGCCGTAGTTACTGGGACTGTGATTAGGAGGCATGCCTGGCTAAATGAGCAACATTTGCCTGATCATGTTAAAGCTAAATTACTGGATGCCCCTTTACAGCGTGATACTCTATTTGGTATTAAGGCAGAAGAGGTTTTAAAGAAAATGGAAGACAAAGCTAAGTCTATGCAAACTGTAAAAGACTTCTTACAAGTGCAGCCACCAAGATTCAGTAGACACTGGCCTACAAAAAATTGGTCCTTTCCCATGTCCAACAGAGCTCAAAGGGGCAAATCCAGATGCCCTAAAGGTTCTAGATACCAGGCACAAGATTCGTACAGGTCAAAGCAATGGGATGCTACTACCTCCAAATCTGGAGGAGATAAAGCACAACCCTACAGAAAACAATCCCAATGACTTCCCTCTGCCATCACCAAGCACTTACCTTTTGGCAGCATCCTTAGGGGGAAAATTAGCACTTTTTGCTCAAAATTGGCAGTTAATAACACAGGACAAGTGAGTTCTAAACATAGTATCACAGGGATACAGATTCCATTTCCATACTCTGCCAATGGCAAATGGTTGGCCAGATCTGTCAAAAAATCAATGGGCAGAGGCACAGAAACAGGTTATGTCCCTCATGGGTATGGGGGCTATTCAGCCAGTACCAGAACAGGAAAAAGGGCAAGGTTTTTACTCAAGACTGTTCTTGGTACCCAGAAAGGACAAGGCCTGGAGGCCATTACTGGATTTATCAATTTTGAGCACATTCCTGGACATTCCAAAATTCAAAATGCTAACTTTGCAGCAGCTTCTGCCCATGCTGGGCAAGAATGCTTGGCTGGTGACATAAGACCTTAAAGAGGCATACCTGCATATCCCAATAAGGGAATCGTGCAGAAGATATCTCCGTTTCAAGGCTGGCTTAATGCATTACCAATTCTCTGCACTGCCCTTTGGCTTATCTACTGCGCCCAGGGTCTTTATAAAGTGCCTGGCACCAGTAATTGCTTTTTGCAGACAAAGACGTATACAAATATATCCTTACTTGGATGACTGTCTCATTCAAACAGAGAGCAAGGACATTTTTCTTCAGCATCTGGCGTTTGTGAAAAGGTTTCTAACATGCCTAGGGTACACAATAAACGAAAATAAATCACAACTGGTACCATCTCAAAAGATAACATTCCTGGGTGCAAGCTTGAATACAACTGCCCAGCTGGCTTTCCTCATGCCAGACAAACAAAGGCAACTGACTACTTACTTCAAACTGATGACAACAAAATCCCAGTTATCTGCAAGACAAACTCTGTGGGCTTTGGTGTTCATGGCATCCTGCATTCTACTGATTCCATATGCAAGACTGCATATGAGGAAACTTCAATGGTACCTAAAAAGTTTATGGAGTCAACATTGTCACAGTCTGGAAACAATGATTCCTCTCATTCCCTGCCTACAACAGGAGTTTCTATGGTGGGCAAAGTTATGTCACCAAAACATGGGACAGGCCTTCACTCTACCCCCTGTCAGCCAAACCTTAACAACAGACGCATCAGATTATGCATGGGGGACCCACCTGGTGGGAAGATGCATTCAGAGCATATGGACCCCAAAACAAATGCATCTGCATATCAACCATAAAGAGATGTTAGCTGTCCAAAATGCCCTGACAGCCTTCAAGGACTTACTTCATCCAGGACAACTACTGGTAAAGACGGACAACACCACGGTTATGTGGTATATAAACAAGCAGGGGGGGCACGCATTCATACCCCTTTGCAGACTAGCCATGACACTGTGGGACACAGCTTTGACTTACCAAGTACATCTTCAAGCTCAATTCCTGCCAGGAAAACAAAATACTCTGGCAGACGATTTAAGCAGAAATCTTATGGACCCTCACGAGTGGAAACTAGATCCACAAATCTTCAACATAACAAAGAAATGGGGGAGCTCGGACATAGATCTATTTGCCTCTCCTCAAAATTATCAGTTGAAAAGATTCTGCACAAGGACTTAACACAGACAAGCATGGAAAGTGGATGCCCTATCCTTCAGTTTGAAAAACCTGTCAGTTTACGCCTTTCCTCCTCTACCTCTTTTTCCCAAGGTCTTAATAAAAGTCAGACAAGAGAAACCAAGGATGATACTAATTGCCCCGGACTGGCCCTGCCAATACTGATACCCAATCCTAAGGAACTTGTCTCAGTACCCAGCTTGGATCTTACCTTAAAGACCTCAATTACTGTCCCAGCAAAACAATCAAATCCTGCACAATCAGCTCCAAACACTGAACCTGGCAGCATGGCTGATCATGTAGTTATGCAAACAACACCTCTCAGTAAAGCTGTGATGGATGTCATTTTGGAAGCCAGAAGGCCTAGTACTAGAAAATCTTATGCTGATAAATGGAAGAGATTCTGTGCTTGGAATCAAGCACAAGGAACTGATACAGCAAAACTAAATATTCCTCAGATATTACAATACTTGACTGAGATGCTTGACAAAGGTCTATCTTTCCCATCAATAAAAATCCATGCCTCTGCCATTTTGGCTCATTACAATAAAGAGCCACCAATCTTTTCTCATCCTTTACTAAAGCAGTATCTTAGAGGAGCCAACAATTTAAGGCCTCCCAGAAGATCACCAATATCTGCATGGGACCACAATTATGTGTTGGAAAAGCTCACCCTGCCTCCATTTGAACCAGCTGCTACTGCAAATCTAAAGTTCTTATCATTGAAAACAGCCCTGCTCCTAGCAATTACTTCAGCAAGAAGAGTCTCAGAGCTATAGGCCCTCATGGCTGTGGAGCCTTTGATCATATTTTATCCAGACAGGGTGTCTCTGAGGACCAATCCTTCATTTATGCCTAAGGTTATTTCCAGTGTGGCTCTTAACCAAACTATTCATCCGCCAACTTTTTATTCTAATCCGCAGAATAAGGGGGAGAGAATTCTGCATTCCTTGGAAGTACACAGACAGCTAAGATTCTACTTGAGCAGGACTAAAGCTCTAAGAAAAACTGAGCAATTACTAGTGACATATGCTGCAGGATCAGAAGGAAAGGCTATTTCAAAGCAGACTATTTCAAAGTGGATAAGCCACTGCATTTGATTCTGCTACTTGCACCATGGCAAACCTGTGCCCAAGGGCATTAGGCCTCATTCCACCAGAGCTGCAGCTTCTTCAGCAGCCTTTCTCAGAGGGAGTACCGACCAAAGGCATTCTAGAGGCTGCTACTTGGAGTTCTGTTCACACCTTTACAAAGCATTATCATTTGCCTCTCTACTCTAAGTCCAGGGCAGGCTTTGCCACTGCAGTTCTGCAGGGCCTTAAAGCCGCCCCTAATGCTGTTTAGCTCCAGCCTGCCATTCATAGCTTTGGAATTCTACCCAAATGTAATGACTGCAACAGTGAAACATGAAGAACATAGTATAGTTGTGTACAATTACCATAAATGTAGATGTTTGAGTGTATTCAGTGTATTCACTGTTGCATCCCCCTTTCATTCTGGAGTTTCTTTCCTTCACTATTTTCTACAATCTATGTGGTGTACTTGCTTGTAGATGAAGGTAAAGTTTGTATTGTTGCATGTAAACATGGTTTTATTTATATATATATATAATATATATATATATATATATATATATATATATATATATATATATATATATATATATTTTTTTTTTTGCTACCTTTTTGGGGGCACCTGACATCTGGGGCAAGAAAAACTAAAGAAAATGGCATCGGCTGCTTGCTTTATACCCCTGATGACCTGATGTCATGGAAGAGGAGACAGCAACTGACGCAGGACCCAAGACTTTGGAATTCAGGCAGACTGAGGGCAACCTGCCAGCAGATTACCCAAATGTAATGACTGCAACAGTGAATGCACTCAAACATCTACATTTATGATAAGTGTACACAGCTGTACTTTTCATGTCCTGTACCTTTGAACTTCTTATTCTTTCTTTTACTTTTTCTATCCATTTAGCATCCTTATGTTCCATAGGATCTTCATAAATACTTTTCCAAAATGTATCTATTTCTTTCTTTTTTTTTTTTTTTTTTGTTGGTCTTTCAATTTCTTTTACCTTGTTTCCCAATTGTTTATAAAATTTTTCAAGTCATCAATAAATTGCTCATTTTGTACTTTTCCTTTATATTTATCTGTGTATCTTCTAAATTTTTCTGCCTGTTCTGATATTTTTAGTTTATTATTTGCAATACTGCATGACAAATCTTGATCTGTTCTAATACTGTGTATTGCCTTTATCACTTCTATCTTTCTGAATATTTTTGTTGATCTGTTCCCTCTTCTATACTCTTCTAACAGTGACACTTCTCATTTAAATTGCTTTACAATTTTTCTCTATTCGATACTTCCATGATGGTATTCGATTTCTCCCCTTCCCTTCCCTGTGTTCTTGTGGTAGAATTTTATATGCTATTAATTTAGTTGCACAGTAATATATCGTGTTTACTTTTGTTGCATTACATGGATCTCTATGGACAGTCCTAATTACTATGTTCATTTTTATCAAACTTCTAAGTTTTTGTGTTTTATTAAACTTCTCCAGTCTATCTCTATTAAATCAAGCAACTCGTCTCTTAGGTAATTTTCTTCTAAACTTGAGAGCACAATTTTTTGTTCTCCATTTTCTGTGGGCCTTCTATAGAAAGTTTTATAGCACCTTCCTGTGACACATTCTGTTAAATTTCATCCTGTGTCATCCATTGTTCTGTCATATATGAACTCACTAACCTATCACTCCTCATCACTGACTGTGTCACAGTTGTCAGTTTCCCGTTCCTTCCTTTGCTGTCCAGCTTCAAGTGAATGTTTATACTGGTTTCTGTGGAAGGCTCCAAAATATCTTCATATGGCAAATGACCAGTTGCTTCTTGTTCCACTGCTTTCTCTGTAATTTAGATTTCTGTTGCTCTATCCTGTGGTGCTTTCTGAGTTAGATTTTCTACACTCAATCCTTTACTTTGCAGGTACTCCATAACCTCAGATGTTCTTCATCTCACATTGCTGCAGTCCTAACACTTCGAATATCAAAGTATAAGGCTGACGCCGGTCAGGGCGATTTAACTGACGCAGGACGCCACGGTAGGGTACATCGCATGACCAAGAAGCAGCATTGCAAGTGCCGTTGGCGCGTTCTGATTTTTTTATTTTTGGAAGTTCAGACCGAGGTTCAAAGTTTGGCTAACTGGGTTGGGGATATATTTTTTTTTCTTGCCTCAGTCATTTACGGATGTCAGAAAAGTTAATAATTGCGCTTCTTGTGAAAACAGATACGCATAGAGATTATCATACTTTGTGTATTCCTTGCTTAGGGCCTGAGCACGACGTTTTGTTGGCTCGCGTGTGCTAGCTAGATTTAAATAACTATAATAAAGAGAAGGTTGATTGTGCAAGGTTAGTCTTTATTATAGAATGCCGAGGACAAGACAGTTAAGCCTAGTAGAAGAAGGTGGCTCCACCGAGATTTCTTTGTGTTCTCAGAGTGAAACTTTATTATTGCAAGATGTGGCCTCTCATGAGGCAAGTCAGGCTGAGGGGCTTCTCAGGTTGGGCAGGCCAGGTTTAGCTTCAGTTGGTGTTACCCCTAGCTCTTCAGGTACTATGCCCAAGAAGCATATGCTTAAAATGGCAGAAGATTTGATTACTTTGATTAGGGTTCTATGCCCCTCCTGCTAAGAGACCTAGGGTGGAGCCTGAGCTGGGGGTTTGAGCTGTGGATAATTCTACTCCTTCTGCTACTCCTCCTGAGGATTTTTCTTTTTCAGAAACTCTTCATTCCATGAGGGAGCATTTTAAGTGGGAAGGTCAGGACTTCTCTGATTCCAGGTTAAGGCTTCTGTTGTTAAGAATCCGGTTCCTACAGATAAGGAGGCTAGGGCCTTGGATAGATGGGGAAAGAAAGTTTATACTTCTTCCACTCTCTCTATAGGGGCTCTGATGAAAAGAGTTTTTATACTTCTTCTCTTTGCTATGAGGGCTCCTCCAGTTTCACATGTTGAAATACCAAAACTATCTCCTTTCACAATTGAAGTCTAAGGTTGATGCTCTGGCAGTTGGTATGGATTGTAAAGAATTGCAAGATTTAGTCCATGTTTCTGAACAGGTGGGTAAGCATTCTTTGCAATGTGGTTTTGATGCTGTACAGGCCTCGGGCTGAGGGATCAGGATTTGTCTGAACATGTTAAAACAAGGATTTTAGATGCTCCTTTACAATTTGACGGTTGTTTGGGCCTCCTGTTGAGACAGTCTTAAAGAAAATGGAAGACAAGGCTAAGTCTATGCAGACTGTTAAAGATTTTGCAAGTCCAGCCTCCAAAGTTTAGTAGAAATTGGCCTACTAAGGGTGGCGTATCCTCTTATGCTTCCCAGTCTAGGAGTTCTCCTGCACAGGCGACCCAATGACTAGTCTGGCAGCACCTTTGGGAGGAAGGTTGGCACTCTTCAAAGAAAATTGGAGTTTAATTACCCAGGACAGATGGGTATTGATATCATAATACGGCTACAGGTTTTATTTCCATACCTTGCCTCCTTTCAAAGGCATGCCCTCCTCAACAAAGAATAGAGGCTCACAGACAGGTTTCTCTGTTGCTCCAACTACTGTTCCTAGTACCAAAGAATTATCTATCCTCAACACTTATCTGGACATTCCCAAGTTCAAAATGTTGGCATAGATCATTGGATGGTAACTTTGGATCTCAAGGAGGCTTACCTTCATGTTCCTATCAGACTCAGTTGCAGAAAGTATCTGCGCTTTTGAGCTGGGACTTCTCACTATCAGTTCTCTGCATTGAGTTCTGGCTCCAGTGATAGCTTTCTTCAGACTAAAAGGAATACAGATCTATCCTTATTTGGACGACTGCCTGATTCTGGCTCAAGGAAGGAAGAGCTTCTTCATTTGGAGTATGTGATAGCAGTGCTAAGATGCCTAGGGTATTCTGTGAACAATAAAGTCCAGTCTAGTACCCTCTCAAGACATGTGCTTTCTGGGTGTGAGACTGAATACAGCAGCCCAGATGGCCTTTTTAACCGGACAAACAAAAGAGTCTATCCCTTTACAACTATCTCATCAGTCCGGCTGACTGCAAAGACAGTCCTTCAAGCCTTAGGGTTCATATGCCAAACTGCATATGAGGAAGCTACAATGGTATCTCAAAATGTATGGACACAGCACTGCCAGGATCTGGACACTGTCATTCCAATACTACCTTGCATTCAGAAGGAATTTTGTGGTGGGCTCAGGAATGTCACAGAGGCAAGTCAGATTTTGACGACAGATGCCTCAGACAAAGCTTGGGAGCTCATCTGAATGGAAAATGGATACAAAACAAGTGGCCTGTCAGACTGCAACATCTACATATCAACATGAAGGAGATGTTAGCAGTCCAGTTTTTCTTCCAGGACAGGTGTTGATTCTATCAGACAACACAACTGTCATGTGGTACATCAACAAGCAATTATCCTCTATGCAGGCAAACAATGATTTTGTGGGAGACTGCTCTCAGTTTACAGCTCAATCTTCAGGCAAGGTTTCTGCCAGGAGCACAGAACTCCTTAGCAGATGTGTTGAGTGGAAATTGGATCCTCATGTATTTCAGAAATTGACAGTGTCATGGGGAACTCCAGACATAGATCTGTTCGCTTCTCCACTAAACCATCAGCTGCCAAAGTTTTGCACAAAAGGTTTCATCCCACAGCTTGGAAAGTGGATGCCCTTTCTTTCAATTTGAAGGTCAGACAGGACAAGCCAAGGATGATTTTCATTACTGAGAAGTCTAGTACGGAAGCCTCCATGGCCTTTGCCTTCGATTCCACACCTGTTGTCACAGGAAGACGGCCATTTGCTCAATGTCAAACTTCACTCTCTTCACCTAACAGCCTGGCATATTCTGTTTTGAACCATAAAGGTCTCAACTTCCACAACAAGTTTTGAATGTGATTTTGCTCTTCAATATCTTACTGAGTTACTGGACAAAGGTTTGTCCTTCTCTTCTATTAAAGTTCATGCTGCAGCAATTTCAGCTCATTATGATTAAAGAATATCAGACCCCACGAAAAGAGCTCCTACTCCTGCTTGGGATCTCAATTTTGTGTTGGAGAAACTCACTCTACAACCTTTTGAGCCTGCAGCTACTGCTGAGTTGAAATATTTATCATGGAAGACTGCTTTTTATTGGCCATTACCTCTGCAAGAAGGGTTTCTGAATTGCAGGTTTCCATAAGGATAGAGTATCATTACGTACTCCTTATGCCTAAGGTGGTTTCTAGTGTGGCTTTAAACCAGACTATTCATTTACCTTTGGATGTACACAGGCAGTTGCGTTTATTATTTGGACAGAACTAAAGGGTTCAGGCAGTCTCAGCAGTTGTTTGTTTCTTTTGCTTTGAGTTCTCAGGGCAAGCCTGTGTCAAAACAAACTATTTCTAAGTGGATTGGGTTTTGCATTGCTTTCTGTTATTCCCATCATGGCAAGGAGGTTCCAGCTGGGATTAGGCCTCATTCCACTAGGGCTACTGCCACTTCCACAGCTTTTGAGGGAGTAGCAACCAGGATATTTTAGAGGCAGCTACTTGGAGTTCTGTGCATACCTCTCTAGGCATTATCACCTGCCACTTTACTCTAAGTCCAGGGCTGGTTTTGCCACGGCATTTTGGCAGCTCCTGCTTCCTTATAGTTAGCCATCCTCCCTTATCTCTGCTTTGGGATTCTACCCAAGTGTTAGGACTGCAGCAATGTGAGATGAAGAACATAGTACAGTTTTGTACCTACCATAAATGTAGATGTTCAAGATCCACATTGCCCTCCTTCCCCTCTGTACTTGGAGGTGGTTGTGTGGGTTGGGTTGTACATATTGTGTGTATTATATCTATTGTACATATAGTTAGTGCAAGGGTGGTTGGTTATTTGTTTGCTGTCTTTTGGTTTTGACCTTTCTTTTTAAGGTCTTCTGACATCTGGGGCAAGAAAAGACTGAGGATATGACGCTGGTCATTAAATTATACTTTGATATTCAGGCCGACCGTGGACAGCGGACTACCCCAAGTGTTAGGACTGCAGCAATGTGGATCTTCGAACATCTACATTTATGGTAGGTACAAAACTGTACTTTTCTATTTCTTTAACTTCTCCATTACTGATCTCATTTTCTGCTTTTCCTCTTTGTCTTCTTATTTTTTGTATTGTAAAGTTTTCCATATCTGGATTCCATTGCCTGCATTTCTCTTCAAATATCTTTGGTGCTGCTTTTTTGTATTGTTTATTGTACTGATTAGTTTTTGCTTTCTCCTTTGCATAAATATTACACCATATTAAATCTGTTTTTCTTTCCCATGTCCATATTTCTTCTTCAGATGTCTCCTGCTCTTTCAGTTTCTCCTTACTCTGGGGACTCGTTCCATCAAGCTGTGATGTAGTCTGTGTTAGACCTTCTACATCAAATCCTTCACTTTGCAGGCACTCCATAACTTCAACTTCTATTTTCTAAGTTCTACTTTACTAATCTTCTTTTCTACATTTACTCTTTTTTATTTTTTATTTTTGTTGTAAAATTTTCCATATCTGGATGCCTTTGCCTGTATTTCTCTGTAAACATCTTTGGGTTGTCTTTTTGTATTGCATTAATATTGCACCATATTAAATCATTTTCTTTCCCATGTCCATTTATACTTTTCAAAAATCTCTAGGTTTTGTTCTTTATAGTTTTGCACTTCCTCAGATGCTTCTTTTCCAAACAGATCAACGTTTCTTGGTCTGTGTAATGTTTTTCACAAATCTGTTGTGTTAATGATCACAAATTTTTATTTGAAGCTATTGACACTTTTTCTTGTGGAAGTATATTTCTTTCCCCTAATTTCTCTCTTGATCTTTTTGTATATCTTGTGTCTGGAAATTCTGGGCTATTCGCATAATAGCAAAAATAGATAATTTCTTTCTTATCCACAATAGCCCACTCTATCGTCTTTATGGCTCATCTTTGGCCTAGCAGTTTTTATATTTGTGGACTGCTACCTTCTTCTACAACAGGGGGGCCATCCTCTCCCTGGACCTGACCTAGCCCCTTTGTATGAATGTTTCTGTATTTTGAGGATTCTGCACTGTCATTTTTTTCCAGTCTTGGGACCACTGCACCTACCAGGATTGGGCACTCTTTTATCCTGGGTTTTGTGCACCCAGCTATCTTTTTTTAATTTTTGACCTATTTCTGTCCATGATACGTGCTATATAAAATACCGTATATAAATCAGTGTCATCTTGGTGAGATTTTGTGAAAAACGGGCTCCATCTCATGAAGGTACTCCTCAAGATTTGAGGATGAATTCAGTTTCAGCAGTACTGGTCTCGTTTGCTTGCTGACTTGTCATCATGTCTCCATTCAAACCCAACTGTGTGAGTTTGTTGATGGTGCCCGAGTGGTGAATTGTGTCAAAGGACTTGGCTAAGTCCAGGTAGGTTGTATGCACAGATTTGTCCTCGTGTAGGGCTTTAGTGACTGCCTCAAAGAAGTCCATTAAGTTTAGCAGGCATGATCTCCCCTTGATGAAGCCAAACTGTGTTGGATCAAGCGCTTGGAGATTTCCTATGTCTTTGTTGATGAGGTCCATAATGATTCGCTCCATGGCCTTGCAGGTAAGGCTGGTCAAGCTAATGGGTCTATAGTTCCCAGGGTCAGTGGATGTACCCCATTTGTACAAAGGGACGGTGGTAGCTGTTTTCCATTCCATTGGAAGGAAGCCTATGATAAGGCTGGGGTTGAAAAGCATATCCTGGGCTGTTGCTAGTTCCTGTTTTAACTCTTGTAGAACACAGCTTGGGATGTTATCTGGTCCCATAAAGACAGTGTTTTTGGCCTTGGAGAGGGCCCTTAAGACCTGCTCCTTAGAAAAACTAGGTGGTGAACAGATGGAAGGGATGCTTTAAGGTATGAGTGATGGGGACAGGGGAGTGAAGTTTCCACTGAACCTGTCAGCCAGCCAGTTTGCTGTATCTACAGGTTCCATATGTGTAGTGCCATTGACTACCATTTCTGTGCAAATCTGAGACTTACCTTTGAGGCTACAGATGTAACTAAAGAATGCCTTATGATTGGCCTTAGTTTGGGAAGCCAATTTGGATTCATAGTTAGCTTTGGAGGACTTTACAAAAGTCTTATTTGCTTGTTTAAGTTGAAGAGGGAGAGTTTCCAGTTTTCAGACTGTTTCTTCCTACTCTTAGACAGCAATTTCTTCCTCTTATTGTGTAGCCTGTTAATGGTAGATGTCCACCAGGCAGGATTGTTCTTTTTAGAAGGTCTTACTTTGGTCCTATCAAGTATAGCAAAGTCAGCATATTTGTACAGTTGCTCATATAGAGCATTTGTATTATGCACTTTAGTGTATAACACAGCATAGATGTCTGCTTCATGTGTGGGATGAGGGGCTAAGAAGCTATTTATGCTATCTCTTAAGTTGGCCTTGGAGAAGTTTTTTAGTCTAGTTGCTGGAGGGGGGTGTCTGGTGTTATTGTTACTTCTAGCAAAATAGATTTGTGGTCAGATCTCACCAGGGAGGGCTGAACACAGGGAGTGGTGCAGTGGTCCCCCATGTTGGTGAGCACCAGAGTGAGGATATTTGGGCCCCTTGTGGGGGTGTTGACCAGCTGATCCAGGGTGCTGGAGTGCAAGTCAGTTTGAACTTGTATAGTTTACCCAGCCAATGGTTGTGTAATTAAAGTTACCCCAAATCAGGGTGTTTGGTTGAATCTTGATTGACTAAATTAGATCCTAGTAGGCTGAGTAAATGTCCTGGTTCATGGAGGGAGTCATATAGCTGGCAATAACTTGGAGAGGGGTCTCCCCAACACTCAGTTGTACCTGGAGTAATTCCAGGGAGTCATTCTGTATAACAAGTCTGGAGGCGATTATCTTTAATGAATAATAATACACTACCTCCTTTAGTTTTCACACTTTCTGTTCGTGGTCTGAATAAATGGAAGAAAATGTAATTTAGTATGGCTGCGATGCTTTCTGCAACTTTAAACCAGGATGTTCTTCTTGTTTCGCTGTTGCAATCATTACATTTGGGTTATCTGCCTACAGGTAGCCCTCAGCCGGCCTGAATACCAGAGTCTTGGATCCCTGCATTGGATGCTGTCTCCTCTTCCATGACGTCAGGTCCTCAGGGGTATAAAACATGCAGCCGACGCCATTACATCAGTCTTTCTTGCCGCGCGGTACCCAAAGCAGAAGCAGTTCACAAGTGCCGGTCGGCTGACTGTTGAAATTTTCGTTTGCAAGTTTCAGATCCGAAGTCTTCAAAAAATCTAAGTACCCTGTTGGGGATCCTTTTTCTTGCTCTTAATTAACAATTGTCTTACCTGTGGAAAGCAAATACCTCATAAAGATTTCCATTCATACTGCATTCCTTGCTTAGGCTCAGTCCCTCGCTGTCGGTTTTGTGCTTTATTCAACCCCCAAACTATTCGTCGTCGGTCTATTTTTGCAGCAAATTATTTTGGGTCTCGGTTTAACTATCCAGAAATGTTGTCAGTAAGCCAGCTGACTTCTGATATTCCGAAAAAACGTAAAGATAAAGACAGAGACAGACCGCATAGGTCCAAAACTGCCGATGAAGCTTCTGCTAAGCTAGTCGCCAGTTCGCCGGTACTCAGTGAGGCACTTTCACAGCCCCTGATACCCAATACTTCAGATTCGCAGTCCTCTGCTGAGACCCATTCGGAGTCCAGTATGCCGCGAGATGCTTCTTCCACTATGGAACCTGCGGATGTCTCTACCTTGGATGGATCCGGAGCCACTGTGTAGGCAGCGGCTTCTGAGGGTGTATTCAGGCATACAGACTTGCATTTCAAATTGACGCCATCTTCTTCAAGGCCTAAAACTTGGCCCCCACTTAGAAAACCGACATCCAAACTACATGGTCAGGCCCATATGCCTAAAAACAAATAATAAGAATGGCTGAAGACCTTGTTATTTTAATTAGGGGAAGCCAACCTTCCCCCTCTAAGAGACCTAGAACAGATTTTCCTTCTGATTCTTCTGATTAGGATTCTGAAATTTCTGTTTCTTCTGATTACCAGTATTTGTCCTTATCTACCTATGAGGATTTTGATGCAGAGGATTCCATTCCCTCTGCTTCGCCTCCAGAAGATTTTTATTTTGGTGAAACCTTGCACACTCTTAGGGAGCTTTTCTGCTGGGAAAGCCAGGATTACTCTGACTCCAAAAAGAGGCTTAGGGAATTCTTACTCCTACCTCAGCACAGGCCTTTAGCTATCCTTCCTGTTCTGGCCATTGTAGATGATGCCTTCTTGAAACCAGCCTGGCCCCAGACACTTTACCTCCAGCTCCCAGAAAACCTGACAGGTATTACAAAGTGCCTGACTCTCACAAGTTCCTTTTTAAGAATCCTACTGCGGACCTAGAGACCATTTCCCAAGGACCTAAAGGAATTAAGGCTACTACTGCTAGAAAGCCCTACCCCCTCTGATAGAGATTCCAGGGCCTTGGACAGATAGGGTAAGAAGGTATACACTTCTGCTACTTTGGCCGTTAGGGCCTTAAACTGCCAGTTTCATATGTTAAAGTATCAGCGGCATGTTATGGGGCTACTTAAACATAAAATGATGTTGATTCCTGACTGTACTGAACATAAAGAATTCCAGGATTTATGTATTCTGCAGAACAAGTTGGTAAACATTCTTTGCAGTGTGGTTTTGATTATTTAGCAGCATCTTGCAGGGCTGCTGTCACTGGGTCTGTACATAGAAGGCATGCTTGGCCTAAGGAGCAAACCTTGCCAGATCATGGTAAAGCTAAATTACTGGATTCTCCCTTAAACCAAGACCGCCTGTTTGGCAACAAAGCAGAAGAAGTCCTTAAAAAGATGGAGGAAAAAGCTAAATCTATGCAAACTTTTAAATATTTCTTGCAAGTACAGCCTCCCAGATTTAGTAGGCATTGGCCTTCTAAGAATTGGTCCTTTCCAGGCCTTCTCAGTCCAAACTCGGGAACAACAGACCACTTAGGCTACAGTCTCAAGGTATGCATAGTCCTAAACAGTGGGGGGGGGCTCCCACTTCCAAAGCCGGAAGTAGTAAGACACCCCCCTATGGAAAAATGTCACAATGACAACCTTAAACCTTCCAAGCCCTACTCTACTGCCTGCTTCCTTAGGGGAAGGATTGCCCTGCATGCAAAAAACTGGGAACTTATTACTTAGGACAAATGGGTTTTAAATATAGTCTGCCAAGGATACAGATTCCACTTCCACACCTTACCAACCCCAAACGGTTGGCCAGACCTACTCCCAAATCAGTGGGCAGAGGCTCAACAGCAGGTTCTCTCTCTTCTAAGTATCAGAGCTATTCAACTTGTCCCAGCAGAAGAAAGGGGACAAAGTTTTTACTCAAGACTCTTCCTGGTACTCAGAAAAGACAGCTCCTGGCGTCCTATCCTGGACCTCTCTATTCTAAACACCTTTTTGGTAATCCCAAAGTTCAAAATGCTAACACTTCAACAGCTGCTTCTTATGCTAGGCAAAGATGCCTGCTTGGCAACCTTAGACTTAAAGGAAGCTTACCTGCACATTCCAATAAGGGAATCTTGCAGGAAATACCTACGCTTCAGAGCAGGCTCCATGCACTATCAGTTCTCTGCACTTCTCTTTGGCTTATCTACTGTGCCCAGGGTATTCGCAAAGTGTCGAGCTCCAGCCATTGCATTTTGCAGGATATTCAAATATACCCATACCTGGACAATTGTCTAATTCAGGCAGAAAGCCAGGACATGCTATTAAAACATCTGGCATTTGTAAAGAAGCTTCTAACCTCACTGGGGTACAACATAAACAAAAAGAAATCTCATCTGGTACCCTGCCAACAAATTGTATTCCTGGGAGCAAGCTTTAACACAACTTCCCAGATGGCTTACCTCATGCCAGAGAAACAAGTTTATTTGACAGCTTACTTCAGACTATTGGCCACAAAGACCCAGCTGTCTGCAAGGAAAATCTGCAAGCCCTGGGGTTCATGGCCTCTTGCATTCTACTAATTCCATATGCAAGACTGCATATGAGGAAACTTCAATGGTATCTAAAAACCCTGTGATGTCAGCATTCTCAGTGCCTGGAAACAGGCATGCCACCTCAACAAGGGATTCCTTTTCAATCTACCTCCTGCCGCCCAAACCCTGGCTACAGATGCATCAGATTATGCATGGGGGGCTCACATGGCAGGGCGGTGCATGCAGGGCGAATGGAACCTGTGTCAGATGCACCTGCATATCAACCAAAAAGAAATGTCAGCTGTGCAGAATTCCCTGACAGCCTTCAAAGACTATATCCTTCCATGTCAATTATTGATAAAGACAGACAACTCCACAGTTATGTGGTACATAAACAATTTATTTATTTATTTAACATTTGTTGACCGGGAAAGTCCGACTAGGTTCCAGAGATCCTGTTTTCAGCGGAGGCCCGGGGAGAAATGCTCCAGAGACATGTTTAGAAATGTGGAGGGGAAACCGGAGTACCGGAGGAAACCCACGACGCAGAGAGAGAACATGCAAACACACCACACAGAAGGCTGGCCAAGAATCCAGAGAACCCAGAGAACCTCTTGACAGGCAACAGCATAACCTACACAACTGCGCCCAAGCGGGGGGAACCCACTCGTACCCCCTCTGCAGACTAGCCATGGCTCTGTGGAACACAGCTCTAAGCTACCAAGTGCACCTACAAGCTCAATTCCTGCAGGACAGGCTAAATTTTCAGGCAGATGACCTAAGCAGAAATGTCATGGACCCACACAAATGGAAACTGGAACCAAATACATTCAACCTCTTGAGGAAAAAATGGGGGACCCCACAGATAGACCTGTTTGCCTCCCCTCAGAACTACCAGTTGGACAAATTCTGCACAATGACTTCACACACTCAAGCTTGGAAAGTGGATGCCCTGTCCTTTACCTGGGAAAGCCTCTCAGTGTATGCCTCCCCCCTGCCTCTCCTCTCAAAGGTCCTGCTAAAGACCAAACAAGACAAACCAAGGACAATACTGATTGCACCAGACTGGCCTCGCCAGCACTGGTTCCCTCTCTTGTACAGTATGATACTGCTGGATCCATGGCACCTACCTCAGACATCTTCCCTGCTGTCCCAGCAGGCGGGTCAGATTCTGCACCCTCTGCTACAAACCCTGAACCTTGCAGCCTGGCTAATTCCTTGAGCTCTCCAATAGCATCCCTCAGTAAGCAGGTGCTGGATGTCATACTGGAAGCTAGGAGACCTAGTACTAGAAAATCCTATGCTGAAAAGTGGAAAAGATACTGCTCCTGGAGCCAGGCCCAGGGGATGGGTACTACGATGCCCAGTTTACCTCATGTCCTTCAGTACTTAACAGAAATGCTCCACAAGGGCCTATCATTTTCGTCTATCAAAATTCATGCTTCTGCCATTTCAGCACATTATAGTACTGAATCACCCCTCTTCTCTCACCCACTGTTAAAGCAATTCCTCAGAGCGGATAAAAATTTAAGACCCCCCCAGGTGAGCCCCTACTCCAGCCTGGGATCTTAACTTTGTATTGGAAAATTTCACTCTCCCTCCATTTGAACCAACTGCAACTGCTGAGTTGAAATTCCTTTCTTGGAAAACAGCCTTCCTTCTAGCTATCACCTCAGCTAGAAGAGTGTCTGAATTACAGGCCCTTATGGCAGTGGAGCCCTTTATTAACTTCCATGCAGACAGGGTCTCCCTCAGGACCAATCCTTCCTTTATGCCCAAGGTGGTGTCTAGTGTGGCCCTAAATCAGTCCATTCATTTGCCTACTTTTTTCCCGAATCCACAAAACAAAGGAGAGAGAATACTGCACTATTTGGACAGGACTAAGCCTCTCAGAAAATTTGAACAGCTGCTAGTTGGCTTTGCTGCAGGGGAAGGCCATTTCAAATCAAACAATTTCTAAATGGATAGCTCATTGCATTCATTTCTGCTATAAGCACCATGGAAAACCTACCCCACAAAGGATTAGATATCACTCCACCGGGGCTGCATCTACCTCTGCAGCCTTTCTCAGAGGAGTCCCCTACCAGGGACATCCTAGAAGCTGCTACCTGGAGTTCTGTACATACCTTCACCAAGCATTACCACATTCCTATTTTTTCTAAATCCAGAGCTGGTTTTGCCACTGCAGTTTTGCAGGGCTTAATAGATGGCCCTAATGCTTTCTAACTTCCTCCTCCCTTCCTTAACTTTGGGAATCAACCCAAATGTAATGACTACAACAGTGAAACATGAAGAACATAATATAGTTGTGTACACTTACCATAAATGTAGATGTTCGAGTGTATTCACTGTTGCAGTCCTGGTTACTTTCCCTCCAGCCCCCTATCTTCTCTTGGCTCCACCTTTCCTTCTTGTTTAGTGTATTTGAGCTTTCTGATGCATTTCCTTTTTCTTGGAGGTGTAACATAACATATTATTGCTGATATCTGGGGCAAGAAAAACTGATGTAATGGTGTTGGCTGCATGTTTTATACCCCTGACGACCTGACGTCATAGAAGAGGAGACTGCATCTGACGCAGGGATCCAAGACTCTGGTATTCAGGCCAGCTGAGGGCTGCATGCAGGCAGATAACCCAAATGTAATAACTGCAACAGTGAATACACTTGAACATCTACATTTATGGTAAGTGTACACAATTGTACTTTTCTGTGACTGCACAGATGTCAGCATCCTCCAAGGTGAGGTACATCTCAAGTCGTTTACACCAACATGGACTATGACAGAGCCATAATGGTACCTGTTGTTGAGATACTTCAGTGTGTGTGTGTGTGTGTGTGTGTGTGTGTGTGTGTGTGTGTGTGTGTGTGTGTGTGTGTGTGTGTGTGTGTGTGAGATGTAGCATCCTGGCACCTGCAAGACAACTGACCATGACCTTTTCCTTATATAACCTGGTGAGTTTGACATCTGTGTGTCTCACAATGGAATTGCCCATGATTAAGATGTTTGGTTTTGTGTTGTGCCTTAGGAGCTTGTCTGATGAGACACTGGTGTGTGAGATATGTGTGCTATGTTCTGCAAGTGAGGTATTATGTAAAGTGTGTTTGTATTTGGGAGGTCTCTGATGTTTAGGGTAAGGCTCATGGTGAGGACCTCCATATAGGTAGGTTTATGTGTTGTTGGTTTAGTTGGTGCAGGAGGTAAGGTATGTGTAGTTACAACCCACTTAGTATCGGATGCATTGATTGGTGATCGAGAAATCCTGGATTTTAGGTTCTTATAGATATGTCTCGCACACATTTAACTTGTGTGAAACAGAAGAAGTGGGTTGTCAGTGTATATAAGGCAATTGCTACATTGCCTCAGGATGCCCATGTCAACCAGGCTGGTTGGAGAAACTGTGGGGAAATTGTCTGTCCATAATGCTAGGTATATTAATGTGTTCAGAAATGGGGAGTAGATTTGTGTGATCAGAAATGGGGAGAGGGGAAGGACAGGTCAGATAGATGGACAGAAGAAGGGGTTAGATAAAGAAGTTCTAGTGGGTGAGACTTTTGTAGGTAACTCAGAAGTTACGCACATTGCTCCTTTTAATGTGAGGTGCAATTGCACGAAACTGCTGATGGAGAACAAGCAATTCTGTAAGGGAAAATTTGCTAAGAAATAAGCCTGTGTCTGTAACCGCCAATGGTGCCCGTGGATGCAAGGCAGTGTGTGATGCTGCACTTCGCACAAACCCACAGAAAAGTGGTGTTTATGTAGCAAAGGAGAGCATATTGAATTAAAAGAATTGGCCAATAAAAAAGCTCAAAACTGAGCCTTGCTCCAGTAACCTCCAATCATATGAGTCTTGAATGTAACTCCTGGCATGAGGTACAAGGGGAACTCTCGCTAACAGAAAATGGCCATGTTTTAGTGCTTAATTATACAAACAGAACTAGATTCAGCAGGTCTGAATCTAGTCTATACTACAACCAACAAAATTGCGACAAAATGGCAAAAAAAAGTTTAAATAATCAGTGATGTTATTAGAAGACAGTAACAGAGTGCAAAAAACAATAAAAAATTGAAGTTAGATTTTGTAGATTTCAACAGATGCCTTTGATTTTTTTCAGTTCAGTAATGCAGAGCAGTAGCTGGTCACCAAGCAGGTCTGTATTATGTCTGTGAAAGACATATTCATCGAATATGTCTTCCACTAACAACAACCAATGAAAATCAGTTCGGCAAACCACGGAAGTTTTCCCACGGTTTGCAAACACTTGCCCACCAACCTAAGCTTTCCCTTTTCCCCACTGTGGTGTGATCTTGGAGTTGCTATATATATAGTTAGGGGGTGAAGCCCCCCACTTGGATGGATTTCAGTTAGTCCTTTTTGTGTTCCAGACGGTTGAGGGTCAAGTGTTTGCGAACCATGGGAAAACTTCCAAGGTTCGCCAAACTGATTTTCATTGGTTGTTGTTTGCAGAAGATGTATTCAATGAATACATCTTTTGCAGACCTAATATAGATGAGTCATGAATGTAATTCCTGCCATGAGGTACAAGGGGTACGCTGTCCAAAAGAGGATGGCCTGGTTTTAGTGCTCAGTTATACAAACAGAACTAGATTCAGCAAGTCTGAATCTAGTCTATACTACAGCCAACAGAAGTGCAACAAAATAGCAAAAACAGTTTCAGTAAGCAGTGATGTTGTTAGAAGACAGTAACAAAGTGCAAAAAACAATAAGAAATTGAACTTAAGTTTTGTAGATTTCAACAGATGCCTTTGATTTTTCACTTCAGTAATGCAGAGCAGTTGCTAGTCACCAAACTCTGTGGAGCTTTACTAAAACAACCATAGGACAGGAGGAACCAAATTAGTAAGGATAGGAGGGACATGACATTGTGTTCGTGGTAGTGCATTACAATGCATCTTCTTCAGGGATATTTATGAATCCTGCTGTAGGCAGTCACAGAGCTGAATTGCACATAATCGTATCAGTGGTCATGTCAAAATGTGAAGCACAGTTTTATTACTACTAATAGTTGTGGTACTCAGTATATTTTGTGATTTTTTTTTTATAAGTCTACAGAGGCATCAGCCTTCAGCTTAGCACAGAGTTAAACCATACAAGATATTAATGAGCTGTTACTGTGTCAGTCTCAGTACAATTTCCTGTGCCCATTTGCACACTGGGAAACTTTGAGCAAATGTTTTAAATGGAAAATTTGTACTAGTTTTCTTAAACAACGTACTTGTACATAGCTTGCCTACTTAACTTACAAATTAAGGTAAGAACCTTGAATTCAGTCTTTTCTGTTTGTGGCATCAGTATCAGACAAATATATTTTATTGTTATCAGCAACGAGGTTGTTGTATATATTAAAAGTGAGCTGCAGCTAAATAAAACAACATGCCTGCAAAGTCTGATGCCTCCTATTTCCAAACAATGTTAAATTGAGTGTCACACTTAATTTGCTCTAGGTATATCTTGCTGCTAACTTGATTGAGAGTGATACATCCTTTAACACTATCATGTAAGAAACAGTTGAAATTTAAGCTAATACTGTTTACTCTCATTCTGTAATAAGTCTGACTTGATGTTCATCGTGTTACCCTGCTGCAGTCATCACACTTGGGTTATCCTGCCGTCAGGCGGTCCCGCAGTCAGCCCAAATTCCAAAGTCTTGGTCCGGCATCAGTTGCTGTCACTTCTTCCCTGACGTCAGTGCGCCAGGGATATATGAGAGGCATCCAACGCCATTTTCCCCAGTCTTTCTAGCCGCACGGTGCCTGAAGCAGAAGCAGTTCGCAAGTGCCAGTCGGCCGACACCTGAGATTTTCGAATCGAGTTTCAGTTCGAAGTCTTCAAAGCTAAGTACCCCGTTGGGGAACCTTTTTTTGCCTCAGTCCAATGTCAGAAAAAGTTAACAATTACATTTCTTGTGGGAAGCAAATACCTCATAAGGACTTTCATTCTTTTTGTATACCTTGCCTAGGCCCAGACCACAACGTCACTGGTTGTCGGTTTTGTGCTAGGTTCAATAAGCGAACTATAAAGCGACGCTTTGATTTTGCACGTCACTACTTCGGTAGGAAATTTAATTACACTATGCCATCGGAGCAACCAACTACCGGTGTGCATAAAAACCGCAAAGATAAAGATAGGCAGCCTAGATCCAAGCCAGACTCCGAGCCCTCGGCTGGGCCAGTCACCGGTTCTCCGGTTTTCAGTGAGGCGCCTACGCAGCCCCTGGCTACCGCTGAATTGGATCCCCAGACCACTTTGGATTCTCCAGCAGAGAGTTCTAGGTCGACGCAGCCTTTTTCTTTAGGCCCTCCCGACGACATTGCAGTAGGAGAAGCCGGTGCTGTAGAAACACCTTAGGTTTCTGAAGGTGTCTTCAGACCGACTACTCTCACCATAAAATCTTATGCTAAGCTCAAGACTCCCCTAAAACCAAAATCGACTACACTTCAGTCTCCAGGTCAAGGCCCTATGCCTAAGAAGCAGATGCTTAAAATGGCTGAAGATTTAATTTCTTTGATCAGGGGTTCCCAACCCCCCCCCCCCGGACAAAAGGCCTAGACAAGAGGAGGATTATACCTCCTCTGATCAAGTGTCTGTTTCCTCAGGCTCTTCTGAGGAACAGGACTACTCCTTTCCCCCTTATGAAGATTCTGATGCTGAAGACTCCATTCCCTCAGATTCTCCCCCTGAAGATTATTCCTTTAGGGAAACCTTACATACCATGAGGGAACATTTCCACTGGGAAGGTCAGGACTACTCCGACTCAAAAGGCTCCGAGAGTTTCTTTTACTCCCCCAGCACAGACCACTTGCTATCCCCCCAGTTTTAGACATTGTGGATGATGTTTTCTTAGAATCTAGTCTAAATCCAGATTCTCTGCCTCCTGCTCCAGCCAAACCAGATAGATGCTATAGAGTGCCTGACTCACACAAATTCCTATACAAAAGCCCTGTTGCTGATCCAGAGACAATCTCCCAGGGTCCCAAAGGGGCTAAAGCTTCTATGGCTAAAAATCCTGTACCCTCTGAAAGGGACTCCAGAGCAATAGATAGGTGGGGGAAGAAGGTTTACACCTTAGCTACTCTAGCTATGAGAGGACTAAATTGTCAATTTCACATGCTTAAATACCAGCAATTCCTAATGTCTCAAATAAAAAAAAAGATGGGCACGCACCCTCAACAGTCTGAATTCAAGGAAATGCAGGATCTGTTGCATGCAGCTGAACAGGTGGGCAAACATACTTTACAATGTGGTTTTGATGCCTTGGAAGCTTCCTCTAGAGCAGCTGTTACTGGGTCTGTTATACGTAGACATGCTTGGTTAAAGGAACAATCTCTACCTGATCATGTTAAAGCAAAGTTAGTAGATGCACCCTTACAACAGGACGTCTTACTTGGGGTTAAAGCAGAGGAGGTTTTAAAGAAAATGAAGGATAAGGCAAAAAATATGCAGACGGTCAAAGATTACTTACAGGTACAGCCCCCACGCTTCAGCAGAAATTAGCCAACAAAAAATTGGTCCTTTCCAGCTTCTGACAGACCACAGAGGGGTAAATACAGGTGCCCAAGGGGCAGAGGACAAGCACAAATCCCTTACAAACCTCGCCAATGGGGCATTGCAACACAGAAGGGTGGAGAAGACAGGCCCCAAACTACTAGAAGGCAAACACAATGACTTAAACCTCAAACTGCCAAGCAAAACACTCTTGGCAGCTCCCTTGGGAGGAAAATTAGCACTTTTTGCAGACAACTGGCACATCATCACAAAGGACAAATGGGTCCTAGACATTATCTCACAAGGATACAGATTCCGGAATGCCAAACCTGCCACAAAAATCAATGGGTAGAGGCACAAAAACAAATTACAGCTCTCATGGACATGAGAGCCATTCAACTGGTACCTACACAGGAACAAGGCCAAAGATTTTACTCAAGGCTCTTTCTAGTCCCCAGAAAGGACAAAGCTTGGAGACCCATTCTGGACCTTTCAATTTTAAACACCTTCTTGCAAATACCCAAATTCAAGATGCTAACACTACAGCAGCTTCTTCCCATGTTGGGCAAGAAAGCTTGGCTAGTAACGTTGGACCTCAAGGAGGCATACCTGCATGTCCCTATCAGACAAAATTGCAGAAGATACCTCCGTTTCATTGCAGGTTCAACCCATTACCAATTCTCTGCACTGCCCTTTGGCTTATCTACTGTGCCCAGGGTCTTCACAAAATGCCTGGCACCAGTAATTGCATACTGCAGACAAAGAGGAATTCAAATATACCCATACCTGGACGACTGCCTCATCCAAGCAGAAAGCAAGGACATTCTCTTACAACACCTGGCTTTCATAAAGCATCTTCTAAGTTGCCGAGGGTACACAGTAAATGAAAAGAAATCAAAACTAGTGCCCTCACAAAATATGACATTCCTGGGTGCCAGCTTGAATACAACGGCCCAGATGGCTTATCTGATGCCAGACAACTACAATTAACTCAATACTTCAGAGCAATGGCAACAAAGACCCAACTCCCTGCAAGAAAAATTCTGCAGGCTTTGGGCTACATGGCATCTTGCATACTACTAATACCATTTGCAAAACTGAATATGAGGAAATTACAATGGTACCTAAAAAGCGTATGGACTCAACACAGCCACAGTTTGGAAACAATGATACCTCTCATTCCCTGCCTTCAACAGGAGTTTCTATGGTGGTCACAGGCATGTCACCTCAACAAGGGTCAGCCTTTCACCTTACCCCCAGCCAGGCAAACTATGACAACAGATGCATCGGACTATGCCTGGGGGGCACACATGGCAGGACGGTGCGGTCAAGGCATATGGACAGCAGATCAAAGGAATCTGCACATCAATCAAAAAGAAATGCTAGCTGTACAAAATGCTCTGACAGCCTTCAAGGACCTCTTACATCCAGGACAGCTTATCATAAGGACAGACAATGCCACAGTAATGTGGTACATAAACAAACAAGGGGGTACACACTCCTACCCACTATACAGAAAAGCAATGACCTTGTGGAACACAGCACTGGCTTACCAAGTTCAATTACAAGCTCAATTCCTGCCAGGAAAAAAAGAACACATTGGCAGACGACCTAAGCAGAAGCATCATGGATCCCCATGAGTGGAAACTGGATCCACAAGTATTTGCAATGACAACTCAAAAATGGGGGCTCCCAGACATAGACCTGTTTGCCAGCCCCCCAAACTATCAACTAACAAAATTTTGCACAAGGACTTTTCATCATCAAGCTTGGAAAGTGGATGCACTCTCATTCATTTGGAAAATGCTGACAGTATATGCCTTTCCTCCATTACCCCTTCTCACAAAGGTGCTGCTGAAAGTCAGGATGGAGAGACCCCGAATGATACTCATTACCCCAGACTGGCCACGCCAGCACTGGTACCCACTATTAAGGAATATGGCACAGGGCCCACCATGGATTCTACCACAAATTACCCATCTGCTGACACAGCAGGACAATCAGATTCTGCACAGCCAGCTCAAAACCTTAAACTTGGCTGCATGGCAAATCACCTAAGCAACCAGCCAGCTCCTCTCTCACAAGCTGTTATTCTGGAGGCCAGGAGGCCCAGCACCAGGAAAGCCTACTCAGACAAATGGAAACGGTTTTGCGCCTGGAACCAAGCTAAAGGCCAAAATACCCTTCAGCCTGACATACCTCAGATTCTGCAATATTTAACTAAGATGTTACACAAAGGGCTTTCCTTTTCATCTTTTAAAATCCACACCTCAGCTATTTCAGCTCACTACAACACAGATCCTCTCTTATTTTCACATCCACTACTAAGGCAGTTTCTCAGAGGGGCCAAAAAACATTAGGCCTCCCAGGAGAACACCAACACCTACTTGGGACCTCAACTTTGTTCTGGAAAAACTTACGCTACCTCCTTTTGAGCCTGCTTTCTCAGCTGATTTAAAGTTTATATCATGGAAGACTGCCCTGCTGCTAGCAATTACTTCAGCCAGAAGAGTCTCAGAGCTACAGGCACTAATGGCAGTGGAGCCTTTCCTCATTTTCCATCAAGACAGAGTCTCTGTACGATCTAACCCCTCCTTTATGCCTAAGGTGGTATCCAGTGTGGCTCTAAATCAAACCATCCATTTACCCACCTTCTTTCCAAATCCACAGAACAGAGGAGAGAGACTCCTACATTCCTTGGACATTCACAGGCAGCTGCATTACTACTTGGATAAAACTAAGGTTTTCAGAAAATCTGACCAGCTTTTTGTATTCTATGCTACAGCATCACAAGGAAAGGCTATCTCAAAACAAACCATTTCCAAATGGATAGGACATTGCATAAGTTTTTGCTACACCCACCATGGAAAACCAGTTCCTGCTAGCATAAGGCCCCACTCTACCAGGGCAGTAGCTACATCTACAGCGTTCCTCTGCGGGTGTGCCAACCAAGGATATTCTGGAAGCTGCAACTTGGAGTTCAGTACACACCTTCACCAAACATTACCACTTACCACTTTACTCTAAGACTAGAGCTGGCTTCGCCACTGCAGTTTTGCAGGGCCTTCTAGCCTCCTCTAATCCTGTTTGACTCCACCTCCCATCCTTAGCTTTGGGATTCTACTCAAGTGTGATGACTGCAGCAGGGTAACACGATGAACATAGTACAGTTTTGTACCTACCATAAATGTAGATGTTGGAGTGTATACCCTGCTGCAATCCAGGTTACCCTCCCTCCATCCCCTCTGACCTAACTAAGACCTTTCAAAACCTTTAAATCTGTTACAACCTTTGTGGTGTATTTGCTGATAGCTGGAGGGATTTTATGTTTATGCTACACTTCTTATTATTGGTACTATCTACTGACCACCATTTGGGAGGGGGCACCTGACATCTGGGGCAAGAAAAACTGAAGAAAATGGCGTTGGATGCCTCTCATATACCCTTGGCGCACTGACGTCAGGGAAGAAGCGACAGCAACCGACGCCATACCAAGACTTTGGAATTCGGGCCAACTGAAGGACCACCTGACGGCAGGATAACCCAAGTGTGATGACTGCAGCAGGGTATACACTCGAACATCTACATTTATGGTAGGTACAAAACTGTACTTTTCTAGTCCTGGCAGCGACTTTAAATATATACAGGTCCCAGTGATAACTATATGTGAAACTGCAGTGGCTATGAGGAATTTTTCGCCATCCAGAGTCCATCCTTAACCCTGTTTAACCTTGATCAATGGATAGGAAATAAAAAATTCACCTTGGGCATAGCCCCTATGTCTCTGATAGGCTGAGGCAGACAGTAAGCCCCAAACTAACATACCCTCCCACATAACCTTTAGAAACTTCCTAACATACCCCCTCCTAATAAACACCTATGATATGTAGGGACACAGTTGGGTTGGTTTGCATGGCTAGGTTTATTAAGATCCTAGTGACCATTAGCCTAGTATATACGTAGGAACCTGTTCTGGAGAATTCAAAGATGTCTAATGGCATCAGATATAGCACATATTTGAAATTGTTTGCAACAGTTTATTATTTACTATAGCAATAAATTTAAAATGTCTACAGGTCTAGTAATATACTGTTCACATTGTAAATCCTTAAATAACACAAGCCTTCACTACTGTGGCTCATTGTAATTGGACTTTTTTTCCCTTTTAAGTCATCAGGAGTGGAAATTTCCCTGAGATCAAGGGTCTGCAGTCATCGCATGGAAAACACCAGGATTCTGAATGTGACACACTTCTTCCAGACAAATGGTCAGTCACGAGACAAGATGCAGTGCAATCTGAAACCAGAACTGATAACCCTAAGGAAAGTAATGAGAAATTTATCAAAACAACTGAACAAGAAATACATCTGCAAACTGAAGCAGGGCAAACACCATGCAGCTGGCTTAATCACAGCAACAATGTAGCCTTTTGTAGTAGCAACTTAACTGATCAGGTAAGTCACAGATGGAAAAAGCAGACGACCTTGGCACCAAATGAGCAAGTGCTCAATGGAAAGAAACTGCGTAAATGTGCCACAAATGACAAGGGTTTTACACACCAACAAAATGGAGGAGTAAGCAAGATTATTCCTACTGGGCAGCAGCCCTTTAAATGCACCATGTCTGACAAAAGTTTTACAGAAAAGTCTAATGTGACAAAAGATCAGTTTCCCCACAGTGAGAAAAGACTATATAAATATGCCACACATCACAAGGACTTGATCCCTAATCATTTGGCAGTTCTTCAGACTATTGGCAAAAGACAGAAACCATACAAGTATGCCACACGTGGCAAGAATTTTACAGAAAAATCTACCATGGTAAAACATCACGATATTCAGAGTGTGATCTCTCAAGATATTAAAAAACCTAAACACCTTGAAGATGTTAAACAAGGGCAGAAACTTTATAAATGTACTACATGTGATAAAAGTTTTAGATACAAAGTCACTATGTTAAACCACCAGGGCATTCACATGGGGCAGAAGCCATACAAGTGTAGTATGTGTAACAAGAGTTTTAGTAACAACAGCAACATGAGACGTCATCAGAGTATTCACATGGATCAGAAACCATATCCATGCATAATCTGTGGCAAGAGCTTTGCACAGAAGAATCACCTGGTGGCTCACCAGAGCATCCACACTGGACAGAAGCCATATAAATGTGACACATGTAATAAGGGTTTTACAGCTAAGAGATGTCTGACAGTCCATCAGAATGCACATGTAGGACAGAAGCCATACAAATGCACAATGTGTGACAAATGTTTCAGTGACAAAAGCAATTTGAGACGTCATCAGAGTATTCATACGGGGCAGAAACCATATATGTGCATAGTCTGTGGCAAGAGCTTTGCACAGAAGTATCACTTTGTGGCTCACCAGAGCATCCACATTGGTAAGAAACCATACAAATGCCCAGAATGTGATGAGCATTTTCGCTACAAAAGGACTATGGTAAGTCATCAGACCATCCACACTGGTGAAAAACCCTATAAATGCACCATATGTGAGAAGAGTTTTAGTGACAGAATCACTATGCTGCGTCATCAGAAAATTCATACTGGTGAGAAATCCTATAAATGCAGTATGTGTAATAAGAGTTTTATGTACAGAGTGTCACTGTTAAGTCACCAGAGCATTCACACCGGGCAGAAACTATATCAATGCACCATGTGTGACAAGAGCTTTGGATACAGGAGTACCATGGTAGCACATGAAAAGGTCCACACTGGACAGAAACCCTATAAATGCCCAGTGTGTGACAGGAGTTTTACATGGAGGAGTCACATGACAATGCATATGTATATCCATGGTGGGCAAAAACCCTATAAATGCACAGTGTGTGACAAGGGTTTTACACAGAGGAATGAAATGACAAGACATATGTATACCCATGGTGGGCAAAAACCCTATAAATGCACAGTGTGTGACAAGAGTTTTACACGAAGGACTCAAATGACAAGACATATGTATATCCATGGTGGCCAAAAACCCTATAAATGCCCAGTGTGTGACAGGAGTTTTACAGAGAGGAATCAGATGACAGCACATATGTATATCCATGGTGGGCAAAAACCCCATAAATGTCCAGTGTGTGGCAAGAGTTTTACACAGAGGAATGAAATGAGAAGACATATGTATGTCCATGGTGGGCAAAAACCCTATAAATGCACAGTGTGCAACAAGAGTTTTACAAGAAGGAATGAAATGACAAGACATATGTATGTCCATGGTGGGCAAAAACCCTATAAATGCACAGTGTGTGACAAAGGTTTTACACGGAAAAGTCGAATGATAAATCATCAGTGTATACATAATGAGCCAGCACCCTATAAATGTGCCACATGTGACAAGAGTTTTACAGATAAGAGAAGCCTGGCAGTGCATCAAAGAATCCACAGTTGGTAGTGTACATGCACTATATGTGGCAAAGGTAAGTCTGACAGTGCATCAAAGTATCCACAGTCGGTAGTGTACATGCACCACATGTGGCAAAGGTTTCATAAGAAATAAGTTTGACAGTGCATCAGAGTATCCACAGCCGGTAGTGTGCATGCACCATATGTGGCAAAGGAAAGTCTGACAGTGCATCAAAGTATCCACAGTCAGTAGTGTACATGCACCATATGTGGCAAAGGTTTTATAAGAAGTAAATCTGACAGTGCATCAAAGTATTTACACTGGAGAAAATTCAAATGTACAGGATATAAAATGGGATGAAGCAATGGCCAGAGAGATAGAAGGAAAAAGTTAAGAAAAGCCTCTAATTGGAAAGCCCCAATCCCAGATGCAGTACACCTAACTTCTGGCTAAAAATATTAACATCATTGCATAAAGATTGAGCCATGAGTAAGAAATGTTTATATGCACACCCCGAACAGACACCAGTCTGGCTAACAACAGGAAAAACAATGCTCCAACTTAAGAGTGAACCTGCAAGCTACCCTAAAAACTATAGACCAGTAACTTGCCTTCCAATGACGTATAAACTGTATACTGGAATTGATGCTTACAGAGTTTATAGTCATTTAGAAGAAAACTCAATTATGGCAGTCGAACAAAAGGATAATAAAAGAAAGTCCTATAGAACAAAGGATCTTTGTTGTTAAATAAAGTCATAGTGGAAAACTGTAAAAAGAGGAATAATCTATTACATAGATAGACTACAAAAAAGCATTTTCCCACATTCATGGATAAAAGAATGTATAATATACACCCTACACTGATAAACTACATCACAGTGACCATGAATCAGTGACAAACCACTTTGCAATTAAGCCATGATAAGGGACAAATTATTATTATTCCAGGGATACAAATCCAAAGGGGGATATTCCAAGGTGACCTTCTGTCACCGCTGCTCTTTTGCCTTGCTTTTAACCCATTAAGCTGTCTGCTTAACAGATTAGGTCATGGCTATAATTTAGTTCCCAAAAAGCAACAAACTGTAGAGACTTCTCACCTTCGTTTTGTTTCTAGTTCATCAGATGAGGAATTGAAAACATAACTGCAAGTTGTCAAAACTTTGTCAGATGGTATAAGAATGTCATTTTGTCTTGATAACTGTGCAAAAGCAACCTTTAAAGCAGGAAAGCTGCAGCACCAAGAAAAAATCACTTTGGGGCAAAATGTGATATAAAAGGACTTGAACAAGTGAGAGTATATACATTTTTTTTTAATTTTTATTTATTTATTTACATTAAATATTTGTGAATTAATGAACAAATGTGAATAAAACTCAGTAAGGAATATTTTATAAGACTTAAATTAATCCTGAAAACAGCATTGACATCTAGGAACAAAGTTCAAGCTATAAACCAATTTGCTCTTCTTGTTGTAACTTACAGTTTTGGAGTGATTGACTGGCCCCAAAAGGTGTTGGATAGATTAGACAGGAAAACAAGAAGGATGCTTCATGCTCATCAGATTTATAAAAATCACTGTAAACCAAGATTATTTATTCTGCATTCCGAAGGACGTATGGGCCTGCTTGAAATTGATTACATGTATGGATCTGCAATCATGAGACTGCATACATATCTGCTGTACTCACAGGAGCCAAATGTAGTGAAAGTTTTAAAACATGAGGAGAACAAATCCAAGATGACTTCCCTGCTTAGTCTAGCAGAAGCATATCAGCATCAAGTGGGAATGGAAATCAAACCAGAAGTGGATAAAAATCAGGCAGCAACTGAATGTGCCAAAAAAATAAAAGAAAGAATAAGGTGAAGGATCCAATGAACATCAGAAGTAGATAGAAATCAGGTAGCAACTGAATGTTGCTCTTCTCAACAGAGGCACTGGGAACTAAGGTCAGGTGGCATGATGCCAGGGTTATCGTATCAGCTAGGCTTGTAAAGGCTCCAGGGCCATTAGCCTAGTACACACCTATGAACCTATGAAATCTGGAAAATGCATAAATATAGTTGCAAGTATAGAAAACTCCGGGAACAACTTCCTGTTGTTCAGGCTCGAATGCAGGGATGGTTAAGGAAAGGTGAATTCAAACCAAAAGATGAAAGGCTAATATTGGTGGCCCAAGATAGTTTACTACGTACATATTGGTTTACAAAGTCCATTGAACATGTGGGAGAAACAGAGAAATGTAGGTTTTGTAAAACAGACGTGGAAACAGTTGCACACCTTGTTGCTGGTTGCGACATACTAATGGTAGAAGAACTGTATACTGAAAGGCATAATAATGTGGAAAGAATGTTGCACTGGAGATTGTGCAGACATTATAATATTGAAGTAGCTGAAAAACACTAGAAACATGAGCCACAAAGCATCATAGAAAATGACGAAGTCTACATCACCCATTATCAACAGTTCAAAAGATAGATGCGAGGAAACCAGATATAGTGGTCCATGAAAAGACAAAGTAGCATTGATCACTGAAATTGCTATACCCAGTGGCTGCAGTGTCTTGCATACAGAGAGACACAAAGTCATAAAATACCAGGATTTTGCAGGCAGAAATGAGAGCAATGTGGAAGAAAGATATCCAGACAGTTCCAACACTAGTAGGAGCAATGGGTCTTATAAAAAAGAAACTACAATCATACATGTGTTACCTATGAGTGTAACTCCATATGCATTGCAGAAGGAGTCATTATTGGGCACATTGTGGCTGCTGCAAAGAACACTTCTGGCTAACATCAAAGATTGAAACAGTACTAATTTCATAAACTTTAGTTATACCTTGACTTAGGAATGGAGTCCATTCCCATCATGGTATTACAAACCCAAAAGACTTGGAGAAATTAGAAAAAGGGAAAGGTATAAAAAATAGAAACATAAATGTGGGAAAGAAACCGGTATCTGGTATGTTGCAATATTTATGCAAAGGAGGAAGCCAAACCAATCAGTACAAAAAGGGGTTGCAAAGATATTTGAAGAGAAATCCATTCAAGGGCCTCCAGAAATAAAAAGTTTTACAATACAAAAAATAATATCACAAAGGGGGAATGTAAAAAAAAAAAAAAAAACAGGACTAGTAAGGTAGACATTAAACAAATAAAAACTGATGTGCAGGTTTTAGTGTGGAGACTTCAATACAGGACATGATGGAACAATGATGGAGCAGTAGAGAGATTGGGAGAAGAATTGCCAAATGGTGAAGCTGTTCAGTCTTTTGTAGGAGACGTATGTGAAAGTCCAGTTCAAGTTGCACAGCAAGGGAAGGAGCGGGAGACAGGTAATGTTACGGCATGATGGACCAATGGTCCCCTTGTGGAGGAATATCAGATGGAGCAGGGTGTATCTGAAGAGGCTATGGCACAGGTTGATGATCCAGAATCTTCTTTGGAAGGCTCACAGGAAATAGCAAAGAAGCTGTTCAAAGTCCAGAACAAAATGATCTAAGGGAAAACCTGCTCAACTTACTAGAGATGGATGGATATGTTATGATATGAGACAGAACTAAATTACAGAATGTAAATAAGACCCAAAATGTTAGAAAACTAGCGAAGCAGATGAACACAGTAAGAGAAAGTCAAATGATATAACATGAATAAATAGGATATACTATTGTGCAGCTAAACTAGTAACAGGTAAAGTGTTACTACAGAAATGTAGAGTAACAAAGGAAAGGAAGGAAGGGAACAAGCAGAATGTCGCCATGGAAACCTGTGGACAGAGCAGGGTATAAAGCAACTAAAACAAGAAGTATCATTGTTAGAAGAATGCAGAAAAGGAAAAGATCAACAAAAAAACATTAAAAAGATAGATGTGGTAAAAGCAACACACTATTAAAACAAACTAGATTTTATTATATATTATTTCCAATAATAAACAAAATATATAAGCACAAGCAGAAAAAACTTAGAAGGTATACAGATATGTATAAAGGAAATGCAAAAAATAAATTCATTGGTGACGCAAAAAGGTTTTGTAGAAAACTAGAAAACAAAGCAAAAGTAATGGAAACACCACCAAAAAGAAAAAATGGACACCTTTTGGAGACATTTTTATTAAGATCCTGTGGAACGTAACAAAGAAGCTGAATGGCTAGAAAAATTAAAAGAAACAGTAAGGCACTCCAATGTAAAAGGTATGAAGTGGAATGAAGTAATAGCTACAGACATGAAGGCAAAAATTAAGAAACATTCCTAACTGTAAAACCCCAGGCTGAGCTGCAGTACCTAACTTTTGGCTAAAGGTAATAACATTTTTACATATATTTTTAGCCCTGAGTAAGAATTACTTGTATGTGCATCACAAACAGAAACCAACCTGGCTAACTACAGGAAAAACCTTAAGAATGAACCTGCAAGCCATCCTAAGAACTGTAGATCAATAACATGCCTTCTGACAATATACGTATTAAATACTGGAAATTATGCAGGCAGACTTTATAGTCATTTAGAAAAAAATGTCAGAAAAGAAAACTATATGGACCAATTAATCATTTGTTTAGATAAAGCCATAATAGAGAGCTGTAAAAAGGGGTAAGTATGGCATGCATAGATTACAAAAAATATTGACAGCTTCCCTCATTTATGGTTAAATAAATGCTTACAGATTTATAAAATATATCCTACAGTGATCACAGTACAGTAACAAACCACTTTGAGCCATGACTAGCAGCAAATTATTATCCCAGGGATAAAAGTTCAAAGGGGGATATTTCATGGTGATTCTTTGCCAACACAACTGTTTTGCCTTGTCATTAACCCATTAAGCTGTTTACTTAACAGATTAAGCTGTGATTACAGTTTCGCTCCCAGAAACCAAGCCTGTTTAAAAGATGCCTTGTCTACTTTTTGTGAATGACTTAAGACTAAATAGTTCAACAATTGAAGACTTGAAACACAATTGCAGTTAAGTAAAACTACAATTAAGTAAAGCTTTCTCAGATTTTATAAGAATGACAATTGGTCTAAAGGAAAGCTGCAGCAGTAAGAACATATTAACCTTGGTCAGCAACATGATATAAAGGAACTTGAGCAGCAGGCAGCAAATAAATATTTAGCAACAGATGAAGGGTCGACAATAAAACATAAACAAATAAGAATAAAGCTTATTAATGA
This sequence comes from Protopterus annectens, assembly GCF_019279795.1. Classification (NCBI taxonomy): domain Eukaryota; kingdom Metazoa; phylum Chordata; order Ceratodontiformes; family Protopteridae; genus Protopterus; species Protopterus annectens. The sequence goes on from NC_056732.1 coordinate 1,869,682,198, forward strand.
ATAATTCAGAAGGCTAAAACTAATATTGAAAACTGCCCTGACATCTAGGAGTAAAGTCCAAGTTATAAATCACTTTGCTCTTCCTCTTCTAAATTACACTTTTGGAGTGATTGATTAGACCCAAACAAGAAAAAAAATGTCATGCTTATCAACTGATACATAAAAAACAGTGTATACCAAGACTGGATATGCCTCACTCTGAAGGGGGTGTGGGCCTCCTCAGATCTGTATGCAAGATCTGCAGTCATGGGAATGCATGCTTATCTCCTGACCTTTCAGATCCAAACATAACAAGAGCTTTAAAACATGAGGAAAAGAAGTATGGAATGACATTTTTGCTTAATTTAGCAGAAGTATTTTGGTGTCAAGCCAGAATGGAAATCAGACCAGAAGTACACAAAAATCAGACAGCAACTGAATGTGCCAATAAACAAAAGAAAAATATAAATAAAAGAATCAGAAAAGAAGGGAGAAAAATGGAAAATTCACAAATGCAAATACAGACAGCTGGAATAACCTCATGTTCACCAAGATTTGATGCAGGAATGATTTAGGAGAAGTGAATTGAAGCCAAAAGATAAAAGGCTAATAATGACTCCGTACATGTTGTTTCACAAAGTCCATTGTTAATGTGGGAGGAATAGAACTGGAGGCATGTGTCTTGTTGCTGGGTGTGATACACTCACTGCAGAGGACCTGCATAATAAAAAGCTAAATAGTGCGGCAAGACTGTTGCTCTGGAAACTGTGCAAATACTACAGTATAGAAGTAGGTAAGAAGCATTGGAAACATGAACCACAAAGCATTGTACAGACTGAAGTTTATATCACATGGGATCAACAATTACCAACAGGTCAAAATATAGATACAATAAAACCAGATAAACTAGTCCAATAAAAGAAGGCAAAAATAGCGCTGATCATTGAAATACCCAGTGATTGATTACAGTGTCTTGCATACAGAGAGATATACAAAGTCACAAAATACGAGGATTTGCAAGCTGAAGCTAGAGCAGTGTGGAAGAAAGGTACCCAGACAGTTTCAGTAGTAGTAGGTGCTATGAGTTTAATAGAATACAGTTTTCAATCATACTTAAATATACTACCAGTACATGTAAACCCATATATGTTACAGAAGGAGGCAATTCTGGGTACATTGTGGGTGCTGAGAAGAGCACTCTTAGCTAAAATCAAAAGACTGAAACAATAACTTTGTGAACTCTAATCATTCCCTGACTTAAGAATGGGGTATGTTCCTGTTATGATATTAGAAACCCAAAGCACTTGGAGAAATTAACCCAGGAGATGCATTGGAAACATGAAATACAAGGGATTACAGAAAATGAAGTTCTAATCACATGGGTTCATCCAATACCAACAGCTGAAGTAGAGGCAAGAAAACTGTATATAATAGTACCTTTATATAATAGTTACAAAAACAAGGACAAAGTTAATCAATGAAACAACTACACCTAGCAGTTAATACCGTACCCATAATAGTACCTTTATGTAATAGTTACAAAAACAAGGACAAAGTTAATCAATGAAACAGCTACACCTAGCAGTTAATACCTTACCCATAATAGTACCTTTATATAATAGTTACAAAACAAGGACAAAGTTAATCAATGAAACAGCTACACCTAGCAGTTAATACCTTACCCATAATAGTACCTTTATATAATAGTTACAAAAACAAGGACAAAGTTAATCAATGAAACAGCTACACCTAGCAGTTAATACCTTACCCATAATAGTACCTTTATATAATAGTTACATAAACGAGGACAAAGTTAATCCATGAAACAGCTACACCTAGCAGTTAATACCTTACCCATAATAGTACCTTTATATAATAGTTACAAAAACAAGGACAAAGTTAATCAATGAGACAGCTACACCTAGCAGTTAATACCCATAATAGTACCTTTATATAATAGTTACAAAAACAAGGACAAAGTTAATCCATGAAACAGCTACACCTAGCAGTTAATACCTTACCCATAATAGTACCTTTATATAATAGTTACAAAAACAAGGACAAAGTTAATCAGTGAAACAGCTACACCTAGCAGTTAATACCTTACCCATAATAGTACCTTTATATAATAGTTACAAAAAAAACAAGGACAAAGTTAATCAGTGAAACAGCTACACCTAGCAGTTAATACCTTACCCATAATAGTACCTTTATATAATAGTTACAAAAACAAGGACAAAGTTAATCCATGAAACAGCTACACCTAGCAGTTAATACCTTACCCATAATAGTACCTTTATATAATAGTTACAAAACAAGGACAAAGTTAATCAGTGAAACAGCTACACCTAGCAGTTAATACCTTACCCATAATAGTACCTTTATATAATAGTTACAAAAACAAGGACAAAGTTAATCAGTGAAACAGCTACACCTAGCAGTTAATACCTTACCCATAATAGTACCTTTATATAATAGTTACAAAAACAAGGACAAAGTTAATCAATGAAACAGCTACACCTAGCAGTTAATACCTTACCCATAATAGTACCTTTATATAATAGTTACAAAAACGAGGACAAAGTTATTCAGTGAAACAACTACACCTAGCAGTTAATACCTTACCCATAATAGTACCTTTATATAATAGTTACAAAAACAAGGACAAAGTTAATCAGTGAAACAACTACACCTAGCAGTTAATACCTTACCCATAATAGTACCTTTATATAATAGTTACAAAACAAGGACAAAGTTATTCAGTGAAACAACTACACCTAGCAGTTAATACCTTACCCATAATAGTACCTTTATATAATAGTTACAAAAACAAGGACAAAGTTAATCCATGAAACAGCTACACCTAGCAGTTAATACCTTACCCATAATAGTACCTTTATATAATAGTTACAAAAACAAGGACAAAGTTAATCAATGAAACAACTACACCTAGCAGTTAATACCTTACCCATAATAGTACCTTTATATAATAGTTACAAAAACAAGGACAAAGTTAATCAATGAAACAGCTACACCTAGCAGTTAATACCTTACCCATAATAGTACCTTTATATAATAGTTACAAAAACAAGGACAAAGTTAATCAATGAAACAGCTACACCTAGCAGTTAATACCTTACCCATAATAGTACCTTTATATAATAGTTACAAAAACAAGGACAAAGTTAATCAATGAAACAGCTACACCTAGCAGTTAATACCTTACCCATAATAGTACCTTTATGTAATAGTTACAAAAACAAGGACAAAGTTAATCAATGAAACAGCTACACCTAGCAGTTAATACCTTACCCATAATAGTACCTTTATATAATAGTTACAAAAACAAGGACAAAGTTAATCAGTGAAACAGCTACACCTAGCAGTTAATACCTTACCCATAATAGTACCTTTATATAATAGTTACAAAAACAAGGACAAAGTTAATCAGTGAAACAGCTACACCTAGCAGTTAATACCTTACCCATAATAGTACCTTTATATAATAGTTACAAAAACAAGGACAAAGTTAATCAGTGAAACAGCTACACCTAGCAGTTAATACCTTACCCATAATAGTACCTTTATATAATAGTTACAAAAACAAGGACAAAGTTAATCCATGAAACAGCTACACCTAGCAGTTAATACCTTACCCATAATAGTACCTTTATATAATAGTTACAAAAACAAGGACAAAGTTAATCAGTGAAACAACTACACCTAGCAGTTAATACCTTACCCATAATAGTACCTTTATATAATAGTTACAAAAACAAGGACAAAGTTAATCAGTGAAACAGCTACACCTAGCAGTTAATACCTTACCCATAATAGTACCTTTATATAATAGTTACAAAAACAAGGACAAAGTTAATCAATGAAACAGCTACACCTAGCAGTTAATACCTTACCCATAATAGTACCTTTATATAATAGTTACAAAAACAAGGACAAAGTTAATCAGTGAAACAGCTACACCTAGCAGTTAATACCTTACCCATAATAGTACCTTTATATAATAGTTACAAAAACAAGGACAAAGTTAATCAGTGAAACAGCTACACCTAGCAGTTAATACCTTACCCATAATAGTACCTTTATATAATAGTTACAAAACAAGGACAAAGTTAATCAGTGAAACAGCTACACCTAGCAGTTAATACCTTACCCATAATAGTACCTTTAAATAATAGTTACAAAAACAAGGACAAAGTTAATCAATGAAACAGCTACACCTATCAGTTAATACCTTACCCATAATAGTACCTTTATATAATAGTTACAAAAACAAGGACAAAGTTAATCCATGAAACAGCTACACCTAGCAGTTAATACCCTACCCATAATAGTACCTTTAAATAGTAGTTACAAAAACGAGGACAAAGTTATTCAGTGAAACAACTACACCTAGCAGTTAATACCTTACCCATAATAGTACCTTTATATAATAGTTACAAAAACAAGGACAAAGTTAATCAGTGAAACAGCTACACCTAGCAGTTAATACCTTACCCATAATAGTACCTTTATATAATAGTTACAAAAAAGAGGACAAAGTTATTCAGTGAAACAACTACACCTAGCTGTTAATACCTTACCCATAATAGTACCTTTATATAATAGTTACAAAAACAAGGACAAAGTTAATCAGTGAAACAGCTACACCTAGCAGTTAATACCTTACCCATAATAGTACCTTTATATAATAGTTACAAAAACGAAGACAAAGTTATTCAGTGAAACAACTACACCTAGCAGTTAATACCTTACCCATAATAGTACCTTTATATAATAGTTACAAAAACGAAGACAAAGTTATTCAGTGAAACAACTACATCTAGCAGTTAATACCTTACCCATAACAGTACCTTTATATAATAGTTACAAAAACGAGGACAAAGTTATTCAGTGAAACAACTACACCTAGCAGTTAATACCTTACCCATAATAGTACCTTTATATAATAGTTACAAAAACAAGGACAAAGTTAATCAGTGAAACAGCTACACCTAGCAGTTAATACCTTACCCATAATAGTACCTTTATATAATAGTTACATAAACGAGGACAAAGTTATTCAGTGAAACAACTACACCTAGCAGTTAATACCTTACCCATAATAGTACCTTTAAATAATAGTTACAAAAACAAGGACTGAATGAAACAGCTACACCTATCAGTTAATACCTTACCCATAATAGTACCTTTATATAATAGTTACAAAAACAAGGACAAAGTTAATCCATGAAACAGCTACACCTAGCAGTTAATACCTTACCCATAATAGTACCTTTATATAATAGTTACAAAAACAAGGACAAAGTTATTCAGTGAAACAGCTACACCTAGCAGTTAATACCTTACCCATAATAGTACCTTTAAATAGTAGTTACAAAAACGAGGACAAAGTTATTCAGTGAAACAACTACACCTAGCAGTTAATACCTTACCCATAATAGTACCTTTATATAATAGTTACAAAAACAAGGACAAAGTTATTCAGTGAAACAACTACACCTAGCAGTTAATACCTTACCCGTAATAGTACCTTTAAATAATAGTTACAAAAACAAAGACAAAGTTAATCAGTGAAACAGCTACGCCTAGCAGTTAATACCTTACCCGTAATAGTACCTTTATATAATAGTTACAAAAACAAGGACAAAGTTAATCAATGAAACAACTATACCTAGCAGTTAATACCTTACCCATAATAGTACCTTTATGTAATAGTTACAAAAACAAGGACAACGTTAATCAATGAAACAGCTACACCTAGCAGTTAATACCTTACCCATAATAGTACCTTTATATAATAGTTACAAAAACAAGGACAAAGTTAATCCATGAAACAGCTACACCTAGCAGTTAATACCTTACCCATAATAGTACTTTTATATAATAGTTACAAAACAAGGACAAAGTTAATCAGTGAAACAGCTACACCTAGCAGTTAATACCTTACCCATAATTGTACCTTTATATAATAGTTACAAAAACAAGGACAAAGTTAATTAGTGAAACAGTTACACCTAGCAATTAATACCTTACCCATAATAGTACCTTTATATAATAGTTACAAAAACAAGGACAAAGTTAATTAATGAAACAGCTACACCTAACGGTGAATACCTTACCCAGTCCTGGTCATGCTCATGTTCTTCACCAGGTTGAGACCTTTAGGGAAAGCACAAATTTCTTTTTACCTATCCCTAATGTTTTCCTTGTGTACTTTAATCAGTACACCCCTAACAACTTTCACTCCTGCACTTGAATCAGTACACCCCTCATAAAAACTACTTCTCATCTTTATGTTTCTACTGCCTCATCCTCTGCTCTACCTCAGGCATTCCCTATGTACATAAGTTATAAACCTTCCAGATACACCAGTTTGGAATAGGTACCCTAGATAGAACTAATCATATGCCACGCTATCTCACTCAGAAGCTATTTCCACTATCCTCATATACACTGCTAATATCTCCCCTTTTAGAAAATGTTATACTTTCCCAACTATATTCTTTATTGTATCTCTTTAACTCCTGACAAACCTTTCTTTATAAAAATGTAAGAACACTAAACATCGTTGTTGCAATGTTTTCCCCTCTACAGTGTAAATCCACTTACTTCCTGCAAGAATTTAGATCTAATGTAGAAACTTATACATTTTGAAATAAATACAGTATATACCTGTCTTGTAATTGTTTGTTTTTCTGAGAAATGTAACTGTTGTTTTTCTAAGAGCTGTCTGAAATTCATTTGTTACTATGACTGTAATGTGATGGAAATTTTCTCTCCAGTTCTTCACTGAAAATAGCCTTTGCCCAGTCAGACTTTCCTAATCAACAAAGATGAATGTATGTTAAGGGAGTAACTAGAGTACTATGGAATAGAAGCACCCAGATAGAAGTAGTAATACTGGGATGAGGAGAAGCTTGGCTTATTAAAACAAAAAATGTAAGTGCACTTTAATATGTTACCAATATATCTCTTAGCTCCACATGAGCTGCAGAAAAGAAGCCATTCTGGGTGCACTATGGTTGCTAAGAAGAGCACTGTTGGCATATACATAAAAGAATGAAACAGTACTAATTTCCTGAGTTTTAGTCATACTCTGATTCAGGAATAGGGTTACTAAACATTTTAAAAAGTAAATACCCTATAAGTGTGCCATATGTGACAATAAGTTCACACATAAGAGAAATTTGACAACACAGCAGAGTATGTGCACTTGTCAAAGTTCACAATATCCTAGATATTAGCATTGTTAGTACACTGAGTTACAAGAGAGTTAACGTCATGCCATGGTATTAGAAATCCTAAACATTTGGGGGAAATTAAAACAAAATGGGGAATTAATAGTTTACAGTCATTTGGATAAAGATGAAATCATGGCAATGGAACAGAAAGAAAATAAAAGAGAATCATACAGAACTAAGGTCCAATTTTACTGCTAATATATTTTCATTTGTCAGCCAGGGTGGAACAGTGATCACAGAGGACCATTTTAAGGTTCCGGTAATACTAAAGGAAGCTCCATCTGAGACCTGTAAAAAGGTCAGGAATATCAGTATGGCAATAAGAGACTATATAAAAATGACAGCATTCTATTCTCCTGGATTACAGAATGTTTACAGATGTAAAAGATCCATTATACTTCGATAAATTATTTTCCAATCACTATGAAAAAGGTGGCAGATGGCTTTACACTTGAACCATGCGGAAGGACAGTTTACTATCCAGGATGTAAGAATCCAAAGGAGAATATTCCGAGGTGTTTATTTGCCATTATTGCAGGTTTACTTTGCCTGCAATCCTTTAAGTTGTTTACTTAACAAACCAGACTAGGCTGTGGGTACTATCTGACTTCAAGAAAACAATCATGTCAAATTGATACATTATCTGCTTTTTGTGGCTGGGACTGCAGTGGTGGCGCTGCGGTAGCGTTGTCGCTTCACAGTAACACATTGTCTTGTTTGATTCTCAGCTAGAGTGTCTTCTGTGTAGAGACATGCATGAATGGGCGTACCTTCGTTGAAGGTTATGCGTCAGGGCTGGCAACTCGGCACGTAAAAAATCTACTGCCAATCATTAGCAGACCGGAGTCCCACTGTGGCGACCCCTAACCGGGAAAAGCCAAAAGACACAACAACAACATCTGCTTTTAGTGGCTATTGTGTTAGACATTGGGCTAAATAAATGAGATTACGTGTATTGCAGTCTGCATATTAATGCATGACGTATTTCCTTTTTGTCACTGGTGGATGGATGTATTATCATTCTTGATATATGTGCAAGCAATACAGTTTCTACAAGAATATGTGCCTTTCAGCTGAGAAATACTACTGGTTACATTAGTTAAACCATGTCCATAACAAAGTAAATCTTTTAAATTTTTATTGCATCTGAAACTCAAGCCTGCTGTCTCTCCCACTATATTCTTCAGTGCATCGCCACTTAACAGATCTTTCCGATTATGTTTTACTATCTCACATATACTCCCTATGTTGTTACTATATCTAAAATTAGATGTTGCTTCTTATCAGGATACTTACTGTTCACATCATGGTTACTAGCACCTCTATTTGAAAACCATGGCTTAGCTGTATTTGGCTGTCTATCTGGATGCTCTGGGTAGCCTGATCTATAACCTTACTAGTGTACCCTCTTCTACTCGGGTTCGAATTTAGATTTATAACTTCCTGTTCAAACATGAAATCATCAGTGCACAAACGAGAAGGTCTTTGCATCTGCCCTTTTGCTATGTTGTTAAATGTATGTCTAGGGTGCATACTATCAAAGGCCAACAAAGTGTTTTTCCAACAAGCCTTTTTATATAAAGATGTGTGTAAGTGCCCATCCGCACCTTTAAAACGTTTCACATCTAAAAGCTCAATGCTAGTAAAGGAGCTGCTGACAGTAAATCTTAAGAAATCGGTGCTATTTTCTAGATAACTAATAAATGCAGTTAATTCATCAACAGTACCCCTCCCCAACAAAAAATATCATCCACAAATCTCACAAAATATGCCAGCTGCTTCAGCCATGGATGTCTAGTCCTAAAAACTGTCATGTCTTCCTAATGGGCAAGAACTAGATTTGCATAAGAGTTGGCACATGGTGTGCCCATCATGATGCCCTTCACTTCGATAATACTTTCCTTGATACATAAAGACATTATTCTCTAGAACTAATTTCAACAATTTGTACAACAAAGTGTTCATACAAACATCATAAATGCCTTTCCCCATTAGAACCGCCTCTATGGCTTGTAAACCATAATCATTTGAAATAAAAAATAACAGTGAAAAAATTATTAACAGCAAGAGTCACCAATAAGCAATCATGACAGTTTGACTTATTTGTAAAATCTTGCAGCAACCTTAAAAATGCTGTATCTTTCAACATTCTTGGGTAGGCAGACAATACTAGTTTTAACTTACTTTCTCTCCACATAGATAAATGCTGCGTTACCCAGCCTCTCCCTAAGACTATATGTCTCATAGGTGGTGTTGTTAAATCATTATGTATCTTGGGGAGGGCTTTAAAACAGGGGTGACAGGATGTTTTACCCATAAAAATTGAATAAATCTACATTTAACAATTCATTATCTTTCATGACAGAAAGCTCAGCTCTAACCACAACTGGTAACATTTTTACAGTTAAAGGTAAAATTTGTAAGAAAGCATTTGTGTCACTTAAATCCTTAATGCTGTTATCATAGAACTGTGAATCTAACACTACCACAACCCCTCCCTTGTCAGCAGGCTTAATAGTTATGTGTTGATCATTACTCAGTTACTGCAATGCTTTTTATGTGTCTTGTTCAAATTATAATACCCACATTTGCTGTTGCTATCTAAATAACATTTAATATCCTTCTCACAGACTTTTAAAAAAGTAGATACAGTGGGTGCATCATAGGTATAAAAGTAGTTGGCTGCTTGGGATAACTTCTAACAACTTCCCTACTGTCACCAAACATATGTTGCAACAATGTATTTCTTCTAAATAAATGCAGGTCTAAAATGACTTCATTATAAACGGAGCCATTACTTGGTACAAATGTAAGACCTTTGTTTAAAACATACAATTGGTCAGTAGATAAAACATTAGACAAGTTATACACAATACAGTCTGTACTTGCAGTCACAGTGATGTCTTCCTCTTCTTCACATTCCTGCTGTAAGAATGACTGTGTTTGCATTTGTTTCTCTCATTTTTCTTCCTTACTAGGACAGGCAGCATCAGAAAAGAAGAGTTAGTGGAACAATGAATGTCATTGTTGCCTAATTTCTGGTCGTACACCTAATACGTGAACATCTCTAACATTTCCAGCAGTTCTTGTCAACATGGCAGCATCACCTGACACTTTTCCAGCATTCTCATTGGCTGATCTAGTTTCATTACTGATAGGGCTAATAATAATTCCCATAGTATCAACCTGAGTACAGAAAACAGTTACAGGTTGATTTGATACTGTTGAGTCATTTTTATTGTGAAAATATGGCAGTTTACCCTACTTTGGCTTATTCTAATTGAAGGATTAACCTCATTGTTAATTATTCATGCTGGTCTCTCTCTCTAGGCCATGTAAAGATGTTACCTAGAGAAAAATCACAATAGTCATGTATTAATGTTTTAGTTTTAATTTGTTGCAGCTTGTTGTCATATAGAGTAGCAGCACAAACCACATCATCTATTTTGCTAGTAAAATAATCCTCTTTGAATTTTAATTTGATGTATAAGTACTGAGCTGTATGTATTTTATTTTACCTGAAGAAAGGCTTAGACCTGAAAGTGCTCATCATTTGTTTGTTGTTTTATTAAAAGGTTTTCATATCAGCCTGTTGGTTATTTACTTTTATTATTATTCTTTCTTCCTAAAAAGTGTAGGATCAGTCGGATAAGAAAACAAGAAAACTGCTTCATGGTTACCAAAGGATATGAAAAAAAAAATGCCAAGATTATATAGTCCTTGCTCTAAAGTATGCGTCATCAGTCATAGGACTTGCATAGGTTTGTTCACATCATTAGATGTAAACCATGAAGGAAACAAGTCTAAGATGACATCTTTGTTCAGGTTAGCAAAAGTTTTAAAGAAAGGAGCAGGTATGTAAATCAAACCAGTAAACTAAAGCAGGCAGTTAAAAGGTTCATAGGAGGTTACTAGGTTAATGGTCATATGGCCTTTACAAGCCTAGCCATGTAAAAAAAACCTGTGTACCTAATTGACCATAGTTAGATAGTGGTTGTTAGCATAGTAATTCTATGATCATCACTGACAACCCCTGTCTGTGAGGGATATAGGTACAGGTGAATTTAAGTTCACTCATCCAGTTGTCATGTTTGTGCTTAAGTAGGGTCATTGAGGAGCTCTGCTTCATATGAAGTGGGAGCTTTTTTTTATGAGATGTGCAATGTAGAAGGCTTTCTTTCTCACTATGGACACACGATGGTCAAAGTTTAGATGGCTCTCAACCCATGTTCCCAAGTCTCACAACATTGGGTTTGAGCTTAGAGGAGTGCTATCTATATCATAATTAGCATGGGGTACTTCTTTCCCAAAGGGGATAATGAGGCTTTTTTTTGCATTTAGTTCAAATCAGTGACTTTGGCATCAATCATTTGTCTGTGTCAGCCCATTCTATAATACGTTTACATCTTGGGGGACTCGGTGATTGCACCCAGTTTGCAGTCATCTGCAAATTTGATAAGCCACAGGCCATCTACTTTCACCTGGCCCTCAGAGAAAAGGATTCCAAACAGTAGAGGGTCAAGCACAGATCCTTGTGGTACCCCACTGGTAACTGGTCTACTGCTGAAGCTGGACTCTCCAAATTTTATAGTATGCATTTTTTGGGGGAGCCAGTTGGCTGCCCATCTAGTGATGTATGGGTTAATCCCCAGCTGGGAGAGTTTCTGAATGATCCTTAAGTGGGGGATTGTGTCAAAAGCCCTAGCTAAATCAAGATGGGGATGTGTACTGCTTTGCTGTCATCCAGGGCTTTGGTGACATTCTCAAAGAAGTCCACAAGGTTTAATAAGCAAGATCTACCCTTGACAAAATGAAACTGGGCCAGGCCAATAATTTGAAGGTTGCCTGTATCCTTGTTGATAAGTCCATGGTGATTCTTTCCATGGCCTTGCAGATACGGCTGGTTAAGCTTATTGGTCAGTAGATTCCTGGGTCAGTTGATGGACTCCCTTTGTCCAAGAGGATTACTGTTTGTGTTCTCTACTCTGCTGGAACAAAGTCAGTGCTCAGGCTATGATTAAAGACAGTGCTAAACAGTTCTAATAGGTCTTGTTTTTAGATTGCTTAGTAAGCAACCTGGGGCGTTAGACCCATAGAGGCCCTGTTTTTGGCCTTGGAGAGTGCTTGTATGACCTCTTTTTTTGGAGATACTGGTGTCAGGAATGCTTTGGGGTGTGGCTAGTGAGGGGGTGAAGTTATTGCCAAATCTGTCAGCTAGCAGGTTGGCAATTTCCTCAGGTTCAGTGTGAGTTGTACCATCCACTAAAAGTTGGGCACACAGCTGGGCATTCCCTTTTAGGTTTTGGCTGAAGCTAAAGAATGCCTTATGGTTGTCTTTAGCTAGAATGATAATTTAGTCTCATAACTTGCCCTAGAGGGCTTTACAAACATATCTGATGTGCTTGTTCAAGCTGTGGAGGATACTCTTCCTCTGTTGAGTAAGTTCCCTCTTGTTCTTAGACATCAGTTTCTTTCTTTTCTTATACAGCTTATTTATATGTACAGTCCACCAGGGTGTCTTGTTTTTTTGGGAGGACCTGGTTTTAGAACTGTCAGATACAGCTGAGTCAATACATTTGTTTAAGTGGCTGTATATGGCATTTGTGTACCCCTCTGCATAGGAGTCATTGTTGGCTGTGTTTGCAAGGGCTTTGAAACATTTTATACCATCGCTTAGTAGGCTATAGTTTGCTTTACAGAAATTTTTCAGTTCTTTTGCTCCTGTGGTGGTGTCAGGTCTGAGCTTTACTTCAAATGGGTACTGCAAAACAGAAGAAAAACGTTTAAAAAAAGTATGAAAAAAGCACAGAAAGCCCACAATTAAAGAGGAGTACATTGGGAAATGCTGAAGCCAACCACATGTTAATCAAGAGCTTATATGCAAAAAGCTAATGCCAATCTTACATACAGAGACACGAAATCATAAAATACCAGGATTTGTGGGCAGAAACAAGGCAAATATGGAAGAAGGATACCCAAACAGTTTCAGTAGTAGTAGGATCAATGGGTATCATAAAAAAAGAATTTCCAAATGCTACTGATGCATATAACTCTATATGAATTACAAAGGGGGTCACTTTTGGACTTATTGCAGTTGCTGAGAAGAGCACTTTTGACTAACATCAAAGATTGAAACAATAGTAGTTTCATGAAGTTTAATCATGCTTTGACTTAGGTGGGGGCTCTGTTCCCATCATGGTAGTAGAAACCCGAAAAGAGTTGGAAAAATTAAACAGACGGGTCAGGATGGACAAATTGAATCAGTGAAAAACAGGAAATTTGAATTGAATTCATTTTCAAGCTTTGGTGGGTATCTTTATGAGGTGGACTGTTGTTTACTGAATCTCACCAACAAAAATAATTATACATAAACTGCTGTACATGTTATTGAAAAATACACTTTAGAAATGGAAGATGAAAGAATTTGTCTAAAGATAAAAAATAAAAAATTCCCAACCCTGGTGTAGACACTAGGAGCACGAATTGTAATATAATGTAAAATCTTCTGGCAACAACAGACTCTCGTCATGACCGCTACTGTGAAAAAATAAAATAGTTGTCTACAAAAAATTAAAAAAGGTGAGCAGCCAGACAAGAGACCAAAAAAGTAGGTAGTCACCTTATAATAAGAAAGAAGGTAGGCTTTATTTAACATTTGTTTATGGGAGAGTCCATCTGGAACAGAGCCCATTTTCAGCTCAGGCTCGAGGGGAAAGGCTCCAAACACATCTTTGGAATGTGGGAGGAAACCAGACCACCCGGAGGAAACCCACTCAAATACATAGAGGACATGCAGACTCTGCACAGAAGGCACCCAAGCCAAGAATCGAACTGGAGTGCCATGAAGCAACAATGCTAACTCCGGTACCTTTACACAGCCCCAAAAAATGCTACGTGCTCCCCATCAGGGAATCGAATGTTGGTCTCCCATGTGACAGGTAGGGATAGTCACCACTATCCTAATCAGGAAGACAGTGTTTAACTCTTAAGTAGTAACTAGAATTCCTAAAAAGAGGTTTTAATGCAAGAACAGAAACAAATCGAACACAGAAACGTTCCTTCTGAAAAAAAAGTAAAAATTTAGATGCTAATTTATTATCCTTAACTGAATAAATTAAAACAAAGAGTAGGTACACAAAGAAACACTGGTCAGGAAAGAGAAAGCTGCAATAGAAGTAGTAATAAAAGAGAGAAATCAGATAAACATTAAACCTAAAAGGAAAGTATGTAATCAAAAAAGAGGGATTTGATATGGTGTAGTACATATGCAGAAAATATAACTGTCTTAACTGTTATATGTAGAGCAGCTTCATGGATATTTGAAGATGTATGCAGGCACAGAGACCCAGACATGGTTCATATATTAAAAAAGGAATAATAACACATAACTGGAGTTTAGTAGAAAGTAATTAGTTTAGTAGTCCAGAAAGACATAAGACTGATGTGTTAGACCAAGTAAGAAGTGAAGTATTTCATTTGGAATCCCAGTGGTGAACAGTGCCCCAATATGATAGCTCAGTAAAACAATTAAATGCTTAATAGTTGACAGTCAGGGGCAGATAAATTAGACTAGCCTATTAGTAAAAAAAACTTTCACTAATGAAAGTTTCAGAAACTATACCTGGAAAGTCACTTGAAAATAAAATATGTGGTCATGCAGAGTGGCATCACATCACAAAAGAAAATCTTAATCAAGAAGAAAATAATGTAAGAGAACACTTGATGGATGTAAAAGAAATGTATAGATATAATAATATGTATGAGAAAACAATACTACAGAAAGTAAGATACTGTTAGATTATTAAAACAAATACAGTAATTGGACCCATCAGCAGAAAAATGATTGTGTGGCTACTCTAATAGCATACGCAGTATTACCTGGAAAGTATAAAATAGTAAAGGAAAGGAAGTAATAAAACAATACCTGCACTTAAATGTTGATTAGTGACAACAGTAAGGTATCACTCCTGGAGGAATACAGGAAAGTAATTTGTTAGTATCACTGTTCGAGGAATATTGGTAAAATGTACTTAAAAGCATATCATGGTCTAAACATGTACCTAAGCTTATGGTGCACTGTTTTAGCAAACTACAAATATCTGCAGTGGCTAAAGAAACTTAAGGCATACACAAACAAAAGAAAGAAAACAGGCAAATAATTATTTAAATTTAAATCTCTAACGAACTGCAAAAGAAGACAGCACCAGTTGTGACTCCACAAAATAAAATTTTGAAGAAACACCCATGAAGACCTTATTAAACACAAACAAGAATGTTAAATGGATAAAAGACATACAAGAAAAGACACACACATGCACATATATAAATATATGTGTGTGTGTATATATATTTATATAGTGTATGTATATGTATGTATGTGTGTGTTTATATATATGTATACGCGTATATATATATATATATATATATATATATATATATATATATATATATTTATACATGCACAAAAAAATCTACAGATATAGGACAAAACAGCAATGCCAGAACCAGTAACTGAGCATGCTTTCTTTCTTTTAATATGTAAGAACTTCTTCAGAATTAAGAAGGTACAAAGAAAATCAGTAAACATACACTCCATGTTGTCATATAGCAATAAAGCAGTAAAATTGTAACAGCCAATGAAATAACCCTATCCGTCTTAAAATATACACATATCATTACAAGGTAATGAAGTGACCTGAAAAACCATGTACAGTATAAAGCAAGCTAGTGAAAAGCAAGTCTGTCATGTGAACTCATGTAAACTATTTCAAAGCACATTTTAAATTAATATTATCATTCAAACCAGGAGCTGAATCCGCTCACAGCAAAAGCTGCCATCTGAGTTCCCTAATCTCCAGAAGTGTGGCATAGTCACCAAAAAACAGTTCAACTTGCTCAAATACTAAAAATAGAAATTTTTCAAAATTAGCACAAGTTAGCAAATGCCTAGCTAGCGGATTTCGAGAGTCAAAACTGATCAGCCTGGCATGTTTGAGTGTGGCAAATGTGTTTGTTGCAAGTATATTTTCAAAGGGAACTGCTACATTTTTGAACACAATGACTTGAGTTATGTCGGCCCATTATTTTGACTGCTCATCCATTAACTTGGTTCATGCTGCAGTTTGTAATTCTTGTCATTTTTTCTATCTGGGAAAGACTTGCAGGAAGCTTTCAGACAGAATAAAGGAACATTGCGGGACTATCAGAAGTTCTGTGTGAAGGAGCCTGAAGCAACAGGTTATCTAGATAAGAAAAAATATAAATGCCCTGAAGTCTACAAAAGACAGTCACAGGAACTAGACATTTTTTGAATACCTTTCAGGCAGTAGGGAGACCAAAGGCAAAGCAGAGAATTGAAAATGAGAGGAAGAAACAAAGAAATGCAAAAACTTTCTGAAAAGAGGGTGAACAGGAATATGAAGGTCAGCATCCCATCCCTCTGATCCAAGAGACCAAAAAGCCTGGGGCAGCAACAGAGGAAACAGGGTTTGAAGAGAAAGCATCCAAAATGAAGGAACCTTGAGAAAGGTGTTAAGTAAGGGCAGAGCCACACTAGGCCTCCAATTGCCCTCCATTTGAGAAACCAGAAACATTCTGGAATAGAATCCCTTTCCTACTTAGGAAGGAGGAACTGGCTGAATAGAGTTTGCTGATCCAAAAGAGATCCAAGAACCTCTGAGAGACTTTCACACCATGAAGTAATGGTAGATGATGGACAGAATCCAGGAATCTGAAGTGATGAGTTGCCAGTGAGGAAGACAGGGGAGAGCCGAACAGACAAAGGAACCTGACTGATGGTTGGGGGGAAATGTCAAAGAATGGCAATATTGTCAGATAAAGGAAGCTTTTGGGCCACAGGAGTCTTACAAAACTTAGCATCAGACGCTCACATACTGCTCTTCCTGACTGTAGTGACATGACATGGCTGCCTGTAAACAAAAGAAAACCTAGTAGGAGAGTTCCTCTAAAATTTATGGATGGGGACACAAAAATACATTTAAAGTCCTACAGAGCTTTACATTTTTCTTGATGAGACCTGAACATAGCAGCAGTACCAAAGAAACTTTTAATATCCAAAAGAGTATCCAACAACCTGACTTTAATATCCTCAGAGGTAATGACTTCAGACAAAGCCAAAAAAAAATGCCTGATGACAGACCCAAAAGCACCAACTTTGGAAGAGGCATTAGCAGCATCATTACTGCAATCAATAGGGTGGTGAGCCACCTGAGAGGTGGAACCCAAAATGGAGACAGCAGACGTCTTTCCTTCAAAATAAGGGAGGTCGGAAATAACCTGACAAGCCTGGGCAGTCAAGGCCAAAGGATATTTGCTCATGTGGTTCTGATAGTTAATGGCCATAAAGGCCAAGGTGGCAGCAGTATAGCCCTTCTTTACAATCCTCTCCATAGCCATACTATCCTTATCTGAATGCAGGAGACTGGTACAAGGGAAGAAAGCTTAGAAGGCTAACAGAGAATACTAACACCAAAGTAGGATCAGCAGAAGGACACTTAAACAGGAATTGAGAATACTCAGATACCTTTTAGAACCTGTCAAGTTTTCTTGGGGGTAGGTGGCTGAGAATGAAGAGTCTTAAAAGTAGCTATAAAGATGTCCAATAAAGCAACCAATACAGCAGGTCCTGTAGAAGGTTTATGCATGTCCACCTGAAGCAACTCATAATGCTTCTTTTGGATGTCAGAGACTTGAGAAGAGTCCCACTTAAAGTATTCCATCATTCTGGCAACTGTGCCCTCAAAAGACAGCTGCTGGATTCTTATGTGCCCTCAAAAGACAGCTGCTGGATTCCTCTTCATCAGATCTGTAAGCCAAAAAAAAAAAGGAATTTGGGAAGAGTAAGACAAGGACCCTTCATCAGACTCCAAATCCTCATCAGAGAATCAGGTTCCCTAGACCTTTTGGAAGGAGTTGAAGTCAATGGGGAGTAAGCACAGACACCCCTTGGGGAGGTTTCTGGGTCAATAAGGCATTAAACAGACCCTGAGTAAACTCCTGTCATTTCCTTTCAGGGACCTTAAGACATACAGAAGAATGTTTAGTCCTTTTTTCTTAGTAGGGATGTCAGCCCTAACAAACTCCAGAGATTCCAAACCTTGGCAGGATTCAGTAAGAGTACCTGGAACTTCTTTCTTGACCTGGGTTTGTGGAATCCCTTTAGGGTCATCTGTGATGATCAACCATGGTTCCCCCTCAATGTCCAGAGCAAAGAGGATGGGCAACAGGAAGGATCCATGCTAACCTCCAATGGGATTGTGACAGAGGAATCCAAAGTCAACACCAGATGGCCTACAGAGCTATCACCCACATCTAGAGAGACATCCTTTGCAGCCTGGGCAACAAAATAATATGGCCAAGATTTCTTGGCCTTCTTGCTTAACAGAAGTACCTTGGGGTTACTCTGTTCTGCCAGTTCTGCCATGCTACTCTGGCTGACAGATGGCCAGGGAACACAACTTGCTTCTAAAAGTCTTAGGCAGAAATTCCTTACAAATACTACAGGAGGTATAGTCATGGGAAGCACCCAAACAAAAAAGACACTGTTCATGACAATCCTTATGGGATATCTGCCTCCCACACTGACATTTTCCCTTCTTGGATGATGTGAACCCCAGGTAACCATAAAAGGACATGGCCAACAGTAAAAATAAATACATACCCCAATAGGGCACTTATCTGATGGCTAGGTATTCAGCACAGCATAGGGTGCTCAGACCAATGAGTGATTATGGTGTTATACTTGAAGCAAAGAAATTCTGGGTAAGTATGTCCCCTTTATGCCCTATGTCCTGAATGGGTAGCATATGTGTGACGTACGGCACATATAAGAACTAAAGGCTTTGGTATAATGGTTGAAAGTTGAGCTATCCTTGGCAGGAGATCTCTATGGTTAAGAATAGTACAACATTGATACTGTAGGGCATCTGTATAATTAGCAACAGGGACAAGAAAAAAGTACAAATCTGTAGGTGATTCCCTTTATGGAGGTCTAAAGGACAATGCCTTTTAAGGAGGCTTTGCATACCTTTATTGGTGTCTGGATAGAAAAATGCAACAGAACTTGAAAATTAGAGATAGCTGGAAGTGGTATCTTATTCAAAAGAGTAGCTCAATCCAAAATAAATAAATAACTTCCAGTGAGATAATCTGAGATTGATTGGACAGCATCAGAGAGAGAATTCCTATTCCTTTTGTCAGGAATAATATAGAGAATTGACCATATTTATTTCTATGTGTCTTACAAGTAT
Organism: Protopterus annectens; assembly: GCF_019279795.1. Lineage (NCBI taxonomy): Eukaryota > Metazoa > Chordata > Ceratodontiformes > Protopteridae > Protopterus > Protopterus annectens. The sequence goes on from NC_056732.1 coordinate 1,869,701,708, forward strand.
TCTGTTTCAAGAAGAGAAAAACTTGATCTATTTAAGAGGAGATTGTTGGGTTATCTATAAGTAATGGAACCAAAGAAGTCAAGCAGTGATATTAGAAGTTTTGTGCAAGGCTTATCTGATGGGTAAGGGAGAAGTATTTTGGTGGTTTCTAATCTCAATGATTTCTCCAGGAGGTAATGTCTGCTGCCAGTAAGAGGACATTAGACTTGCATTTGCTTTGTGTAGTTAGGTTCTGTAGATGAATCTCATCATCAAAAAAAATAAATAAATAAAAATGGGAGAAAAGCATAAGGGACTCCACGGGGACATTTATTTCCAAAGCATTGCATGCGTGGAAATGAATGATGAGTAATTGTAGCACTTGGTAGTTGGAATTGATTTAAGCATGTTCCTGCGTTGCTTGAGCCACATACAAAACAACTTCCAAGTTACAGAACAACTGAAGGGTAGCTTAAGAGACACTGACTCGGCCAGAGAATCTGCCTCCCCTTGAATGCTATTCATCACCACAAAGAGGTTGTATTTAGTGGCCCATTCCTTTACCATTATTTTTTTTTCAGCATAATGAGGGGTCAGAGTATTCACCATTTGTTTGCTGATATAGCAGACCACTGTCATACTAAGTGGATGTCAGTTGCAACCTGAGATAGAAGTGCTAAAAGGACCAAATGTAGTGAGAACTGCTCTCATGTGTAAATGCTAATATGTAGGCTTAATTTGGAGGATGTCAAGATATCCAGAGTAATCCACATTTTATAATGTCCTCATCCTTTGGAAGACATGCCCATGTTGATTGAGGCTTCATATTTGAGTAGCTTAAAGAGGGTCCTCATGGTAAGATCAGTGGTCTGTATAAACAACTGAAGGTGCTTCTTGTGGGATTTGGATATTTTGATTTGGTGTGAAATAGTTTGAAATTTGAGACCTTTGGAGCCTAGGTATCATCTTTAGCAGTCTTATACAGAAAATGGTGTATAACACCACTGGAATAAATGCATTAGTTCCAGTTTTTTTTAGGTGTAGTTGGACTGAAGCTTTGGTGGAAGTTATACTCATGAATACTTTCATCCAAACAGAAGCTGTTTAATCCATTTGTGTCCAGCAATGAATAGTGTCTATATTACAACAAGTCAATGTAAGCATCTGGGATTGCAATAGCTGTGACTTTGCAAGGTTCACTGTAATCAGTAGAAAGTGGAATATTTTGCCTGGGCTCTACCTGGTTGCAGTTAAAGAGACTGAACTGAAGAGCTGAGATCCCAGCATGTAGGTAGGGATGATCTTAGGTCACTTCTCCTGAGCTGCTACATTGAACATATATTTGGTGAACCCTTTGTAGGCTGAGGTCAGACCTAATAGCAGCATTCAAAATTGGTGGTAACTGGTTCCTACCCAGAAACCTGAGAACCAAATTGACTCACTTGCAGTCTTAAAATATAAGTAATCTTGTTTGAGCTCCAAGGATAACATCCACTCATCTTACCTTGGACATACTACAATTGACTGCACCATGACTATGTAAAAGGTTTCTTGGGAGTAAACTGTTTTGAACCATTTAAGCTTCTTGGAATTAAACTTTGCCTGACTCTTAACCCTTCTGTCTGCTGGTACTACTTTGATGGCTTTTTTAGTTAGTCTTTCTTTTCTTGCAGAATTTTTTTCTTTTTTTAAGGTGAGACACTTAACCATGGAAGAGATAGTAGAGCTAATTGAGTTTGGAAGGGAGTCCTGCACCATCTGCCTATTATTATCTTTGTCCACTTATCCATTTGTGATACAGTTTCATGTACTGAAAGTATTGATAAAACTGTAGCATACTGGAATTAACTGGAAACAAATGAAATGAGACTAGAATGGAATGAATGTCTTTATCTGTTAATTATCCATACTTGTGCTGAATAGTTGAGACTCTCTCCTTTATGGGCCGTCTTGTACTTTTCAAAATGAATTCTACACATGCTGCAGTTCAGTTACGAATGTTTTGTTATGTACAGTGGAGGTAGATGCTAACAATAATTTAATACGGTCTCCAGTAACAGTGCTGATAAATATATCCAAAGTTTTGGAATGTATATTCTGATTCTCTTGAATAATATATATTGAAATAGTCTTTTTCTCCTGAATAGGTTCCTAGTTTCACAGAGTGATACTAGCCTGTTAGCCCAGAGGCCCTTATAAGCCTAGCCCAAGAATGTCGCCCATGTTCCCACAAAGTCATCACCTGTTTCCCCTGTCCAGCAGGGATACAGGTGGGATCCGAGGGGTGTATTTTCTGTTTCCCATATAGTATCATTAATACTGGATATTTGACCTGACTTTGGTCTTCACCTCCTGAATAGTATCATTAATACTGAATGTTTGACCTGACCAGTACTCAGGCTCAAGCATCTGTACTGCAAAGACCTTTTGCATATCAGTCCAAAAACTAACTAAACTGACTCATCTGCCCTTGTCGAAAGTATTTTCTAATAATACCAAAACCCTGTAATGTTTTACATGCCTGCTTAATCTTGGTTTTCAAGACTTGTCTTGCATATTTTGTAGAGTGCCTAACTGGCTGTTCTTTATCTAGCATTTCATTGCAAGTACCTACATCTTTCCCTTAAGAAAGGAAGATTCTGTAGCTTTCCCTTGAGAACTGTTATTTCTGCACAACTCTTGCGTAGCCAGCAAGATTATCTTTTCCCTTTTACTGAACTGTCTTTCCCTGAATCTGCATGCATAAATGAAAGCACAAATCTGACTCACTGTTTTCAGGCCTATTTTAACAGCTCCCCTGAGGTCCCTGACAAAAGTTTACAGGGACCTTCTTTTGTAGTTACCTTATATATGTATTACTAACTACTGTAATCTGGTTTTAATACACGGGCTTTATGCTACCTCACTTGTAATCTGCAGATGTGTCCTGACAGATAGCGATGTCCTTTATGGTCTCAGAGGTACTATTAACTAATACCTCCAGCAGTTTGACTAATTTATATAATTTTAAATAGCTTTAACAGCTCTGTATGCAGTGATTATCCCATTACCTAGATCCATAGTCATTTTAGAGACTTTAAGTCTGTTGTGATGTATGTGTGATGTAGCTAAAACTTGCACATTATTCCAGTGTCTCTTAATTCTGTGTTTTTAAAATTGATTAGTACAAGTAATTCTTTCAAGTCTGCTATTCCAGAAACAGGATGAAGAAAATGCCATACACATCCTCAACTTGTATTTATTTTCTACCGTCTAAACTGCTTCCTTGTTGTAGCATGATGTTTCTCTCTTTTCCAAATGAAACCTTTCCTGTTGTCCACAGATTTAAATCTTTAAATGTACTATTTGTACCATTTCATTTTTCATTATATAGCCTATCAGTCATCATGGCTATTTTCTGAAAACTTGACTGAAATTAGCACTAGAGGGATACCTTTATAACTGGTCTTGAAGTATAATTACCATATATTTTATTAACTTTGGTATGTAAATTTTCAGCTAGAGCTGTCAATAATTTTATTTGCCTTTTTAATTTATATGTGCTGTAATAGATATCCGCCTTCTAAATTTGTGTCTTCTGCTGTAATAGTTTACTAAAACCTATGCTTTCTGCATTTCATATCTATACCTTTGCATACTCTGTCTCCTTTTATCTTTCTGTTTGATGTACAATAATTATATAAAGTGCACTGTAATCTGTAAATTAATTAAGCCTGGCCTGTTATTCCTTCAGTATATTGAATAACTATTACTACTTATTTTTAGAGAACTTATTTTAATACACCTGTTAGAAATAATTGTGTCACTTCTACCCTTAAGACTAATAACTGAATAATATGAAGTCTGATGTAGTAATGCTGTTTACAAATAATGTTGTCACTTTACCCTTAAAATATGACTGAATCATATGAAGTCACTTGTATTCTGAAATCTGACTGAAATGTATTCTACTGAAGACCCGTGACTGATTATGCATGTCATATTCTGAATCTTGACTGAAATTTACATACATATGTATACTGAACATCTAAAATATCTGTGTATATTCTGGAAATTAATTAATACTAAAGGGATATTTTTTTGCCAGTGTTGCCTGAATACAGATAAAAGCATAACTGAAATCTGGTAAATGTTATATTCTGGATACCAAACTATTAGTACCTTTTTCTGTTAGTATTGTCGGAACATAGATAAAAAACATAAATGGAAAACTAAGTACTGTTATACAACTGTCAGAAAACATGAGAACACTTGCATTAATTCTAATTTACATAAATGCACATCTGTTGTACACAGAGTTTCTGTAGATAGTTGACTTGCGCACCACAGTTCTTGCCAAGTTTAGGCCTTACTCTGCCTTGTCCCAGTCACTGCTGAGCTATTGGAGGGCGTTTTAACAAGTGTTCTTTCCTGTTTCCCTTTCTTCTTCAGGCCTTCCAAACCTCCCCTTTTCCATCTCTTCTACAAGGTTGGGTGACTGATGTTTTTGACTGTATTTAAAATTAAACTAGAAAATCAACCTGGAAATTATTTCAGCAAAGTAAAAAAAAAATATTTGGCTTTAACAATTAGAATCTAATACCATTGCTTGTTGCCCTGACTCTGTTTACTATTTACTTTTTATGCAAGAAATAAACATATGCTGCTAAAAAATTCCTGTAAGTCTGTAAGCAAACTGATAATGTACTACAGTAAACTAAATTGATTTTACTAAAAATACATTCTTGCAAGTCTGTAACTGAACTGATAATGTACTACAATGAAATGGAAAGGCTCTAACTTTATTATTAAATCAAATGGAAACCTCAGTGTCATTGTTTTTTTCCTGCCATAACCCCAAATGATGATAAACAGTAATCTAATAGTGTATTAATATTTCAATAGTATTTGCAGTTCTGTACCTCTATAAAATTAATTTTAACTGCTGAACTTTTTAAGTTTACTGTGTGGCCCTCAGAGTCTAACATACTGTTCTGTGTGTAAATTTCCACCCACTATTTTAACATAGTAATTTCTTTAGCTGACATCATTTTTTTTAGTACTATTGAATGCTGCAAGGATTTATCATTACTATCTACAATTTTCTTGGATGAATAATAAGAACTGTAATTGCATAAACTGTCACTAAGAATATTAAATTGATCTTTACCATAATGTTTTATGGCATACCTCAGTTACGTAAGTCCATACCTCCGGTGTGGTTGGTAAACTATAAGTTTTGCATGAAACATATATAATCTTGAACCATTTACATATACACACACACACTTATTACTAGAGTTGAATTAATCTAATTCTGGAAGTTTCCTTGTCTGTCCTTTATACAAGTACGTGAAGTCCTTTATATAGTACACACATTTATTACTAGAGTTGAGCTGATCTAATTGTGGAACTTTACTTGTCTACCCTTTAACATAGGAGTTGAACCTGTGGCTCTAATGATACATAATATTTATGTTGCAGTCTTTTCTTGCATGAGATCTGAACTTTTGACTCTACTGTCACTTTTAAAATGTAGCACTGACTTTAAATTTTATATTCTGTAAACTAGCAAAACATAATTTAATATCCATGAATGCCTTTTTGTTTCAGTATCAAGATTTTATTTATGAAATGCAACACTACTACCAGAATACAAAGGTCTTAAAATGTCTGCTAAACAAAGCAATAGCACAAAAAAATTATTTGCCAAATCTGTAACTGTAAACCCTTTATTCTGTGAATTAACTTGACTGTCAATTTTGGTATACCTTGCACAATGTGTGCTCCCAGAATGATAAATACATACCATTACCTTTTTTTTGTACTGACCACTCTAGATATGTCTTTGTGAGCACATTAGCTGTTTCAGCTGAACTGAAAATTATTTTATCCTTAACTTATAAATCTGCATGTTTCTGTTATAATCAGTTCTTTAAATTCTGTACATTTCACAATCTACTGCATGCAAATTCTTACAAGTGTCATCTGTGTGCACTACTGTACATTCTGTAGCATTTTTATTTTTCCATAAAATCTTATTACTGAAGACTAAAACAACATATAACTCTGCTGACATATCCATACCTAGTACAGAGCTGTTACACTTCCAACTGTTAACTGTTGTAATCTTTGACAGTTTGCATCTTGACAAAGCTGCATTTGCATCCTCTAGAAGTGCATTATTTCATAATTTCTTTTCTGTAAACAATTAAATATTGTCATTTCTTTCAACCTTAAACAATGACTGATAAATAATTTTGTTTAGTGCTGGACTTGCCACCCCCTTTACAGATAAGATGAAAATCCATTTGTATAGAACTAGCAACAACACTGACTTGAGCTATGGAGTGTGTTTCTTCATTATTATGCTCTGAACCACTAGTACTAACATTGACTTGAGGTAAGGTATGCATTTCTTCTTCTTGAATTCGCCCTGAAAGCTGTATATCATTTATGCTGACTTTTACTTTATCAAACTGATCGAAATCTGCACTCTTATCCCTCTTATACCCCCTCAGTGCAATATTTGCACTGGCTTCTGAAAACAAGAACCTACAATTTATTACATTCTGAACATCTGTATTTGAAATAAAGTTAACTGGAGACATAGCAATATTACGTACACTGACTGTATTTACATCTGTATTTACAGTACTACTTCTTAACTCTGTACTTTGAATTATATGTAAACTAGAATTTATTACATTCTGAACATTTTTATTTGAAATAATGTGAACTTGAGACATTGCAAATGTTTACTTTATGTTTGGTTGGGAAATTGCATGTTACATACATTATCTTGATATTTGTATGTGCAATACTGCGACCTAACTTTGTATTTTGGATTACATGTGCTGTAGCATTTACACTGAGTTTTAAAGACTGTAAACATTCATTTGTGTTATGTAAGTCTGAAATCATACTGACAGAAGCTGACTCATTCGTAAATTATGAGATGGTGTGTCTGTTCCAGTGTGCTTTTGTGATTCACCTCTGTTGCATCTGGAAAGATATATCATTCCTTAAGTAATAACCTTTAAATTTAAATGAACATCAGAAGAGTGACAGATGTATATAACAGCAGACATGGCAATAGCTATTTAAAAAAATACAATTTCTGTCTCTAGAGGTCTGGATAGATGTGAAATGCTCTCTGGATTCTTGCTGAGCTGAAGAGATAGGAAGCCACTCATCAATACTGTTAAGAGATACTGGCTTCTGGGGATTGCTATAAGGTCACACACCTGACCAGCAGTCTCAAGAAACCTCTTTTTTTTGGGGGGGGGGTAGTATTTTTTTTCTTTTAACTCATTCAGACCTCTTCTTTGCCCCCACATGAAACTAGATTGATGGTGCTCCAAGTAAGACATCCTCTGAATGGGAGTCTGAGCACCTTATTTCTCAGTCATTGTTGTCATAACCTAAGGGAGAGGCCATTTGATATGAGTAGGCCAAGCTGACTTCCTTGAGTATGGGGGGGGGTCTAGCTGTTCTTCTAATACAGTATATTGTACCCTGTCAAGCTACCACATATACTTCTGCAATTGTTTTGTAATCAAATTACAACAGTAGCTGAAGACACTGTCCTGTCTAAGGAGGGATACAACATTCTTTCCCTTAGGGAATGATTTTCCCCTGCCCACCTGGAATGGAAATATATATCAAATAATTATTCAGTGGAATAAAATATGAACATTTTAATGACATCATTTTTTTTTCTTGAAATTCATGAGAAGCTAACATCATCTGAAGAGAACAGTTATTATTCATGGATGCTTTAGAACTGGCACCCATCCCAAATTTTAGTAAACCAAGAAGCAAAGGTTACCCAGCAGACTCTGGGAAGCAGCCATCTGCCCGCATTCATGCATAGGCAGCAGCAGTCCTGAAGCCTGAGCATTTTTCACTTGCTTCCCATAGTTTATTGGGTAACCTTTGCTTCTTGGCCCATAACCTTGCAAAAAGTAGCATCTGGAACTGTTTAGTCACAGCTGTCTGTTATTGGGATTTTGACTGTGTGTCATGGCTGAACCACATCAGATTGTGTGAAGGCAAATTGTCTTTCACTTTAACATCTCTGAGGATCTTGCTCTCTCTAATTTCAGTGTGTTCCCTAATCTTCAAATCTCCAAATTAAAGATACATAGACCTGAAATGGGTGAATGTATGCTTACCATAGGGAATTCCACTACAATAGTACTGCTTTTCTCTTTTAATTTCTCCAAGTCTTTTGAGTTTCTAATACGATGATGGGAATGGATCCCATTCCTAAGTCAAGGTATGGCTAAAGTTGATGAAATTAGTATTGTTTCAATCTTTCCTCAAAATTCTTTTTATTTTCAATTAAAATACCATTTACATAATATTTTTAAATATAATTTTAAACTATATACAATATTTACAATAGCCTGACTTTCAATTATATACACTGTATGCTATTAAATATAGAATTAACAGATTAGTTATTAGAGATACAATACTGATTAGTGCAGTGTCCAACAAAGATATAACTTTCTTCCAAGGATTATTTACCAGTGGCCTGGGATAGATTCGTAGTTCTTTGATTTTTATTTCCATCGATGCAGTTGTCTTCAATAAAGTGTAGAATTCTTCCAAGGTGAGGGGTGTATTTGAATTCCACCTTCTGGTTACACATTTCCTAGATATAGCAAGTATTGTCCATAACAAATACATATTTGTCTTGTTCAGGTAGGGACCTTCATTTACATTTAGTATAATCAATGCTTTAGTTACGGTAAAGGATTCATTAAATAAAGCTTGTAAAAAATGATTGATTCCATTCCAATATGATTCAGTTTTATTACATTCATAAAAAATATGAATCCAGTCTGCTTTATTTGACTTTTCACACCTCCAGCAAAAACATTTGTAGTAGTTCTGATCTTTTTAATTCTATCTGGTGTTAAAAATGCTCTATGTAAGTATTTCTAGTTAAATATTTTCCAGTACTGTGTGTTAAAGGTGTAATTAACTGATAGTAAGATTTTATTTTTATGCAATGACTGACCATTGGTTAAGAACTGACAGTATGATGGTTTGGGAATTGTTTTATATGTTATTAACTCTTTATATAGATTTGAAATAGAATTTTTTATTTTCACAACTATTATATATAAATTCATACAGAAAACTTATTAGATTTGGAATATCTTTAAATGAGGAATTATTAATTAATCTGCATAAATCTTGAGTGTACATTAGAATTCTTTGTAAGGTTAACCAGTCCTGTGTTGGAATATTGTAAGCAGTTTTTTATCATATGTATATCTAAAACATTTAATTTATTTACACATTGAAGCCAGCATAAGAATCCATTTTGTTCCCAGGAGGTTATTGTTTCCCTATATATTTTGTGAGGAAAGTTCTTAGTGATGGTAAATGGGGTTTAAAGGTCAAACCAAAGTTTTAGATCTATGTTTGCATTAAAAAGTTTCCTAAAATAATTGATGTAATGATTAATCAGTGTTGTTTTAGAAGGTTTTGTTGTATTATATTGTATACTTATGCATAGCATGTACCAGGGTTTGTTTGATTTGTCTACTATTAAAACAAGATTAAATTCATTTGTTAATATAGCCATTGTTAATTCCTTCCAGTTGGCAAATTAATTTGGGTTTATCCAGTCTATTGTAGTTTTAAGCACAGATGCTTTTATATATGTTTATATTTCTGGGAAGTTCAATCCTCCTTGTTTCCAGGGTCTAATGTGATGAGTTAGAGCAACTCTATTATTTTTGGGTACCATAAACATTTTATTAAACATGAGTTTATTTCTTTAAGAATGCATCTTTCAGGAATTAACTGTATTGCTAATGCTACATATAGTATTTTTGGCAATAAGACCATTTTTATTAATTGCAATCTGTCTTCAAAAGTTAATATAATTTTGTTCCACTTTTCTATATATATTTTTATTGTTTCAATAATGTTTTTATAATTTATTAATATTTTGTTTATATTTTTGCATAACACTATTCCTAAATAATTTAGCATAAGTTCTTGTTTTCCTATGATGGATTTATCTCTAACTTGTAGTTCTTTTTTCTTATTTAAAAATAGAAATTTTGATTTTGATCTATTAAAGTGTAGACCTGAAATCTTATAAAATTTCTCCATTACTTCTTCCAGCTCTCCTAATGACTCTCTGGAGTTTGACAGGGTTAAAAAAAATATCATCAGCAAAAAGCATTATTTTAGTTATGTACTGGTCATAGACTTCTATTGCTTTTATTCTTGGATTATTGCATATTATTTCTGCAAGTATTTCTATAGCCAAAGCAAATAAAATAGGAGAAAGGGGGCATCCTTATTTAGTACCTTTCGTTATATGGATAGATTCTGAGGGGAAAGGACCTAATTTAATGTAGGCTAAGTTATTAATATATATGTTTTTTAGTAATAAGATGAAGGGAGGAGGAAATTCAAGTAGTGCTAAAGTTTTAAATTGATATTCTCAGTTGAGGAAATTGAAGGCTTTTTCTATGTCTAATCTGATTACAAGTGTTTCTCTATCTTCTTTATTCACATAATCTATAAGAGTAAGTATCCTTTTAATATTATCATGTGTGTGCCTGTTATATAAAAATCCAGTTTGATCATTATTAATTATCTTTGAAAGTGGGATTTTTATTCTGTTAGCTAGGATTGACATGAATATTTTGTAATCATTATTCAGTAATGATATAGGTCTGTATGAGGTACAAAGGTCTTGTGGTTTATTATCTTTTAGAATTGGTGTTATGAGAGAATATTTCCATGATGGTGGTATTTTTGCTTCTTACTGGACTTCTAGCAAAGTTTTATGAAAAAGGGAGATTACTGTTGAAGGGAAGAGTTTGTAAATTTCCGTAATTATACCATCTATCCCTGGAGTTTTGTTAGATTTACTTTCTTTTATCTTGTAAACAATTTCTCTGTAGGATATAGGTTTTTGTAGGTCTAGTTTTAAGTTTTCTGGAATTTTTTTTATATTGATAAGGTTTGTATTTGTTTCAATCTTTGATGTTAACCAGATGTGTTCTTCACAGCATCTACAATATGTCCAGTAATGGCTCCTTCTACAATTTGTATGGTGTTACATGTATCAGTAACATATCTAAGTGTGAGTGTAAATTATAAGACCCTTTGATCCTACAACTGCTGGAATTGTCTCAGTATCCTTCTTCCAAACTCCCCTCATGTCTACCTGCAAATTCTGGTATTTTATGAGTTTGTCTCTCTCTGTTCGTAATATATTGTTTTCACTGGGTGTAGGAATTTCAATGACCAAGGCTACTTTTATCTTCTTTTCATGGACTACTATATCTGGTTTTCTTGTGCCTATTTTTTGAACTGTTGGAAATGAGTGATACCATGTGATATAAACATAATTTTCTAAAATGCTTTGTCTGTTTCTCACTCATATTAAATGGACTTTGGAAAGCAATATGTGAATAGTCCACTGTCTTGTGCTGCCAATATTAACCTTTCATCTTGTGGTTTAAATCCACCTGCCCTTAACTATTCTTGTGTTGTATCCTGATCAACAACACCAGGCTTCCAAGAGTTTTCTGTACTTGCAACTACATGTATGCATTTCCCCATTTCTTACCTTCTCATCTGATCCTTCACCTTGTATTCCCTTTTTTTTTTTTGGCATATCTACTGTATTTTTCTTTAAATCTTCTCAGTATAATTGAGCAAACTTCTGTCTAACAGAAGAATGAAATGTACTTGATTTTCGTATCTACTTCAATTTAGTTACCTTCCTCAGCCTTTTTTAGTTTTGGTGCTCTACTTTGCTTTTACCATGTTAAACACTATTTATATGTATGGTATTAGCAACTTCTTTCTTTACTTTCCACTGGGTTTTAAAGATTTTCGCCTTTTAGTTAGAACACTATTTTTATCTTCAGCTTTGACTTTTTAGTGTCTTTGTTTCATTCCATGACATTTAGTCGGCTTATTTCCTGCTTCTCATATCACTGGCTGTCTGAGGATGTATTTATCATTTATGAGCTTATTTAGAGACTGTATCAGACAGTTATTTTCTGAATATATTAGTCATCAGATCATCTAAATGATCTGTATCAGAATATGCACCAGTTCCAAGACTGTCTTTCAAACGTGGAGTTGCATATCTCATATATTTCCAAACTGACTCCATTTCTCAGCCATACCAACACTACACATATTTTGTGGGATGTTGGATATATATATATATATATATATATATATATATATATATATATATATATATATATATATATATGCTTGCTGTAAGTATATTTCTGTAAGAAGAGGTCAAACCCCCTTAACAACATGACTAATGACAACAGGCACTAGGAGTGTTCATCAACTGAACTTTCTGAAAAGATTATGTACCCTCATTCAATCCACAAGCCTTTCTATATCTTGCATGTGATGTTAAAGGTGCCTAAGATAAGAAAAGCACAAGGAAGACAGTCCATACACCAGCTACACCAAATGATGGAAAAGATGGGTGGTTACATTACAGGTGACAGGCCTACTTTTACAAATCTATTTTTATGGCAAGTTCATAACTTATGAATTTAAGAAATAGAAAAAGTGCATCCTTTCTATCTGGAGGACAGAATCCAAAGCAAACTTTCCTATGTGGTCTCCCCTGTAGGAACATCTCCCAGGTAAGTGGCATCAGAGGAAAAAATAGGCCAGGGCATCCTATCCAGCTTACATTGTCTTGAGAAAATGTTGAGTATACTAACTACTTGTTGCACTGATGTCATTTAGTATGGTTTTCCTAAAAAACTGTAGATTTAGCAGCTGATTTAGCTGAAGGAGTCTTAAGTACTGTAGCAAAAGGGCTATTCTATGCATCCAGTCAGCTATCTGCTTAAGGTAAGTTTAGACATTTTCTGACCAGTCTTTCCCCTAGAAAAGGAAACAGCTGGCTGTCTTTGTTCTCTCAACATAAAACTTTTGAATGGCACTTTACAGTCATATTACATAGAAGATAATCTCCCTGGTTAGAATATTTTGGGTAAAACAAGTAGATGAGTGATCTGCTGGAAGCTGGTCTCTCTGGGCCTTTAGGCATGAAAGGGGGATTGGTTCTAAGAATAACACTATCTGAAATACCAGGTGTAGAGGATAAACAAAACCTGCATGCATTTCCATAACTGTTCAGGTATTTCAATTCATTTAAAGCTGCATGGCCTAAAGGGGGGGTAAGGTCAGCATCTCTAACAAAGTACAAATCCAACCATGTAGCTCCATGTTAGAGAGGGGTGGAGGACTATGACCCTGGCCTTCAATTAGCAGCCCTGATACTGTAAGGGCTGTGCAGGGATGACAGAAGAATGAAAGTGACATGCATGCTTAAAAAGAACACTTGAGATCAACATTCCTAATCAAAACTGGAGAGAATTGCCTGTGTACCTTATGGCAACAGGTGCACCTGCCAGGAACACTCCTACAGAAGTGGGAGGTAACCATCCTGGTCAACGCAATAGCCCAAGCCCATGTGCTCAGGGTTGTAGGGTTAAGTAAGAAAGAATTGAAATACTCATGGGAACTGATTGAACAATGACCCTTACCCCTATAATGGGTAATGAGGGGACCAACTTGCCAGGATAGAAAGTACAGTTGTGTAAAACCTTACCATAACAGTAGATGCTCTTCTCTTCACTCTTGCAGCATTCTTAACTGTAGGGATCACCTGCCAAGGATAGTCCAATATCTGGCCAGTATACCAAAGCCTTTTGATCTTGTATGCACCATACATCACAAGTATTCTCCCCATTCAGGATGTAAGGCATAAGGTTGATGTACAGACATAGTTACGTAGAGCTGATTTGCCCTAGTAGAGAATAGTCTAGATAGGACACAAAGGAGGCTATGTACATCCAAGAGGAGAAAATGCAAAATGAAAAGGGGTGATCCTTGCCCAGGAGATTAACCAAATAAAAATCCAAAAGAAAACAGGGGGTTGGAGGGAGGAACTAAATATTACAACAGTGAAGAGAAAGACATCCACTGTTATTGTAAAATAAAAATGTAAAGGACAGCTGATTAACAACCTTAGGCATAAAAGAAAGATTAGTATGAAGAGACACCTCTCTCTGTGAAAAACAAAAATGGAGGAATGGTCATAAGGGCCTCAACCTCAGAAACCCTCTGAGCAGAAGTAAGAGCAAGTAAGAAGGCAATCTTCCAGGTACACTGTTGCAAGCTGAAACTGTATGCTCAAAAGAAGCCTGAGTGAATTTTCCAAAACACAGTTAAGGTCCCAACATGGAGGAATAGACTTCCTTGGGGGCCTAAGGTGCAGGACACCTTTAAGAAATTGCTTGACCTCAAAAATGAAGCCAAAGGAGGATTCAAAGCAGACAGGCAGAAATAGCTGACAACTGGGCCTTCACAAAAGAAAAGGCCAAAGCAGACTTGAGCAGCTCATAGAAACAGGAGAAAACCAAAGGGGACCCCCCCCCCCATGAAAAAGGATCCTGGCTATGAGCATGGCACCAGACAGAAAATCTTTTCCATTTGAACATATAAGACATTCTGGCTGTAGGTTTTCTTGCTTCCTGTAACCCCCTGAGCATGTCCTCTGAAAAGTGGTGCATAAAAGGGATCAAAAACCCTATCACCCATAGTGTCAGTTGAAGATTATGAGGAGGTCCAGCTGTTGAGGTAACTTGTGCTGATTGCCCCTGGCCAGATGCATTAAGAGGGGGAACAAGAGCTGTCCCTGCCAAAAGGGAGTAACAAGCAAGATTCCTGAGGAGTCCAGCTAAATCTTCTGCAGGACACTTGGAAGTAGAAGAAGAAGAGGAAAAACAGAAAAACATTCCCTTCAAAGGGGAAGGAAAGGATGCTTGTCTTCCACACCAGATGGCTCAGCACACTGAAACTGAAAAGAGGAATATGCCCTTTCAGAGGGGAGGCAAAAAGATCTACATGAGGAATACCACAGCGTTGGACTACATCCAGAAACACATCTATGTGGAGAATCTATTCTTGACCAGAATCTATGGAATTGCTTTAGTGTCATCTTTGATGATCAACCATGGTCCCCCCTCAATGTCCAGAGCAGAATGGATGGGCAGCAGGAAGGATCCATGCTAACCTCCAATTGGGTTGTGACAGAGGAATTGAAAGTCAACACCAGATGGCCTAGAGAGCTATCACCCACTTCTAGAGAGACATCCTTTGGAGGCTGGACAGCCAAAGAATATGGCCAAGATTTCTTGTCTTTCTTGCTTAACAGAAGTACCTTGGGGTTAATTAGTTCTGCCAGTAATGCCATGCTAGTCTGGCTGACAGATGGGCAGGGAACACAACTGGCTTCTAAAAGTCTTATGCACAAATGCCTTACAAATACTACATGAGGTATGGCCATGGGAGCACCCAAACAAAAATGACACTGTTCATGACAGTCCTTATTGGATATCTGCCATCCACACTGACATTTTCCCTTCTTGGATGATGTGAACTCCAGATAACCAAAAGAAAACAAGGCCAGAAGTAAAAAGAAATACATACCCCAATGGGGCACTTATCTGATGGCTAGGTATTCAGCACAGCATTGGGTGCTCAGACGAATGAGAGGGGATAGTGTTTGGACTGGAGGCAAAGAAGTTCTGGGTAACTGAGTCAGTATGTCACATTTATGATCTACATCCTAAATGGGTAGCATATGTGTGACTTACGGCGCATGTAAGAACTAAAGGCTTTGGTATATTCGTTAGAAGTTAAGCTATCCTGGGGAGAAGATCCCTATGGTTAAGAATACTGCAACACTGATACTGAAGGACATCTGTATAATCAGTAACAGGGAGAGAAAAAAGTACAAATCTCTAGGTGATTCCCCTTATGGTGGCCTAAAGGACAATGCCTTTTAAGAAGGCTTTCCATACCTTTACTGATGTTGGGGTAGAAAAATGTATCCGAACTTGAAAATTAAACATAGCTGGAAGTGGTATCCTATTCAAAAGAGTAGCTCAGTCCAAAATAAATAAATAAATCGATCAATCCCAGTGAGATAATCTTAAGACTTATTGGACAACATCAGAGAGAATTCCTATTCCTTTTATCAGGAACAATATAGAGAAGTGAGCACATTTACTTCTATGTGTCTTACAACTATACTGTTTTAAAAAGGGAAAAACTTGATCTGTTTAAGAGGAGATTGTGGGGTTATCTTTAGGTAATGGAACCAAAGAAGCCAAGCAGTGATATGAGATATTAGAAGGTGTGCGAAAAGCTTATCTGATGAGTAAGGGAGAAGTATTTTGGTGGCTTCTAATCTCAATGATTTGTCCAGGAGGTAATGTCTGCTGCCAGTAAGAGGACATTAGACTCACATTTGCTTTGCGTAGTTTTATCTCTCAATGAATCTCATCATCAAACAAAAAGAAAATGTGAGAAGAACGTAAGAGACTCCATGGGGCCATTTGTTACAAAAGCATCACGTGGGTGGAAATGAAGGAAGAATAACTGTAGCATTTGGTAGTTGGAATCAATATAAGCAGGTTGCTGAATTGTTTGAGCCACATGCAAAACAACTTCCAAGTTACAGTACAACTGAAGGGTAGCTTAAGAGACACTGACTTAGTCTGCCAGAGAATCTGCCTATCCTTGAATGTGGTTCATCACCTCAAAAAGGTTACATTTAGTGGCCCATTCTTTTACGTTTTTTTTTTTTTTTTTTTTAGAATAAGGGGTCAGAGTACTCCCCATTTGTTTGCTGATATAACAGACCACTGTCATAATGTCCAAATAGATGGCAGTTGCATCCTGAAATAGAAGTGCTAAAAGGCACACATGTAGTGAGAAGGGCACACATGTAGTGAGAACTGCTCTCATCTATAAATGTTAATATGTAGGCTAAATTTGGAAGATGTCAAGCCATCCAGAATAATCCACATTTTATAATGTCCTCATCCTATGGAAAACATGTCCACATTGATTGAGGCTTCAGGTTTAAGTAGCTTAAAGAGGATCTCCATGGTAAGATCAGTGGTCTGTATAAACAACTGAAGGTGCTTCTTGTGGGATTTGGATATTTTGATATGGTGTGATATAGTTTGAAATTTGAGACCTTTGGATCATATGTATCCACTGTAGCAGTCTTATAAAGAGAATGGTGTGAAAGACCACTGGAATAAATGCTTGCATTAGTTCTAGTTTTTTTTAAGTGTAGCTGGACTGAAGCTTTGGTGAAATTTATACTCATGGATACATTCATCCAGAGAGGCTTTCTAATCCATTGGTGTCAAATAAGGAATAATGCCTAAATTGCAACAAGTGAATGCCAGCATCTGGATTTTGGTTAGCTGCGACTTTGCATGGTTCACTGTAATCACTAGAAAGTGGGATATTTTGATTAGGCTCTTCCTGGTTGCAGATAGACTGAATTGAAGAGCTGAGATCCCAGCATGTAGGTGGTGATGATCTTGGGTCACTTCTCCTGAGCTGCTACATTGAACATATATTTGGTGAACACTTTGGAGGCTGAGGTCAGACCTAATAGAAGCATTCAAAATTGGTAATAACTGGTTTCTACCCAGAAACCTAAGAACCAAACTGACTCACAGTCTTGAAATGTCAATAATCTTGTTTGAGCTCCAAGGATAACATCCACTCATCTTTTCTTGGACATAATAGGATTGACTGCACCATGACTATGTAAAAGGTTTCCTTGGAAGTAAACTCTTTTGAACTATTTATGCTTCTTTGAATTAAAATTTACCTGATTCTTAACCCTTCTGTCTGTTGGTACTATGATGGCTTTTTTTTTAGTTATTCATTCTTTTCTTGCAGATTTTCTTTCTTTTTTTAATGTGAGACACTTAACCATGGAAGAGGCAGTAGAGCTAATTGAGCCTTGAAGGGAGTTCTGCATCTTCTGCCTATTATTATCTTTATCCTATTATCCATTTGTGATACAGTGTCATGTACTGAAAGTACTGATAAGACTCTAGTATACTGGAATTAACTGGAAACAGAAATGAGACTAAGAATGGAATGAATGTCTATCTGGTAATTACCCACACTTGTGCTGAATAGTTGACACTCTCTCCTTTATGGGCCAAGTCATCTTGTACTTTTCAGAATGAATTCTACACATGCTGCAGTTCAGCTGCGAATGCTTTATTATGAACAGTGGAGGTAGATGTTAATATTTTAATACTGTCTCCAGTAACAGTGCTCAAAGTTTTGGAATGTATATTCTGATTCTCCTGAGTGATATAAATTGAAACAGTCTTTTCCTCCTGAATATGTTCCTAGTTTCATAGAATGATACTAGGCTGTTGCTCAGGCGTCCCTTATAAGCCTAGCCAAGAATTTTGTCCATGTTCCCAGGAAGCCATCACCTGTTTCCCTATCTAGCAGGGACACAGGTGGGATCCCAGGGGTGCATTTTTTTGTTTCCCATATAGTATCATTAACACTGGATATTTGAACTGACTTTGGTCTTTTTCTCCTGAATAGTATCATTAATACTAGATATTTGATTTGACTTCAGTACTCAGGCTCAAGCATCTGTACTGCAAAGACCTTTTGCATATTAGTCCAAAAACTAACTAAACTGACTCATCTGCCCATGTTGGAAATATGTTCTAATAATACTAAAACCCTGTAATGTTTTACATGCATGCTTAGGCTTGGTTTGCAAGCCTTGTCTTGCATGTGCCTCACAGTGCCTAACTGGCTGTTCTTTATCTAGCATTTCATTGCAAGTACCCATATATTTCCATTGAGAAAAGGAACATTCTGTAGCTTTCCCATGAGAAATGTTATTTCTGCATATCTCATGCTTAGCCAGCAAAATTATACTTTCCCTTTTACTGAACTGCCTCTCCCTGAAACTGCATGCATAAATGAAAGCACAAATCTAACTCTATATTTTCAGGCCTATTTTAACAGCTCCCCTGAGGTCCTGACAAAAGTTTACAGGGACCTTCTTTTGTAGTTACCTCATATATATATATATATATATATATATATATATATATATATATATATATATATATTACTAATTACTGTAATCTGGTTTGAATGCATGGGCTTTATGCTACTTCACTCATAATCTGCAGATGTGTCCTGATATTTAGCAATGCCCTTTATGGTCTCAGAGGTACTATTAACTAATACCTCCAGCAACTTGACTAAATTACATACTTTTAAATAACTTTAACAGCTCCATATGCAGGAAATATACCTGCTCCAGTTATTACCCCATTACCTAGATCCATAGTAATTTTAGACTCCTTCAGTCTAAGTTCTCATGTATGTGTAATGCATCTAAAACTTCCACATTATTCCAATGTCTCTTATTTCTGTGTTTTTAAAATTGATTAGGCCAGGTAATTCTTTCAATCCTGCTATTCCAAAAATGAGATGAAGAAAATGCCATAGGCATCCTCAACTTGTCTCTGTGAGTCTCTGGTCATGTTAGAGTACAAAGTATTAATCCTGCATATTTTTTTCCTATTGCTGTATGCTGTTATGGGAAAATTACACTGACTGACTGTTTTCTACCTTATGAACTGCTACCTTATTGTTCCATGATGTTTCTCTCTTAGAACAAATGAACCTTTCCTGTTGTCCATAGATTTAAGTGTTCAAATGTAGTCCATTTCCCTTTTCATTATATAGCCTATCAATCATGATGGCTATTTTCTGAAGATTTAACTGAAATTGGCACTAGAGGGATACCTTTATAAGTGGTCTTGAAGCATAATTACCATATACTTTATTAACTTCTGTCTGTAAATTTTCAGGTAGAGCTGTTAATAATGTTATTTGCCTTTTTAATTTATATGTGCTATAATAGATGTCTGCCTTCTAAATGTGTGTCTTGTGCTGTAATAGTTTACTAAAACCTATGCTTTCTGTAGTTCAGATTTATAACTTTGCATGCTCTGTCAATGTCCTTTTAACTTTCTGTCTGATGTACAATAATTAAATAAAGTGCATTGTAATCTGTAAATTAATTAAGCCTGCCTTGTTATGCCTTGAGTATATTGAATAACTATTACTACTTATTTTAGATAACTTATTTTAATAAGCCTGTTACAAATAATTGTCACTTTTACCCTTAAAACTAGTAACTGAATAATATGATGTGTGATGTAGTAATGCTGTTTACAAATAATTCTGTCACTTTACCCTTAAAATATGACTGAATCATGTGAAATTGCATATTGTATTCTGAAATCTGATTAAAATGTACTCTACTGAACATGCATGATTGAGTATGAATGTCAAATTCTGAATCTTGACTGAAATGTACATACATATGTATACTGAACATCTAAAATACCTGTGTATATTCTGGAAACCAGTGTTACCTGAACACAGATAAAAGTGTAACTGAAATCTGGTAAATGTTATATTCTGGATACCAAACTATTAGTACCTTTTTCTGTTGGTATTGTCTGAACATAGATAAAAAAAAAAACATAAACAGAAAACTAGTACTGTTATACAACTGTCGGGAAATATGAGAACACTTGCTTTAACTCTAATTTACATAAATGCACATTGGTTGTACACAGATATTCTGTAGATAGTTGACCTGCGCACCACAGTTCTTGCCAAGTTTAGGCTTACTTTGCATTGTACCAATCACTGCTGAGCTATTGGAGGGTGTTATAACAAGTGTTCTTTCCTGTTTCCCTTTCTTCCTTAGGCCTTCCAAACCTCCCCTTTTTCATCTCTTCTGCACGGCTGGATGACTGATGTTTTTGACTGAATTTAAAATTAAACTGGAAAATCAACCTGGAAATTATTTCAGCAAAGCACAAATACATAAATAAATTTGTGGCTTTAACAGTTATAATCTGATACCACTGCAATTAATTTTAACTGCTGAACTTTTTAGGTTTAGCCTGTGGCCCTCAAGTCATAACATACTGTTCTGTGTGTAAATTTCCACCCACTGTTTTAACATAGCCATTTCTTTAGCTGACGGCATTTATTTTTTTTAACACTACTGAATGCTGCAAGGATTTACCATTACTGTCTACAATTTTCTTGGCTAAATAGAACTGTAACTGTATACACTGTCACTAAGAATATTAAATTGCTCTTTACCATACTGTTTTATGACATAACTCAGTTACATAAGTCCATACTTCAGTGTGCTTGGTAAACTGCAAGTTCTGCATGAAATATATATAATCTTGAACCGTTTACATACACACACTTATTACTAGAGTTGAATTCATCTGATTCTGGAAGTTTCCTTGACTGTCCTTTATACAAGTATGTGAAGTTTCTTTATGTAGTACACACATTTATTACTAGAGTTGAGCTGATCTAATTGTGGAACTTTACTCGTCTAACTTTTAACATAGGAGTTGAACCTGTGGCTTTAATGACAGATAATATTTATGTTACAGTCTTTTCTTGCATGGGATCTGAACTTTTGACTCTACTGTCACTTTTAAAATGTAGCATTAACTTTAAATTTTACATTCTATAAACTAGCAAAACATCATTTAATATCTGTGAATGCTTTTTTGTCTCTGTATCAAGATATTATTTATGAATTGCAACACATTAATACCATAATACAAAGACCTTAATGGTGTCTTCTCAACAAAACAAAAGAACAAAAAAAATAATTTGCCAAATCTGTAACTGTAAACCTTTTATTCTGTGAATTAACTTGACTGCCATTTCTGGTATACCTTGCACAACGTGTGCGTCTAGAATGATAAATGCATACATTACCTTTTTTTCGAACTGACCACTCTGAATATGTCTTTGTAAGCACATTAGCTGTGTCTGCTGAACTGGAAATTATTTTATCCTTAACCCATAAATCTGCAGGTTTCTGTTATAACCGATTCTTTAAATTCTGTACATTTGCACAATCTACTGCATGTAAATTCTTACAAGTGTCATTTGTGCACTACTGTACATTCTGTAGCATTTTCGTTTTTCCATAAAATCTTGTTACTGAAGTCTAAAACAACATATAACTCTGGTGACATATTCATACCTAGTACATAGCTGTTACACTTTGAACTGTTAACTGTTGTAATCTCTGACAGTTTCCATCTTGACAAAGCTGCATTTGTGTCCTGTAGTAGTGCATTATTTCATTATTTCTTTTCTGTAAACAATAAAATATTGTCATTTCTTTCAACCTTAAAACAATGACTGATAATCTTGTTTAGTGTTGGACTGCCAACCCCTTTACAGATAAGATGAAAATACTTTTTATAGAACTAGCAACAACACTGACTTAAGCTATGGAATGCGTTTCTTTGTTATTTTTCCCTGAACCACTAGTAATAATGTTGACTTAAGGTAAGGTATGCATTTCTTCTTCCTGAATTTGCACTGAAATCTGTATATCATTTATGCTAACTTTAACTTTATCAAACTGACCAAAATTTTCACTCTGATCCCTCTCATCTACCTTCAGTGCAATATTTGCACTGGCTTCTCAAAAAAGAACCGACAATTTATTACATTCTGAACATCTGTATTTGAAATAAAGTTAACTTGAGATATAGCAAATGTTTTTTTTTTTCTATTTGGTCTGGAAATCTGCATGTTACATACACTGACTGAATTTACACCTGTATTTACAATACTGCTACTTAACTTTGTAGTTTGAATTACATGTAAACTAGAATTTATTGCATTCTGAATATTTTTATTTGAAATAATGTGAACGTGAGACATTGCAAATGTTTGCTTTATGTTTGGTTGGGAAATTGCATGTTAAATACATTGTCTTGATGTCTGTATGTACAATACTGCAACTTAACTTTGTATTTCGAATTACATGTGCTGTAGCATTTACACTGAGGTTTAAAGACTGTAAACAAGAATTTGTATTATTAAGTCTGAAACTATACCTACAGAAGCTGACTCATTCACAAATTATGACATAGTGTGTCTGTTGTAGTATGCTTCTGTGATTTACCCCTGTTGTGTCTGGAAAGATGTAACATTCCTGAAATAGTAACCATTAAATTTAAATGAATATCAGAAGAGTGACAGATGTGTATAACAGCAGATGTGGCAATAGCTATTTAAAGAAATCCAATTTCTGTCTCTAGAGGTCTGGATAGATTTGAAATGCTCTCTGGATTCTTACTGAGCTAAAGAGATAGTAAGCCACTCATCAATAGTGCTAGCAGATACTGGCTTCTTGGGACTGACAGGATTCCTATAAAGTCACACTCCTGGCCAGCATTCTCAGGGAACCTCAGTTTATTTTTTTTTTTTTGGGGGGGGTATTTTCTTCTTTTCACTCTTTCATCTCTACCTGCTCCAAGTACCTCATCTTGAAGGCAGACCTCTTCTTTGCCCCCACTTGAAACTAGATTGATGGTGCCTTCAAGTAAGACATCCTCTGAATGAGAGTCTGAGCAGATTATTTCTCAGTTATTGTTGTCATGACCTAAGGGAGATACTATTTGATATGCGTAGGCCAAAATGACCTCCTTGAATTGGGGGGGTCTAGCTGTTCTTCTGGGTGGTAGAACACCTGATACAGTATATTGTACCCCTGTCACGCTACCACATATACTTCTGTATTTTTTATTTTTTGTAATCAAATTACAACACTAGCTGAAAACACCATCATGGCTAATGAGAGATACAATATTCTTCACCTAGGGAATGATTTTCCCTGTCCTCCAACGATGGAAAAACACATCAAATAATTTTTCAGTGCAGTAAAATATGAACATTTTAATGATATTTTTTTCTTGAAATTTACAAGAAGCTAACATCATCTGAACAGAACACTTATTAGCTGTGGATGCTTTAGAACTGGCACCAATCCCAAATGTTAGCAAACCAAGAAGCAAAGGTTACCCAGCATACTCTGGGAAGCAGCTATCTGCCTGCATTCATGAATAGGCAGCAGTAGTCCTGAAGGACAAGCATTTTTTCACCCGCTTCCCATAGTTTGCTGGGTAACCTTTGCTTCTTGGCCCATAACTTTGCAGAAAGTATAATCTGCAACTTAGTCACAGCTTCTGTTATTGGGGTTTTGATTGTGTGTCATGGCTGAACCACATAAGATTGTGTCTTCTAGGTATCCTTAAAAAGGTGTGTAAGACACATTGTCTTTCACTTTCACATCCTGAGGATCTTGTTCTCCATTTCTCTAATTTCAGAGTGTTCCTTAATCTTCAGATCCAAGATACTTAGACGTGAAATGGGTGAATGTATGCTTACCATAGGGAATTCCACTGCAATGGTATTGCTTTTCCCTTTTAATTTCTCCAAGTCTTTTGTGTTTCTAATACCATGATAGGGATGGACCCCATTCCTAAGTCAAAGTATGGTTAAAGTTCATAAAATTAGTATTGTTTCAGTCTTTGATGTTAGCGAGATGTGCTCTTTGCAGCATCGGTAATGTGTCCAGTAATGGCTCCTTCTGCAACTCATATGGAGTTACATGTATTGGTAACATTTATAAGTGTGATTGTAAATTATTTTTTTTAAGACTCTTTGCTCCTACAACTGTTGGAATTGTCTCAATATCCTGCTTCCAAACTCCCCTCCTTTCTGCCTGCAAATTCTGGTATTTTATGAGTTTTTATCTCTCTGTTCATAATATACTGCTGTCACTGGGTGTAGGAATTTCAATGACCAATGCTACTTTTATCTTCTTTTCATGGACTGCTATATCTGGTTTGCTTGTGTCTATTTTTGAACTGTTGTAAATGAGTGATCCCATGTGATATAAACTTTATCATTTTCTATAATGCTTTGTTTGTTTCTCCCTCATGTTAAATGGACTTTGCAAACTAACATGTACTTGCTACTACATGTATGCATTTTCCATATTTCTTTCCTTCTCATCTGATTCTTCACCTTATATTCCTTCTTTTTCCTTTTGGGGCATTCAGTTGCTCATAGGTTGGTACTAGGCTATCAGCCCTAGGGCCTATACAAGCCTAGCCATAACAATTCCCTGGCTATTTCTTCCCACACTATTTACTTCCCTGGAACACTGTCTAGCAGGGCGACTGATGTGATCCCCAGGGTGAATTTCCTATCTCCCATCCAATCATCAAGGTTCCTTTTGAAGAGAGCCAAAGAGGCGCTCTGCTTGACCTGTATGGGCAGTCTATTCCAGAGTCTCGGGGAGTCTCTGGGTCACACCTATCCCTCCAGGATGTTTTGTTTATTGTGATGACAAGGTTTAGATCCCTGGAGCGTGTTGCTCTGAGGGATTGGGATTTCTTTAAGTGTAGCATGTCCAACAGCTCTGGGTTTGACACGGCCTTGTATGTTAAGCAGAGATCACCTCTGAGTAGACGATATGCGACAGAGTATAACTGGAGGTTTTGGGCAGTCAGCGTAGTGCATCTGCTTTAGGCTTGTGATTCTTTTAGTGAGGTATTTCTGCGGCCTTTCCAGTTGTTGCAGATGCCTTGAGAGGTACATACCAAATGGGACATTATATTCTATAATGGGTCTAATGAGGGATGAGTACAGTGGGACAATGACCTCCTTTTTTCTGGATGAAAAGCCCTTAGTAATGAGGTGTGCCACATAGAAGGATTTCCTGACTGTTGTGGCGATGCGATTATCGAAAGTGAGACCACTGTCTACCTGTGTCCCTACGTCTCTTATCACACTTTCAGTGTTTAGTGTACTGCCACCTATGTGGTAATTCACGGGTACATGTTTTTTCCCCAAAGGGGATAACTATACATTTCTTGGCATTGAGCTTGAGCCCATGGCTTTGGCACCAAGCATCTGTTTCTGTAAGGCCATTTTGTAGAGTATCCACATAATTTTGGGATTCAATAATGGCTCCCAGTTTGCAGTCATCTGCAAACTTTGTTAGCCAGAGTCCCTTAGTGTTGGCCTGTACTTCAGAGAAGTAAATGCCAAACAAGAGCGCTCCCAGGACTGAACCCTGAGGTACTCCACTTGTCACTTGTTTGGAGCTGGATTTGGAGTCGGCTACTTTTACAGTGTGGGTTCTGTCAGTAAGCCAGTTGGCAACCCATTGAGTGACGTAGAGATTAATGCCCAGCTTAGTAAGTCTATCTATGATTCCAGAGTGGGGGATGGTGTCAAAGGCCTTGGCAAGGTCCAGATAGGCTGTGTGGACCACCTTACCCTTGTCCACAGCTCTGGAGACTGATTTGAAGAAGTCAATCAGGTTCAGGAGACAAGATCGGCCCTTCACGAACCCAAACTGGGTAGGGTCCAGTGTTTGAATGTTGCCAATGTCTTTGCTTTTAAGTTCCATGATAATACGTTCCATGGCCTTGCAGATCAGGCTCATCAGACTGATTGGGCTGTAGTTCCTGGGATCCAAGGTGGATCCCCCCTTGTGGAGTGGGATAACTGTAGCTGTGCACCACTCAGTGGGCATGAAGCCTTAGGTGAGGCTATGATTAAACATGACACTTAGGTGAGGTGCCAGTTCATTTTGAAGTTCATGTAATACACAGCCCAGCCCATGATGTCATCTGGTCCCATGGATGCTGTATTCTTAGCTTTGGAGAGTGCATTTTTTACCTGCTGTTTCATTTTTATCTACTTCTGGTTTAATTGCCATTCCCACTTGATGTCACTATGCTTTTGATAAACTAAGCAGAGGAATCATTGCAGACTTATTCTCTTGTGAGGTCAGCATATATGTATGCAGTCCAACAATTGCAGAGCTATACATGTAATCAGTTTTTAGGAGTGCCATACCTTCTTCAGAATGGGGAATATATAGCCTTGATAAGCACTACTTCTTCTTCTTTCGGCTTTTCTCAGTTAGGGGTCGCCACAGCGGATCACCTGTCCGCTCATGATTGGCAGTGGAGTTTTACAGTGTCGAGTTGCCAGCCCGGCACCCAACCTTCCACAGAAGGCACACGCGCACTCACACCTAGGGCCAATTTAAAGTGTCTAATACACCTACAGTATGCCTTCGGGATGTGGGAGGAAACCGGAGCACCCGGAGGAAATCCACGCGAACACAGGGAGGACATGCAGACTCCACACAGAGGTCACCCCCAGCTGAGGATCGAACTGGAGAACCTCTTGCTGTGAGGCGACAATGCTAACCACTGCACCACCGTAGCCTTGATAAGCACTGATATTTATAAATCATCTGATGAGCATGAATCATCCTTCTAATTTTCCTGTCTAACCTATCCACTATCTTTTGGGAGCAGTCAATCACTCCAAAACTGTAAGTTAGTACAAGAAGAAAAAATTGGTTTATAGCTTAATGTAAGTCTTCTAAAATATTCCTTACTAAGTATTATTTGCATTTGTTAATATTTTATTGATGATCCTATGTCAGTTCCAAAATATTTATACAATTCCTCTTGCTCAAGTTCTTTTATATCCCTTCTTGTCCCACTGATGTTTTCTTGGTGCTGTAAATCTTCTGCATTAAATGTTGCTTTTGCACATTTATCAAGACCAAATGATATTCTTATATCATCTGAAAAAGTGTTCACCACTTCAGTTGTGCTTTCAGTTCCCCATCTGATTATCTATATAGTTTTAATTCATCTACCAAAAGAAGATGAGAAGTCTTAATACTTTGTTGTTTTCTAATAGCCAAATTATAGCCATGGCCTAATTTGTTAAGTAGACAGCTTACTGGGTTTAGGGCAAGACAAAAGAACAGCAGTGACAGATAGTTACCCTGGAATATCCCCCTTTGAATTTTTATTCAGGGACTAATAATTTGTCTTTTAGCATGGCTTAACCACAAATTGGTTTGTGACTGTTTCATGGTCACTGTAATTTACTTGCAGTGTAGGGTGTATATTACACATTTTTAAGCAATCTTTTATCCATGAATGTGGGATCCTGTCAAATTATTTTTTGTAGACTATCCATGCCATACTTAGATTCTTCCCCTTTTTAAAGTTCTCCATTATGACTTTAACAACAAATGATCATCTGTTCCACAACTTTCTTTTATTACCCTTTTGTTCTGTTGCCATGATTGAGTTTTCTTCTAAATAACTATAAATTTTGTCAGCATCAATTCCAGTGTATAGTTTATACATTGTTGGAAGGCAAGTTATTGGACTATAGTTTTTAGGATAGCTTCCAGGGTCACTCTTAAGTAGGAGTATTGTTTTTCCTGTTTTTAACCAGGCTGGTATCT
Source organism: Protopterus annectens (assembly GCF_019279795.1). Classification (NCBI taxonomy): domain Eukaryota; kingdom Metazoa; phylum Chordata; order Ceratodontiformes; family Protopteridae; genus Protopterus; species Protopterus annectens. The sequence continues at coordinate 1,869,729,777 of NC_056732.1, forward strand.
GTTTGGGGTGTGCATATTAATAAATCAAGCTCGTGGCTAAATCTTCATGCAAAGTTGTTAATATTTTTAGCCAGAAGTTAGGTACTGCCTCCGGGCCTGGGGTTTTCCAATTAGGAGCTTTTCTTAATTTTGTTTCAATTTTCTGGCCATTACTTCAGCCCATTTCATATACTGCACATTTGCACTTATTGTTTTATGTCTTCTAGCATCTTTATGTTCTATAGGATCTTCATAGATAGTTCTCCAAAAATGTATCTATTTCTTCTTTTTAGGTGGTGTTTCAATTCCTTTTGCATTGTTTTCCAATCTTCTATAAATCGTTTTAGGTAATCAATAAATTGCTTATTATATTTCCATTAGTATAACTTCGTTTTTTAAAATTGTTAAATCTCTCGCAGTAAACAGGCATTATACTATGCCATTATTTAAATAATGTCATATGTATATAATACATCATCACTTTAATGGTGTGGGTAATGTGCTTTATTATCCGTTTTGGCTTTCCACCCACCCCAACCACCCCGCCCTCGGGACAGCCCACAACCAGGCATGTAGGTACACCACCGAGTATTGCTATATTTTGTACTTTTTCTTTATATTTATCTACATATCTTCTAAGTTTTTCTACCTATGCTGATATTTTTACTTTATTATTTGTGATAGTGCACAAGAGATCCTGATCTTTTATAATACTTCTTGTTGCTTTTATCACGTCTATCTTTCTGAGTATTTTTGTTGATATATTCCCTCTTTTATACTCTTCTAACAGTGACACTTCTTGCCTTAACTGCTTTGTAGTTTTCTCTATTTGATTTCTCCCCTTCCTTTCCCTTACTACCCTGTATTCTTGTGGTAAGATATTATCTGTTATGAATTTAGATGCACAGTAATATATCCTATTTACTTGTGTTATATCTCATGAATATCTGTGGACAGTGCTAATTACTATGTTCACTTATTTTATCAAACTTCTAACTTTTGGGGTTTTATTGACCTTCTGTAGTCTATTTCTTTCATTGATCTTAATATGTCTGCCCATTTCTTTTAAATCAAGAAGCTCTTCTCTTAGATCATTTTCTTCTAAGCTGAGGACACATTCTTTATTCTTCATTTCCTGCAGGCATTCTATAAAAAGTTCCAGAGCATCTTCCTGTTGCATGTTTTCTTCAATTTCATCCTGTCATCCATTGCTCTTTCATATGGGAACTTACTGGCCTATTACTCCACAACACTGACTGCATCAGATTTGCCACGTTTGTATTGGTTTCCTATGGAAAGCTCTAAACTATCTTGATGTGGCTACTGATCTGATGTTTCCCATTCTACTGGTTTCTCCTTAATTTGGGGATCTATTGGTCTATCCTGCTCTGATGTTAAGTGAGTTAAATTTCCTACACTTCACAGGTAATCCATAACCTCGCTTTCTATTTCTTTAACTTTTCCATTACTAATTCTCTTTTCAATTTTTCCTCTTTTTCTTACTTTTTGTATTGTAAAATGTTCCATGTCTTTGTCTATATTTCCTAATGTAACCTTACTGTACATTATACATTGCTTTCTGCCATACTTTTATGTTATATCTACCAACTTAACCTGCTATAGTCAATTAATAACCATCCTCTTATGCTTCTGAAATACTAATACCTTGTATAAGACTGTAAACTGTGCATAATCCCATCACATTTTCATTCTATGCCTGTTTATAACTATGATTGTTTTCCACACTGAAGCTTCATTAATATTACTAAATTGAATAAGAATTTTTATATGGACTTGTTTGTCAAAACACTTGTGCAATGTTTTTTCATATGTTCATGTTTGTTAACATTTGTATAAGTTTTTATAAACTTTGTAACTGTGGAGCTTTTCTCCCCGGGCCTCCTCTGAAAATGGGTCTGCTTAGAACCCAGTTGGACTTTCCCAGTAAACAAATGGAAAATAAAATATAATTGAGTGGCTTCCTATCTCTTCCATTCAGGAAGACGCCACTGAGCGTTTCACAAATATCCATATAGACAGAAATTGGATTTCTTTTAATAGCTACTGCCACCTCTGCTGTTTTACACACCTGTCAGGAGTGCTTGCTAACATTTGGGATTGGTGCCATTTCTAAAGCTAATAACTGTTCTTTTCAGATGATGTTAGCTTCAACTAGCTGCTTTATTATCTTGCCTTTTTGCTATGACTCATCAAGCAAATATGGACACACGTAACACTCCACTCTGTCAGGGTAATGGCCACTCCGGCAGCATTCTTATGTCACTGCTCAGATCATCTTTAAGGCAGCAACACGGGGCATATATTCACACATTTTCCAAACAATATAAAGTAGATGTTCCATGCAAAAGTAGGTTAGCCTTCATCTCAGACATCCTGCAGGGTCTTCTGTAAACCAGCACTTGTTGTTCCTTCCTGTTACATCCCAGCTAATAAACAACACTGTTACAGAATGCTCCCTAAGGTGAACATGGTGCAGTGGTACGCTCAGCTTACCATAACAGGTGATGTTTGTGTAGGACATGATTGTTCCAGTACTTCTTCCCGCCCTGCTGAAAGAGGAGAAACCTAAAGATCCATAAAAAAAGAACGTGGAAGGATTGCAGACTCCTTAACATAAAAAGGGCAATCAGTATTGTGTACCTACACCTTCCAGCCACTACAATTCAGAGGAACTGCTAAACAGTGGTATACCCAAACAAGCAATCAAGGGGCTATGAGAGGCCCAGTAGACAAAAGCTGTAATCAAGTGGCTGAACTACACTGTGTAGAGCTTTATGTGCAGATGTTTTCAGGTTAGATTAAGGGTGTAAATGTAATATTGTGTATCTGTGCTGATGTATGTGTTGTGTGCCCAAGTGCCTTGTGTAGGTTACTGTTACAGAAAGGGGTTACAAGATAAGGTGCAGCTGCAGGGGCACATATTACACCTTAGTAATGCATGCTAACTCTAACTTTAACCACGTGCCAAAATGATAACAAAAGTAATGCTGAAAGGTGTACCGAACATTGCACCAACATCAGTTAGTGAAGGCTTGCACTTACAGTGACATCTAAAGAAAGTTCTGGTCAGTATTGAACTTGGATAGTGTAAAGAATTCTACTCATGCAGTGATGCCCTGCCTGAACATCTATTGCTATGGAAGTTGCACACACAGCTGTACTGTTGCCTCTGTGCCCTCACTGAAGTTTTTCCACGAATAATATGTAGAAGCAGAGATTCACAAAAATGATTTTTGTCCAATGGAAAAGAAAACACTAAAAAAGACACTTCAAGCAAATAGGAATTAAAGCTTTTTTTTGCAGGGCCTGAACCTCCTGCGTGGGGGAGACCCATACACTTGTAACTTATACATACCAGCTTCCCAAATGCAGATCACTGGAGTTCCTTCTGTTCAGCGAAAGTGGCTTTCATTGATAAGGCTGGTGCACTCTGGTTAGTAAAATGATGTTTGTCTCAAACACACATTTTCAGAAGTGGGTACAGATGCTGGATACTGCACCTATGGCCATCCCTTCTGCTGCATTACAGAGAATGTGAAAAATATGTTCCACTATATATCAGGCAACTGAGGATTGGTGGGACAGCTTGTATTTATGGACCCATTCAGTAACTCTTCATTAGTAAGGTGCATAATGTTGTTTGGTTTTTTAGCTTGTCCATTGCTCTTGACTCCTTATAGTGGTGGTGTACATCTTTGATATGGGGAGATGAAGCCTCGCAAGGACTACTTTGGATACCATAACATTTAAGACCAAAGCATTCATTTTCTTGGAATTTGGGAAATGTGGCTGCTTTTGGGACTGCAGCTACAATGCTAGAGTTTTTTAGTCAATCATAGTATGTTCACAGTGATGCCATCCATATTTAATGCTGCCTAGTAAGATTACTGAGTAGACCAGCAGGCCTTATGCAGTCTCCACTTTGGGGAGAATGTGTGCCAGCACACCACTGCCAAACTGCCATCAGGTAAGTTAGTACCTCCTTAGCCAGATTTCTGTGCACCAGCTATTAATATATAGTCAATGCTTTTGCACACCAAAAGTGGATTTGAGGATGACATCCAGTTTACAGTCATCATCGAACCTGGTTAACCAGAGATCCCAGTTTTTGATTTGGAAATCAGAGAAGAATACGCTGAACAGCAGAAGTCCTATCATGGATCTCTGAGGGGCTCCACTGGCTACCTACATGATCTCTGAGGATGCATCTGCCAACCCTCATTGTGTCGGTTCTGTTCCTTAACCAGTTTGCTAACCATCTAACTGCATATGATCTGTTTGAATCATGCTTAGCTTGTTAATTATCTTACCATGTAGTATATCAGTAATCTAACAAGGGAAACATAAGGCAGCCACAAAACTACTCTCAACCTTTCTCCCTTTAGTACTCATACTTCTGTAAGGAAGTACTAAAAATATATCAGTGATATGAATTGATATTAGCAACCTGTTTTAGTAAATGCAGTGACAAGACACAAGCAGTAATTGAAATAAACACTATCATCACAATTAATAAAGAGGAAAAAAACCTGCATAGGTGTGAATCAAGTATGGATAAATGGGAAGGTGCATTACTAAATTAATAAAAAGATTGCAAGATGCACCGAATCTCTATACAGTAAAACATCCAATTTTGTCTATTTTGGTATGAGGGTTAGGATAGGGGTGTTTGCATTAACAGTAAAGGAATAGATTGTGGTGTGTGTGCATGTGCAAGTGTACATGCTTGCTAGTTAGGATTTGAGTAAGGGATAGGAAATGAGAGAAGTTTATTAATGTTTCTGGACTAGGGTTATAGATATGGGGAAAGATTTAGTGGTGTTCTTAAGTATGTGAGTGCATTACAATGGTGATTTCTTTGCTACAGTACAGATGAATATATTTGAGGGTTATCATATATCAGAGTTTGGAGGGTGGGCTAATGGTTAAGGTGTTTGCCTTACAAACGCAAGGTGCTGGGTTCAAGTCTCACAAGGGATAATTGGCTAGGCTTAAAATGGCTCATAAGGGCGGTTAGCTTAGTACTAATCTATGAATCTATGAGTGTGTTTGCAAGTGTTAACTGGTTAGGTTATGGGATAGGTGTAGTGTTATGTATGTTTTGGTTGGTGTGTTTTGTGTAGTGGTACTGTTGAGGAAAACAGTTTTCTTAAGTTCAGTCAAGGTGTTCTACATGGTTTAATACTTGGCCATCTTCTCTTTAACATTTTCGTAAGTAACCTAAAGAACTTGACAGTGGATCTAATTAATTTACTGAGATTCCACACTTAGAGTATGCACGACTTGGTAAAAACTTCCAAACTAATATTAAATGCTAAAAAAAAACTATGGTATTCAACAACAAGAACTCGGTCATGAATCAAAACCCATAATGATTATTTCCAGCAAAAACATCACTTTTGAAGAGGTAGACCACCTTAAGCATGCCAGCTATACTATAGCCAAACTAACCAAAAGCCTTGTATGCTATATAGAATAAAACAATTTCTAAATCCCTGAGCCCAACTCAAAACTGCCTTCCCTTTTATCTTACCTAGCCTACTATACACAGCCTCTTTACTCACCAATCTTAAGACAACTTCCATTAATACACACTCAATTACCTACAACAAATTGCTAAATTTGCTACTAATTTCCTTCACAGAATACATCATTGCCTACCCCTCTGCCAAATACAATGGCCAGGGATAAGCCCTGGAATACACACAACTTAAAATTGCATTTACTACTTTAAATAGTCTCGACAAATGTTCAACAATCAGAAAACCAAATACCAAATCCACTCCTAAAAGAGAACTTACATTTCTGCACTTAAACTACCTTGTCATTCTTCCTCCATAAAAATTGTTCTGTGACCACCTTTTATGCTGTACACATTACAAAACTATGGAACCCTTTGTCACCCGAACTAACAAATGAAATAAAACTACACACAATTTCAACACAACCAAAAATATTCCTTACCTATACATGGCACTGTCACTGTACCAGTACTTGCCCCATTGCTCACATATTGTATATCCCTCCTACCCCCATAATATAACTTCTGCACACTATTGGAATACTGCCCCCTTACCTCCCTAAAACCTTTTATCCATATGAATTAAATTTAATCCTTTACCCAACTTTCCTTTTTATTAGACCCATTCTCTGTACTCGTTTATTTACTTTTCCTTCTAATCACAACTTCTTTTCTTTCTAACCTTTGCACTAAAATCATCATTTCCTCCACTCCATCACTTTCTACCTTAATCACTTCTACGTCCTTCTAAGATTTCTCTACTCTCCTCAGACTCCCTCCTCTTTACCTTCTCCTCCTAGCTATCTGCAATAACCGACCAGATCAAAACCAGATATTCCCGTAAAAACAAGCCACCATAGTGGACTTCAAGTAGAGACAGATTATATAACAAGAGGAAGAAACTGTTGTCCAAAAGTAAGGGCGATATCACTTTGCAGAGGAAGAGCTACCTCCTAAGCCTAAACAAGAAAATCAGAAATCTTGTCAAGTCTTCTAAACCAGATTACAATACTAAAATCATATCCCTAGCCGAGGATAATCTAAGGCATTCTTTAACTATGTCTGAAGTCTAAAAGGGAATGTCCAGCTATGTGCTGAACTGGCAGTAGACGGGATCATTCATACTACACCAGAAGATATCACCAACCTGCTAGCTGACAGATTCAGTGCAAACTTCACCTGCCTATCCCCATGTACCATATCCCAAAGCATACCTGACACCAGCCCTCTGCTTGTATCTCTAGAGAACAGGTCATCCCTGCACTCATGAAGGCCAAAAATATAGCTTCATTTGGACAAGATAATATCCCAGGATGTTCACTAAATAATCTAAAACAAGACCTAGTGGATCCACTTGGCTTTCTCTTAATCATAGCTTGAGAACTGACTAGGTTCCTGCAGAATGGAGAACAGCAACAGTAATCCCCCTGCACAAAGGGGGCCCACCAACTGACACTGGGCACTACAAACTCGTATGTCTAACCAGTCTCGTCTGCAAGGCCATGGAAAGAATTATCATGGACCTTATCAACAAGGACATCGGCGACCTCCAAATGCTGGACCCAACCCAGTTTGGCTTCGTTAAGATAGATCATGCTTATTAAAGCTGGTAGACTTCTTTGGCAATGTCACTAAAGCCATGGGCGAAGGTAAGACGCACACAGCCTATCTCAACCTTGCCAAGGCTGTCAACACAACCCCCCAATTCTGGCATCGTCCAGAAACTCTCCCAACTGGGGATTACCCCTTACATTACTAGATGGGTAGCCAATTAGCTGACCGACAGAACACACACTGTCAAAATTGGTGACTTCACCTGCACCAGTAGACCTGTCACCAGTGGAGTACCATGGGAGACTGTGCTGGGCCCCTTACTATTTGGCATCTATTTCTCAGAAGTCCAGGCCAAGGTAGACGGCATCTGGCTCACCAAGTTCGCCAATGACTGCAAACTGAGAGCAACTACTGAGTCCCCTAACATTATCAACATATTACAAGAGGGGCTAACACAAGTGAATGACTGCTGCCAAAGCCATGGTCTAACACTAAATGCAAAAAATACATTATTATTCCCTTTGGCAAAATGAAATTCCCTACAAATTACAATATTGACAGCACAAACCCCCCCCCCCGAGTTCCAACCCAGTGGTGTGAGACTTGGGAACACAGGTTGATAGTAATCTGAACTTTATCCACCAAGTTTCCACAGTGGTAAGGAAAGCGTTCTACATATTTTCACGTCTAAGCAAGGGCATAGCATCCAGGTCAAGGGGTGTTATAACTCCACTGTACTCCTTCCTCATCAGACTACTAACAGCGTATAATGTACCTTTTTCCATGTACTCACCAGACACCTGCAGGAGCTGGAAGAGACCTTATACATTTCTCACTAAGAAAATACAGGAACTCCAAACCATGATCTACATGGACATGTTGAACACTCTGTTACTTTACTCTGTACCTTATAAGCTGTTGAGAGGTGACCTTTGCCTGGCTTATATGTCAATCTCTGACCATGCCCTAATGGAAATGCTACACATTTGCAAGTCAAATGGAACAGGTCACTCACTCTACGGATCGCAACTTAGCCTGTGACATTAACAGAACATGCTGGAGAGACAGATATGTCTCCCAGAGACTACTGCTTCTCTGGAACAGACTTCCTATTCACATAAAACAGAACTTCTCCCTGACCCTATTTAAATGCAACCTAGATAACTGGATAAGTGACCCCAAATCTGGCCCTGGGGTGGTACCCATATCCATCATGGACAGGGTAGCCAGTGTTGATCACAGTGGGATTAACATGGCTAAGCTTGCAAAGACACTAGGGGCGCTAGCTTGGGAACCTCCTACAAACCTATGAACCAATCTCATTCAAACTGCTTTCTAACTTTCCTCACAAAACCACAGATTTTAACTCCTCATTTCGTCCTTTGCTTCTCATGTCCATACCCACCACAGTTATGTCCTATACTCTACTACCTGCTTCAAATAATGTACATGGTCTTTCCTTTTCTTGTAATAATTGTAATATTTAAAATGCAGTTTTTTGTATTTTTTTTACAGATTGTAAAATTACTGTTCTTAAAATGTATTGTAATATGTGTAGCTTTTACCCCAGGGCCTCTGCTGAAAATGGGCTTTTACCCAGTCAGACTTTTGTGGTAATGAAATGTCAATAAATAAATAAATAATCAATTAAGTTCTTCTTCTTCTACAGACCAACTTTACTATTTTAAGTGCCAAGGTATGCACCACTGCTTTTGCTAAAAGAATTTGTACTGTAATTTTTAAATACAAAATGTGAATGCTGTTTTTGATCTATTTTTTCTGTAAGTGCTGTTTTTGATAAGTTTTCTAGAACTTTTCTCATCAGGATTCTGATGAAAAGAGGCTTTAGATCCCGGTAAACAGAAGGAAGGTAGGAATTAATAAGTAAATAGTAAAAAATGGAAAGTCAGCTTCATGTTATACAGGGATAAAGCTTGACTTTGTCACAAGCAACCAGAGTTCAGACAGCAGCTCGGGTGCATGTAGGAAGTAGCACAGATGGATGGGAGTGAGAGGTCACTGTCAGCTCTCTCTTCTTGCAGACAGGATGGTGGCTCTGGCTTGACACCTAGAAGGAACACTAGGGGCTTTTCTTGTGAAGCACAACCCTAGCAATGCCAGTTGCAATTCAAGCAGTGAGCAAGGGGGAATTTAGCATGCTGAGACATGATTCCTTTGAAGGGAAGCATTTAATGGAGCTTGGAGCTGAGATCAGGAGTGGAGAGAGGTGCTGCACCAGTGAGAGAGCAGGCCACCCCACAGGACCAGCAAGCAATCCTAGTCCCTGCCATCTACTCTTGATACAGAGAAGATGAGGTAATTGGGGATTCCAGTGCAGAAACAAATGAGCCATAGGGGGGTCTTACCTCAGCTAAGGATTCCTGACTCCAGCTATCACATAATAAATGGGCCAACTGGATGCAGGTAAAGGAGTCATGAGGTTATTCTTGTAGGGAGGGGGAAAAAGAACAGGAAAACAATGGAGACATACGAGCAACGATGTATAACTGATATAGGAGCTGTAACACTAAAACATATCCACAAAGCCAAAGTTAAGAAAGTGTGCCCTTACAGGCCCAAACAGCTACACATTCCATAACACATATATATATATGTATATATATATATATATATATATATATATATATATATATATATATAAATAATTTTTTTTGGAATGCAGTGAAGAAGTAACACTAGGATTGGATTTTTAAATGTATGTCTTTATTAAAAAGAGCTGTCCTTTTGATACAATCCCCACTCAGGCATTACAGACAAGCTTGCTAATTTAGATATAAACCCTTTTATTACCCACTGGATAACCAAATGACTCCCTGATAGGACCCAGGATGTCAAAATGGGTGAGGCCACTTCCACCAAGAGGTAAGTCTCTAGCAGGGTCTCCCAGGGCTTGGTATGGGGCCTGCTCCTTTTCGGCATCCATTTCTCTGAAATGGAAGCATATGCTGAAGGTTAATGACCAACTAAGTTTGCAGATGGTTGCAAGCTGGGGGTCATTATCAACTCCCCTGCAGGCAGTGACATTCTTCAAGAAGACCCATCTCTGACTAACAAATGGTGCCAATGCCATAGTTTTAAACTCAAGGTTAAGAAATACATAATTGCAGCCTTTGAGAAGTCAACCATCCTGACTGATTAGGATACTGATAATACGCCCCTAAGAGTCGACCCAGTAGTAAGGGATCTGGGTACACATGTAGACAGTAGCCTTACCTTCGGCTACAGTGGTGAGGAAATCCATTTATGTTGCACATCTTATAAGTAAGGACATGGCATCTAGGACCAAAGAGGTCATGATCCCATTGCACTCTGCCCTTATAAGACCAATCATAGAGTACACTGCTTCCTTTGGGGATGTAACTTACCAAGCACATGCAGCAACTACAGTGACCTCAGATGTTTCTTACAAAAAGAATAGGCATAACAAACCAGTCTTATGCAGAGCACATTAAACCCTTTTTCCTCTACTCACTCTGCTATAGATTGGTGAGGGGTGATCTATGCCCGGCTTACAAGGCATCTCTAAACCACACACTTATGAATCTCCTGCATATTTGTAGCTCAAACAGTACTTGAAATACAAGGTCTAAGGGCTTGATGTTTGCCTGTAACTTAAAAAGAATAAGTTGGAGAGGCAGATATGTTCTGCTTCTTCTGTAGAACAAGCTTCCCATGCACATGAAGCTGAGTTCATCTATTAACTAATTTAAGCGCAACCTAGACCAGTGGGTGGGGAACAGGAAATGTTCACCATTCCTGGTACCCATGTCCCTTATGGACAGAGGTTGTTACAAATATCTGGCCCTCAATGTCCTATTTGGATACAGGACATTATTCTTTCAGGAAAACTTGGCTAGGCTTGGAAATCTGCAGCTGCCCTAGTCATTAGCCTAGTAACAATCTATGAAAAACTAGGAAACAACCATACTGCTGACTAATAAGGAAAATGATTCTTGAAATGTGTCACCTAGACATGCAAGATGTACATTGTCATAAAACAAAAAATATGTATCATGTGGTAAGCCACTGTAGCAGTGAAGTCACAACCAAATATTATTTAATACATCAGCTGGTGCAGCAATCATCTGATAGATCAAAATATCATCAACCAAGACGCTCTATTAAAGAACATAATAATACATACATACACAAGCAGTTTAAAGTAAAATTTGTCACAATGTACTAAATGTGAATGCTGAGCATCTCATTTTTAAAGACAGTAGATGAAAGTTATTACTATATGAAAGATGCACAATGGCTATCTTCATAAAAATCAGGGCAGGAAATAACCAAATCAATAAGTCACTTCATAAAAAACTGGTACTGTTTTTCATTATATACATTTACTCTACCATTAGTAACAATGGTGTGATCTCTGGGAACGCAGTATCACCTGCAGCTTTCTGAAGGTAACATTGTTGCACTGTGCCTGTGTAGGTAAATTTGCATGTTAAGCCAGTGCCCAGCATACAACAAATGCCCAAATGGACACAGTGTTACAAAGAAAATAATATTGTTCAGATGATACAAAAGCAGTAATGGCCAAGTGTGCGGGAGGTGCAGCCAAGGAATTGGTGCAGAGAAAAAAATGCAAATCGTACACCTGACACGGGATCATAAAGAGAATCACGCTACAAAAACAGTAGATAATAGATGAATACAAAAGGTAAAATAACAAATCCCTCACTGTAAGCTTTTCAGAAAGCATAACATCAAAAAACTTACAAAAATCATACATTCTGCACACAGTCATCAGTTCAAATTTAATTTGCTTTGAACAGCAAGTCTGATACATATTCAGAAAGTGAATGAACAGGAATCAATCACAGATTTAAGCCAGGACTGGAGCTAAAGCTTTAGAAAGTTTCAGCACTTTTTTCTTTGAATCCATATTACATTTCTGGTTATCCCAAGGAAAAAGGCTGGGAAAGCCATCTGGAACTGGATACCTTTGTGGATTAGAAGTTAGCAAGATGGGCAGAGTTTCTGTCAAAGGCTTTTATATTCTAAAGGCCTGGCAAGCAAAAATTACAACTTATAGCCATTCTAGATGAAATCATTATTTTGTCTGACAGTCTTAACTGAGCACTTGAATATAACATTGATGTGGCCCCCTATGGAAAGTAGTAGTGTGTAGTGTGTGATGTGTCCAGTTAAAGAAAACATCTTCAGATTTAGGCTGTTGAGTAAAGAAAATAAATTGTCCTCTACCACATTGGTAATATTAGCTCTACTGCAACTGTAAGTCACCTCTAAATTCATTAAATTCTCCTTTATTAGATGAATTTATTTTGAAGTTGCTCTGATTTGTTTTAAATAGAAGGCAGAGATTTTTGGAAATGCTGCACACAGGTTTATCCAGTCTTTTCAATAAAATATGAATGGTCACAGAAAAGTTTTGAATCTGACGGCGCATTTTCTCAGTGACGATCTGCACCAGCACTTGTGCTTCTTTTAATTATGAAGCTACCAGGTTGCACACACAGATTAACCTGGAGGTAAAGAATTTATTTTCGTATTTTCAGCTTTCTTTGGTATTTTGCTTTAGTGTCCTTTTATGGTAAATTTACAGCAGAAAATTTTGTTTTGAAATTTGTAAGTCTAAATATTCCTTGCTAACCCAAGAGCAATGTGGTGCAGAACATAACTAGAATGTTTTAATGCTAAAGCTTGGATAGCAACAAAATGGTTGTAAAAGGTAGCAGATAAAAGTTTTAGGCTGAACTCTGAGGTCTTAAATAGCACTAACTTTTTAATATGTTTTATATTTAACAATTGCAAATTAAAAGATCAGTGACATTTAAGACTTCAAATTCAGTGTAAAACCTTTATCTGCTACAACAGCTTTGGTGCCATCCAATATTTCCAAATCTCTGCCTTTTTAATTTCTCCAAATTGTACACATCTATGCACACCAAGTAGAAGCAGTTTTCTAAGTTTTCAACTGCAATGAGCCCTATCCCTAAGCCAGGGTACAGTTTAAAGATAATAAAAACTGATATTTGCCAAGAATAGTTTTGTTCAGTCTGGATAACATAAGACACAGTCAGGCTTCTCTTAAGTGTAGAATTATTGCCATATAATGCACACTATAAATGTTTACTGTGTATGGTTATTCTGATGTGCTGCCAGACATTTCTTGTTTGCAAATCTCATGTCACATTTATAGGGAAGTTTTATCCCTTTAATTTCTCCAAATGCCCATAGGTTTTAATAAAGTGACAGAAATGGACACCATTCCTAAGCCAGGGTATAGTCAAAGTTCATGAAATTAGTATTGCTTCAGTGTAATATTTGCCAAGAGTACTCAGCTAAGCACCTACAATGTACACAGAATTTACTCTTTCTGAAATTCATATTGCATAACCTTTACTGGCAATACATTTATGTAAATTGTTTTTATTAGCCCAAATGCTTCTCGTACCTCTGGAAAAATCATGGTGTCCTTGCTCCACAATGCTCTAGCTTTTACATGCATGTTTTCTAAGTACCCAACATATTGTGGTCACCAGGTATAGCTATTATAATTAATGCTGTTTTTTCTCCCTTTTTTCTTCAACTGCAACATATTTTCCTTGTTTTTACTTTAACTGTTGGTACTGGATGATCCCATGTGATTATTAAGTTACGGTTAGTAATTCCTTGTGGTTCTTGTGTCCAACACTTCTCAGCTACTTGTATAGTCTCCAGTGTAGCAGTCTTGCCATTAGTGTGTATACAGACCCTCAGCCATGAACATCTCACAACCATCACCAAGATGTGCAACTGCTTCTAGTTTTGTATTGCAGAACCTATGTCCCGCTTTTTCTAAAGACTTTGTTTACCAGTGTGCATACAGTCCTGCATCTCAAACTGCCACTATTAGATTTTTATTATCTGGTTTAAGTTCACCTCTTCTTAGCTATTTTATGCATGAAATCTTGGAGAGCATAGTGCTTCCCAGGAGTGTCCTATACTTGTCACTAATTCTGGGCTTTCTAATTTTCTTTTGTTTTTCTTCTAGTCAAGATCTTTGTAAATTTTTCAGTAGTTCCCATTTTCTGTAGACTACTGGGTTAATCCTCAAACCCACTTGCTTTCAGAATGCATGTGGGAATCTGAGCAAGGATACCACCTTAGAATTGCTATGCTTGTAGTTTAGAAATTTCACTATAAATGAATATGATGATGTGAACAAATATCTATGCAGTCCTACAACTGCGGACCAATACATGTAGCCAATTTCAAGAAGTTCTGTCTCATTTGTTGATGTTCTATTGATAATCCTTCATCCATTGTCAAATACTTATTTAATCAGCCTTGTCCTATTTCTTTTATATTATATTCCGCTCAGGCTGTTTTTCTTGATGCTTCAGGTTTTCACACCATTATCAAGACCAAATACTATTTTTATACAATCTGAGAACATTTTAACTACTTTTGTTATACTTTCAGTTGCTTGTCAGATGAGTTGTAAATGTTTAAATCTTCCACAAAAAGAATGTATGATGTCATATGGCAAAGCTATTTTCTTGAAAAAGGCAGTATGATGTCATGCTGCAAAGCTGTTTTTTTTGAAGTCAGGCTGTAGCCATGCCTAATCTGTTGGATAAATAGCTTAATGGTTGATGCCAATGCAAAAAGTAATAGTGAACAAGAATCACCCTGATACATCTCTCACTGTATTTGTATATCTGCGATACTAATTTGGTCTTTTTACTAAATCAGTTGTAAAGTGGTTTGCCACCATTTCATAGTGTCTGTAATTTATCAATATACAGTGCACTTCCATGAATGTGGAAGCCTATCAAAAGCATTTTTTTTGTAATCTACCCATGTCATACTTAGGTTGTCTCCCCTTTGAAGTCCTCTAATTATGGCTTTGTTAGTAATGATCCATGGTTCTATATGATTATCTTACTGTTGTGACTGATTGCTTATTTAAACTGTATGTACTGATGCCAGTAATACATTTTAGATGCTGCTGGAAGGCAAGTTATTGGTTGACAGTTAATAGTATGGCTTGTGGATTCACTTTTAAGGAGAATAATTTTTGCCATGGTTAATCAGACTGTTATCAATTCACAATAACCACGAGTAATCTTCACTCCGAGCTAAAATCATTATTCAGACATGTCAACATCTGCAGCACAAAGATGGGTACAGCAGCTTAACTAGTTTCCCCATTTAGGAGGCGTTCTTATTTTTGTCTCAGGTTCAGTGGTTGTTGCTTCATTTTATTTCATATCTTCCACATTCAAAATTCTTGCCATTTATCTTACCTCGTATCGATTCAATTCAGGAGACTTTCGCAGATCTTTCTCTGAAATGTATTGATTTCCTCCTTTATAGATGGAGTCAGTATTTTTGTGTTTTTTTTCAAGTTCATTAAATTGCTTAGATTGTATTTTTTTGCATATATTTCTATGCATACATTCTCATTTTTTTCTGCTTTATTTCAATTTAGCAAGATGGATGGGTGAAGCTGGCAATTGACACAGTATTGCTTATCATTTTCTAAATCTGAATGACAAACTACAAAATCTGACTGCTCTAGTTGCTCAAATACTGGAAGACAGCTAATAAACAAGAAGACGCCAAGCATCAGCAAATTTTGGAAAGCTGTGTCACAAAGTTAGTTGTTTTGGAGTTCGTGATCAACATACAGGCTGGGCAACTATGGAAGTGTAAAAGAAAAGGGCAACTATGGAAGTGTAAAAGGAAAGTGCGCTCATACAGGCTGGACAACTATGGAAGTGTAAAAGGAAAGTGCACTCATACAGGCTGGACAACTATGGAAGTGTAAAAGGAAAGTGTGCTCATACAGGCTGGGCAACTATGGAAGTGTAAAAGGAAAGTGCACTCATACAGGCTGGACAACTATGGAAGTGTAAAAGGAAAGTGCACTCATACAGGCTGGGCAACTATGGAAGTGTAAAAGGAAAGTGCACTCATACAGGCTGGACAACCATGGAAGTGTAAAAGGAAAGTGCACTCATACTCTAGAAGTGTTCAGGGCCTTCAGAACAAGGAGGGGAACTTGAAAATCATGTGAAGCAGGCTCCTGGGTCTGCCTGAGAACACCAAAACAGGGAGCCTTATACTTCATTTTGTGGTACATTTACTAACAGCCCTGAAGTTAGTCTTCACCTATGAATTTGTTTCAGATAGAGCACCTACAGTACTCAGGCCACCAGGCCTACATGGATTTTTCCCAGACCACGTAATCTATAACTGTTTAAATTATGCTGACAAGGACGTACTGCTATAGCTCACAAAATAATGTAAGTCTTTCATGCTGAAAGGGCATCAGGTCCTATTGGCCTAAGATTTCCCTGCAGTTACAACAGCAAAGGACAGATATTTTAAAGGTGGGTGGTGGTGGTGGGGCTCTGATCTAAGAACATATCTACTTTTTAATACCCAGCTTTGCTGCAAATTAAATGGCACAAGCCTCATTCCTTTACTATACCAATGAATGCCTATAGCTTACAGGTCAATAATCAAACAGTGGAAAGTTAGGCAGCACCTGTACTAGGGAATCTCAACTTTGCATCCAGGTCTAAAAATATTGCTGGTCAAGAGAAGCTCTCCAAAGCAACACCATCAGGCAAATCCTTCCAACAGAGCAGCCCTATAATGGTTGACAACCTGAAAGCCCAGCCCTCTGGAAATATAACATGAGCCCAGAAGACCCCAACTTCTTCTTCTGGCTTTTTCCCGGTCAGGGGTCGCCACAGCGGATCATCTGTCCGCTCATAATTGGCAGTGGAGTTTTACAGTGTCGAGTTGCCAGCCCGGTGCCCAACCTTCCACAGAAGGCACACACATGCACGCACTCATGCCTAGGGCCAATTTAGAGTGTCCAATCCACCTACAGCATGTCTTTGGGATGTGGGAGGAAACCGGAGCACCCAGAGGAAACCCACGCGACCACAGGGAGGACATGCAGACTCTGCACCGCAGCCAAGGATCGAACCGGAGAACCTCTTGCTGTGAGGCAGCAATGCTAATCGCTGCACCACCGCGGCCCAGAAGACCCCAACTAAGCAGCTTTTAAAGCTGAATATTTCTACCATGAAAAGATTTGAACTTCTTATGTCCTCTGTGGATGAGGTTCAGATAGAAATGGCAAGCAATCAACAGCCCGAGTAATGGAAGCTACTGTTGAAAATCAAAGAAGCCATGTTAAAATGTTATACTTCAGAAGGGAATTGAAAGGTTCATAGATAAAACTGCCTCAATGCAAAAGAACAAGGACTTGAAATCAAAACCAAATGGAAGCCAAACTTTACACTGCTGGAGCTCTAACTAGATTAATAGGTTTCCTGGAACCCTTGAGCATAGTCTGTGTAGGTAGGTAGTGTAGGGTGCTATCCCACTCAGAGTTATAGCATGGACTGTACTTCAAAGAGCTGAGTAAAAGTTTAATAACTTTTACACAGGGGTGTGTGCAACTACTGAAGGTCATTTGCTTTAAGATTGTAGATCGTTATTATTGTGGTTCTTTGCACTTCTTTAAATGTTACAGGGTTAAACAACCTTTAATCTAAATCACAAATTAGTCACTTGCAGGAATGCAAAACAGCAATGAGCTTGCATAAAGAAACAAAGGCAGGGGTGCGTACAGTTGCTAGGAACACTCTGGGTTGGGAACTTGTAGAGAAGCATGTGGATAAAGATGGCCAGAGCCTCTTGGCAAAATTTAAATTCAAAAGTGGCATAGTAGAGGTGAGAAGTTTGTACAGGTATAGTAAAAGACCATGCAGAATTATCTGCTACCTTTTTCAGTGAGGTTGAAAAGGTAAGTGGGTGTTATATTCCAATTTTTGCATTAAGAAACTTTAATGGAGTCACAGATTCAGTCAGAGGCATAGTTGTACCATTATCTGAAAGACACTTAACATCTCAAAGGGGCACGAAATCTAATAATGGAACAGACAGGTGTAATAGATGTCTGGTACTTACAACACAGGTAACAGGAAGAATTCACTTCACATCTATTACAGGTGTAATAGATGTCTGGTACTTACAACACAGGTAACAGGAAGAATTCACCTTTGTAACCTCTACAAGAGTCTCAGCATGATTACTGGACTATTGCTTAGTGTCTAAAATAGTGCTTAGTTCCTCCATAATGACTGCACCCCAAAAAGGACATGCAGCTGTAGCAATAAACTGAGTCAGGCAGCCTGCCTTGTATTTGGAAATTAGACCCACTGACTTTTTGGGCAGTCCAAATTTAATACAGGGCAGTGGGGTGAGTTAAGAAATTTGCAGAAGATAATCCATTGAGAACTTTCCCAGTTATAATCGGCAGTCTTTATGCAAGTGGATTAGTGCTCATTTATATAAGTGGATAGATATGAAGACAACTGTGGTAGATGATCAGATGGCACTACTGTTTCAGTCTTACAAATTATTCAAATTCAGGAATACAACAGTTTTGAAACAGTACAAGTTTAAGAGCAAAGTGTATAGTTTGATGGTCAGCAAGGGATCCCAGCTGTATCTACAAATGGCAGTGTTCCCGAATTAAGCCCTTTGGAATAAACAGAGTAAACTAATAAGATGTAAAAGTAAATCAAGGAGGCAAAACACAATCATCAGAAGCCTATAGTCACCTAACAAAAGATGGTAGTTATGGACAATTCAGGTATTAAAGACATCTTTAGGGAATTTTATGAACATTTGTACACAGACCAATAAGAACTAGTGAGGGACAAGATCTTGAAATTCCTAAGGTGGCGAAAACTGTTGCTACTTGCAGACCACTTGTCTAAAAAGTTAGCAGCTCCAACAGCTGAAAGTGAGATTCAACAAGTTATAAATGAATCCTCTTCTGAAAAAGCACTAGGTTTGGACAGGATGAATGCAAAGACTGATATGTGTTAGAACCTTCATCAGTCAAGTCCTTCTGATTGCTTGTACTGAGACTTTCAGACAAGAATGGCCTTAATCTCTCATCCAGGACAGCAGTTATAATGGTTCTACCAAGATTTCAGAAGGACCCTATGAACCCCACTAACTATAGGTCCATATCCCTGCTTAATGTAGACTTAAAAATATATATGCAGCTGTACTGGCAGACTAAAAAGCATCTTAACTACAGTCACACCTGCAGTACCACAAACTCAAGCAGATGAGACCTCAACCATTGGATGACACACTTAGGAGTGTAGTACCCACCCCCAATGATGCACTGCATTGTCAGCAATCCAATCACCTGGAATGGTAACAGAAACCACAGCCTTCTGGTTTCAACATTAAAGGTGCGTGTACTGCCTGTTGCACCACTGATACATTACATATTTTCACTGTAATTGTGGGCTTTCCAATTACCCTCTCTGCTGAATAGGATCGTTATATTCAGTATTTTCCTTTTAGGAACAGGTTTAGAACTTTGACTATGTTTGGGTCTTATGATGTCATAAATATTTATGTAGTCCCATAATCAGTAAGTTGTACATGTACTCTATTTCAAGGAGGGCCATGCCTCTTTCTGATTGAGGGATACACAGTTTGACAAGCACTGTTTTTGTATATCATTTGACAAGCATGAACCAGTTTTCTTGTTTTCTTATCCATCTGATCCAGCACTTTTTGTCTGTGGTCAGTTTATCACACCAAAGCTGTATGTTAGAAAAAGGAGCTTAAGTAGGTTTGTGTGAGCTTTATTCATAGACACCAAAGCAGTTTTCTGCAGTAGTTTTGAGTGCTCTAAAATATTACCTACCAAGATGTTTTATTTCTTCATCCTCTTGTTCCAATTCTTTTATATTGTATTCCTCTCTAGAATTGTTTTTTTTTTCTTGAAGCTTCAATTTTCCTGCTACTAATATTACTTTTGCTCATTTTTGTGACCAGGTGTCATTCTTATGTCATATGAAAAGGTTCTAAGAACTTGTAGCTGGATTTTCAGTTATTTGTCAGATGAGTTGTACGACTTTATTTACAAAGACCAGATGAAGTGTCATTTGATATGGTTGCATTTCTGAAGTACAACTGTAGTCATAGCCTAGACTGTTTATTAATTAGGTTAAAGGAGTAACTGCAAGGCAAAACTGAAAAGGAGACAAAAAAATCACCCTGGAGTATTCTTTGCTAGATTCTCACACCCTGGCTAGTAATTTGCCCTTTTTGTGGTTATTTGTACAGTGGTTTGCCACTTTTTCATACTAAATGTAATATACTCTCAAAGTTTGTGATGAATCTTATATATGTGTAAGCAATCTGCCATCCTGGAGAGTGGAATGTTGCCAATTTTTTTTGTAATCCATCCATATTATAATCCAGTTCCTTTTTCCATGGGTCTCCATTATGGCTTTGTCTAGCAAAGGATGACCCTTAGTTCCATACAATTCTCTTTTATTTCCTTTTTGTGCCCTGACTGAATTTTTATTTAGATGACCAATTCCTTTATATAGATTATGTTATTGGAAGACAAGTTATTGGTTGACAATTCTTCGAAGGGCATGCAGGTCTGTTTTTAAGGATAAATGTGGTTTTCCCTATTGTTATCTAGGCTGGTATACACTCAGGGCCTGCATGCAGATGTTTTTTTACTCAAGGCTAAATCAATGTTTAATGATGTTAACCCAAAGTTGAGTACAGCATCTGCAACTGCAATTTTCCAGTTAGCAGTCTTTCTTGACTTTGTCCATCTCAATGGAAGTCACTTCATTCCATTCAAAATCTTCTGTATTAGAATTTCATATTTTTTCTTTTACATCTTCCAGCCACTCATATTCCTTGTTATAACACTGTCCTCTTAGACATTTGCCTATTAATATGTGTTACAAAATTAGGTAAGAAGCCATTAATAACATATAGAAGAGGGCCTAATTTAAAATGCCTTTTAGAAATGCCTTTAAAGTTGAACAACAAAGTTAATGGAATGTTCAGATGTGGCCATTGCCATTATTGTAAACATATTAATAGGTAAAACTAAACCAAAGGAACCTTCACAAAAAGTTACTCATAAAAATCCAAGTAGGTGCAGAAATACGAAGATGTAGACCACAGAAGTATGTCCAAGCGTTTAATGTAACCACAAAAACGGAAAAAATACAAAACTGCCAGACATGAACGCTTTTTAAAATCCTTCATGCGTTTTCATCTATTCATTGACTTCATCAGATAAATACAAATGCAAACTTCCTCTACTCCACATATATATATAGTTTAAATCATTAATATTACAGCCAATAGAATTCATTATCTAGTCAATTTCCTGCTTTTTTGTTTAAAACAATTAAATTAATACATACAAATATTATGTTGAAATTTAATGTTTTGTGTCACTTGTTAATAAATTTAAAATAATCTTTATAGTTAAAAACATTTGTATTCACTTAATAAAAAAACTTTGTTTATTTAAAAACATTCATTTTCCTAATTATATGAAACATATAAACCATATAAAAAAACATATAAAATCTATCTTAAAAGGATTCCAGATGCCACCTAGTGGCTAGTTATATTACAGTTTTTGTTACTTCTTTCAAAGCTTTGCTGACCTTAGTTTTAATAAAGGCAAAATAGAGATAAACTCATTTAAGCCTGGAAATTTCCCTGCTTCCAGGGTCACTTGCCACCATAGTTCCCTAAACTCAATTCTTTCTTCCCAAGGTCCACCTCTAATGTCCTGTTGAATTTGTTCTAATACCATAAATTTATATTTGTATTCTAAACATGTTTTACTGTGTTTATATAAGGCATTGCAGTCTTTCTCCATTGTTATTTCATATGTATGCTCATAGATCCTTCTCTTTAGCATTCTCTCAGTTTTTCCTATGTAGAAGGATCCACATTTTCCGCAAATGGCCATATAAACTATTCCCTTGGATTCACAGTTATAATATTCCAAACTGTGAATCCATCTTTTTCTACTTTCCAAATAAAAGGAATTATTGTTTATTATATATGTACATTGACTACAATGCCCACATTTGTATGTAACTATTCTTTTTCTATTGCTATTAAATTTCTTTTTATTTTCTATAATGTTTCTAATACTTTGTGAATTCTTGTATATTATTTTTCTAGGTATTTTAGATACACTGTCAATATCTGTGAAGGTTATAAATTTCTCCCATTCTGCTTTAAATATTTTTTTAATATAATTATTTACTCCATTGTATTCCAAAACTAAAGCTTATTGGAATTCTTCCCCACAATCTTGCTTTTTATTAATACTTTCCTTTTTGTTATTATCACTTGTTTTTTTATTATTATTTTTATAAATAGGTGCAAATTTGGTTTCTCTTCCATCTTCAACTTCCTTCCTGATACATTTGACAAAGTCTAGTGGGTATCCCCTTTCTCCAAACATTTTCTCTAATAATTCACATTCAACCTTGAAATCATTTTCTAAACTAGTCATGCGACTACCCCTAACAAATTGCCCCTTGACAATATTTCTTTTGCAATGAAGGGGATGTGCACTCTCAAAATGTAGGAATGAGTTACAAAATGTCTTTTTTCCAAATATTTTTGTTTCCAATTCTTGCCCTACCTTATATACTTGTAAATCTAAATATTCCAGTTCATTTTCTGAACTTTTATGGGTGAATTTCAGGAATTTCGTAGTATTACTCATGTATGTCAGGAATTTATAGAATCTATCTCTTCCTGCTGTCCACAGAATTACTATATCATCTAAAAATCTATGGTACATGATCCAGCATGTCTTATATTCAGAGTCCAAGATATATTTTTCTTCCCATTTTGCTAGTATTAAATTGGCGTATGTTGGGGCGCAAGCTGCTCCCATAGCTACACCTTGTATTTGCTGGAAAAATTCACCTTTAAAGTGAATGAAATTGTTTTTCAATATTAGACTCATCAACCAAATATTCACTAATTTTTCATTATTAGCCATCTCTTTATTTTCGTATATTATTTCTTCTAACATTGCCATACCTTCAGTATATGGAATACAGGAAAACAAATCTACAATATCTATGGTAATAAAAAGCAGATTATCCTCACTTATATACTCTGGTATTTCTTTTAATATTATATCATATTAATAGGCAATTCTTTAAACATTAAGGGCACTTTGTATAAGGTTATAGGTAAATACAATTGTGAATCCAAAGGTGTATGTCAATTTTGTCCAGGGTTCTATATAGGGGAAAACAGAGAGAAAGTTGAAAAATAGAACTTATGAACACTTATATAACATTGGTAAGAGTAATTTAAATAATGCCTTAGCAAAACATGTTAATGATAATCCAACACATGTTTTCAAATTTGTAGTTATAGAACAAGTAAAGAAGAATGTTCAGGGTGGACCACGGCATCTAAAATTAGAAGAAAGGGAATTGTTATGGCAACTTTGTACAAATGCCAATACCTTTCCAGGGCTTAACGAATATTGCTCTATTAAATGTTTATTAAAATTAAAAGCCCTGGAAAGATGAAATAAACATTTTTAGTGTCTAATATAATCAATATGAAATATGTTTAAATTTCATTAATATGTTAGAACTAACATATTTTAGTTTAATTATACACGTTCTTGTTGGTACGTTTTTATAGATGTTAAGTAAGTTATTGGTTTAAAGCTTTTTACAAAAGGTTGGTTTCTTTAAATATTTTTAAATAGTTAATTGAACATTGTGATGTAATTGATGTAATATGCTATTTAAGAAAGATTTTGCAGGAAATTTTTTGTCTGAAGAAGTACAGCAAATTACGTTATCAATGTTTTCCCACTTAGGTCATGTCGTACATCTTTGAGTCGTCCCTAAACTGCTTGATTTCTATCCTTTATTTGTACTTTTTGTGTCTCTCTTCAGTTTTTGACCTTTGCAGAGATTTTTTATTTATTTCTATAAATGATAAAACTGAAACTTAATTTGTTTTTATTTGGTGCTTTCATTTTACATTCATATTTTTAAGAATTTGTATGGACTGATTTCCTTTTTTATACTCCTCAGATAATTATAGTTCTTTTTGTAAATGTTTTCCATTCGTCTCTAACTGGAATTTCCACAGCGGTGTTCTGTTTGTTACTTTGTTTTCATTTACCTGCAGAGTAATGTATTTTGTTAATCTTGGTTACATCACATGACTCTTTCATTATGATTCCATTTCCCGTACTTATTTGTTTTATTAATCTTTTAATGGTCTGTGTCTTATTCACTTTCTGTACCCTCTTTCTGTGAAATATATATATTTTTTCCATGCCAGTTGAACAAGTCTATTCTTTTTTTGTGTTTAAGATTTTTTTTTTGTTAATATGACAGTAATGGGGTCCATCCCTAAGAGCATAAATACATTTGTGCTGATGTTGTATCATATGATACTTCCTTGTAATCTCCCTCCTGCATGTAGCACATTTATATATTTTTTCTCTATTTAGATATATTGATCTCTTATCTTGTCTCCCTGTATTGTAAAACTCTTCCTACAAATGGGGCATTTATGGTGTTTCTTTTATATTTTCTCAAAAGCAACCAATTCATATGTCAAGAAATAGTTAAACGTCCAGAAATTTGCATTGCTTCAGTCTCTGTTTGTCAAGCCTGGTTTTATAAGCAACTATAATGTACCCAGAACTACGTCCTTCTGTAGATAATACATAGTGTGCTTTATTGGTAACATACTTTAAATGATTTTTATTTGCTCAGCTCCTCCTAGCATTACTAGAACCATGTGTCCTTGTTCCACATTGTTCTGGTTCCCATGTCTTTAACCACTAGGCATAGCTATTAAACAATGAACACTGCTTTTATCCTTATTAAACAATGAACACTGCTTTTATCCTTATTAAACAATTAACAACTGCTTTTATCCTTATTAAAAATGAACACTGCTTTTATCCTTATTAAACAATTAACAACTGCTTTTATCCTTATTAAAAATGAACACTGCTTTTATCCTTATTAAACAATGAACACTGCTTTTATCCTTATTAAACATTGAACACTGCTTTTTATCCTTATTAAACAATGAACACTGCTTTTATCCTTATTAAACAATGAACACTGCTTTTATCCTTATTAAACATTGAACACTGCTTTTATCCTTATTAAACAATGAACACTGCTTTTATCCTTATTAAACATTGAACACTGCTTTTATCCTTATTAAACAATGAACACTGCTTTTATCCTTATTAAACAATGAACACTGCTTTTATCATATTAAACAATGAACACTGCTTTTATCATATTAAACAATGAACACTGCTTTTATCCTTATTAAACATTGAAAACTGCTTTTATCCTTATTAAACAATGAACAACTGCTTTTATCCTTATTAAACAATGAACACTGCTTTTATCCTTATTAAACATTGAACACTGCTTTTATCCTTATTAAACAATGAACACTGCTTTTATCCTTATTAAACATTGAACACTGCTTTTATCCTTATTAAACAATGAACACTGCTTTTATCATATTAAATAATGAACACTGCTTTTATCCTTATTAAACAATGAACACTGTTTTTATCCTTATTAAACATTGAACACTGTTTTTTTTCCTTATTAAACAATGAACAACTGCTTTTATCCTTATTAAACAATGAATACTGCTTTTATCCTTATTAAATATTGAACACTGCTTTTATCCTTATTAAACAATGAACACTGCTTTTATCCTTATTAAACATTGAACACTGCTTTTATCC
Source organism: Protopterus annectens (assembly GCF_019279795.1). NCBI lineage: Eukaryota > Metazoa > Chordata > Ceratodontiformes > Protopteridae > Protopterus > Protopterus annectens. The sequence goes on from NC_056732.1 coordinate 1,869,755,498, forward strand.
TTATTAAACATTGAACACTGCTTTTATCCTTATTAAACAATGAACACTGCCTTTATCATATTAAACAATGAACACTGTTTTTATCTTTATTAAACAATGAACACTGTTTTTATCCTTATTAAACAATGAACACTGCTTTTATCCTTATTAAACAATGAACACTGCTTTTATCCTTATTAAACATTGAACAATGCTTTTATCCTTATTAAACAATGAACACTGCTTTTATCATATTAAACAATGAACACTGCTTTTATCCTTATTAAACAATGAACACTGCTTTTATCCTTATTAAACATTGAACACTGCTTTTATCCTTATTAAACAATGAACACTGCTTTTATCCTTTTTAAACAATGAACACTGCTTTTATCCTTATTAAACATTGAACACTGCTTTTATCCTTATTAAACAATGAACACTGCTTTTATCCTTTACTCTTCAGCCACTTGTTTGTCTTGATTCTTCTTTTTTTAACTTTTAGTACTGGATGATCCCATGTCACCATTTCTTCTTCATTTTTGGTTATTCTTTGTGGTTCAAGTTTCCAGTGCTTCTAGTTACCTGTACCTTGTAACATTTGCACAATCTCCAATGTAATAACCTTGCTGCGCTGTTGCTCCTTTCAGTGTTCAACCATAACTGTATCACAACCAGTAACTAGATGGGTAATTTCCTCTAGTTTTATGCAGCAGAACTTACACTTGTCTGCATCTCCAATTTTTCTATAGAGTTCATGAACCAGCATGGGTACAGGACGCTATCCTGAGCTGCTACTGTTAGCCTTTCATCTTTTGGTTTAAACTCACCTCTCCTAGCCACACATGCATCAAATCTTGATCAACATTTGTTTCAATACTCTCTGCTTGGCAAGTCTGATGGTGGGCTTTACAATTTTCCGCTTTCTTTTTTTCTACCCATGGTCATTATATTTTTTATTTTCTTTCTGGTGCTACCTGCTTTTTTGCCCATTTCTACTTTGATTTTCATACCAACTCCTTTCTGAAATACATCTGCTAACATGCATGACGGTGTCACCTTAGGTTTAGGACTTTCACAATGTTCAGATACTGTGGGGCTATTAAATACATATGCAGTTCCAACTGACACATATACATATAGTCAATTTCAAGGAGGTATGACCACACTCAGACTTGCTAACTGCTAAACATGAATATAAGCATGAGGTGGTTTTCTTTTTTTTTTTTTCTTCTTCTGTCCAGTTGATCCAGCATACTTCTGAGGTAGGTCAATCATACCAAGCTATAGGTTATAAGAGGGAGAAAAAGCTAATTTGTAGTTTGAATTGTATTCTTAGGTGTCAAGACAGTAGTCAGTTTAGTATTAGCCTTAGAAAACATTCCTTACTAAGCTTTATTGTCATTCACTGCCAAGCCTTACCAGATATTTATACACTCCTTTTTTTTCTCTTCTTGACCGGGTTAGTCCCACTAGACTAGTGGCCTATTTTCAGAGAGGCCAGAAGTGGTATTTCTACTGCTAGGATGAATTTGGACGGGGTATCGGGGAACTTCCACTACTCTTTTCGATTGGTATCATGGTATCTTTTACATCCACCTGAAAGACCACCAATCCAAGCAGTCAGAAATTCACCTTAAAGTCTCACCTGAAGGACAGCACAGTAAGAAGCAATAACCCAAGCAGACAGGACCTTACATTAATGTCTCTTCCGAAGAATGGCAAACTAAGAGCATCAACCCCAGCAGAGAGGACCTCATCTTAATGTCTCTTCTGAAGGATGTCACACTAAGAAGCACCAACCCCAGCAGACAGGACCTCATCTTAAGATCTCTTCTGAAGGATGGCATGTTAAAGAGCATCAACCTAGCAGACAGGACCTTAGCTTAATGTCACATCTGAAGGACAGCACACTAAGAAGCAGCAACCCCAGCAGACAGGACCACATCTTAATGTCTCTTCTGAAGGATGGCATATTAAAGAGCATCAACCCAGCAGACAGGACCTCACCTTAATGTCTCACCTGAAGGACAGCACAGTAAGGAGCACCAACCCAAGCAGACGGGACCTCATCTTAATATCTTTTCTGAAGGATGGCACACTAAAGAGCACCAACCCCAGCAGACATGACCTCATCTTAATGTCTCTTCTGAAGGATGGCATATTAAAGAGCTTCAAACAAGCAGACAGGACCTCACTTTAATGTCTCATCTGAAAGACAGCACACTACGAAGCACCAGTGTAAGCAGACAGGACTTGACCTTAATGTCTCATCAGAAGGACAGGACACTAAGGAGCACCAACCCAAGCAGACAGGACCTCACTTTAATATCTCATCTGAAGGAAGGCACACTAAGCAGTACCAAACCCAGCAGATAGGGCCTCACCTTAATGTCTCATCTGAAGGACAGGACACTAAGGAGCACCAACCTAAGCTGACAGGAGCGCACCTTAATGTCTCATCTTAAGGATGGCACACTAAGGAGCATCAACCCAAGCAGACAGGACCTCACCTTAATGTCTCATCTGAAGGGCAGCACACTAAAGAGCACCAACTCAGGCAAACAGGACCTCACCTTAATGTTTCATCTGAAGGACAGCACACTAAGGAGTGCAGCACCCCCTAATGCTGCACTCCAGTGTAAGTAGTTTAAAAAATTAATCCAATTACCTGATGTGATAATAGAACCCATGGTCTTCTGCCCTTCCAATACAAAAATCAAGCATATTGCTTGTTTAGCCACTGACAGTACTAGTTCTTTTATATTATATTCCACTTTCCATGTTGACATTTTCTTGATAGTTCCATTTTCCTACTGTAAGTGTTACTTTCATTTACTCACAAAAAGAAACTCGGAGGTCATTTGATATGGTCATTTTCTAGATGTCCAGCTGTAGCCACAGTCTAATTTGTTAACTAAACATCTTAACAGACTGAGAGAAAGTGAAACAACAATGTTGCTATGGAATCACCAGGGAATATCTTTTTTTTTATTTTTATTATACCTGGGATAGTAATTTACCCTTTTTTACGATTCAGTTGTATAGTGGTTTGCCAATGTATCACAATGGCAGCTATATAATTTATCAATGTATTATGTACAATTTATACATCTATAAGACTTCTGTCATTGTTTATTTTTTTCTGTGCCACATATAGGTTATGCCCACTTAATTCCTGTTATGGGTTTGTTTACTAATACTTCATCCCTGGTTCCATAGGAGTTTTTTTGATATTACCATTGTCTTCCATGGCCATGACGGAATTTTTATTTATATGATTGCAGGCTCTGCATCAATTTCTGTATGCATCATACAAGTTATTGGAAGCAAACAATGTATTGATAGTTGATGGGATGGTTTTCAGTTCCCTTTTAAGGAGAAGGGCAGTGGATACTCTGATGAGCACTCAGATATCTCTTATGTGTAAAATCCTTCTCACAGATAACACATTTAAATGGTTTCTGTTCACTGTGGATATACTGATGTTGTATCATGTTACTCTTCTGAGCAAAACCCTTGCCACATGTGGCACATTTATGTGGTTTTTGTTCAGTGTGGATATACTGATGCTTCACCATATCTCCCTTCATTGCAAAACTCTTGTTACACGTGATGCATATACAGGGTTTGTGCCCGGTATGGACACTCTCGTGTGCTATCAGACGACTCTTGTCTGTAAAACCCTTGTCGCATGTAGCACACGTATAAGGTTTCTGTTCAGCATGAAGATACTGGTGCTGTACTAGGTGACACTTCCTTGCAAACTCCTTGTCACACGTGTCACATTTAAAAGGTTTTTGTCCAGTATGGATACTCTCATGTGCTGTCAAGGATCTCTTGTCTATAAAACCTTTGTCACATGTAACACATTTATACGGTTTCTGTTCAGTGTGGACATAATGATGTCGTAACATGTTACCCTTCTGTGCAAAACCCTTGCCACATATATCACATTTATATGGTTTTTCTTCAGTATGGATATACTGATGTATTATCATCTCTGCCTTCATTGCAAAACTCTTATTACACGTGACACATTTATAAGGTTTTTCTTCTTTGTGAACATACTGGTGACGCAGCATATGATCCTTTCTTGCAAAATCCTTGCCACATGTAGCACATTTATAAGGTTTTTGCTCGGTGTGAATATATTGATGCCTCACCAAACCTCCTTTCATTGCAAAACTTTTGCCACATGTTGCACATTTATAGTGTTTGTCTCTGCTGGGTACTTGCTCATGGGTTGACAAAGTGTTCATTTGTCTTTTCTCGCTGTGATTTGATTGATCAGATATGCTGTAGCAATGAAGTATTAAAATGTTGCTGTGAGTAAGCCATTTGTAGGGCCCTTCCCCTACAGAAGTTTCCAGATAGCTTTCAAATTCAGTTCTCTTAATAAACCCATCTTTACTTCCCACAGAGATGTGGTCTCTGCTTTCAATCTGCACTGGATCTTGACTTGTGACTGACATCTTGTCTGGGAGAGCGCCATGACTTTCTGCAACACGGTGTTTCCCATGTAATGGCTGCCGGCTCTGGACATCAGTGAAATCTGCATTCCTGCTAACTTAAAATAAAAATGAACGTGTCAGAAAATAACGAATTACTGTGAAGGTTCCTTTTCTTACACCAAGTGTTGTAGTACAGTATATACAGCTATTAGTATATTCTCACACAAACATTTGCAAGAAACAATGACTTATTGTTATTAAAAAATTCAGTAAAGAATGTGTCAACAAAACTGCCCAGCCCTCTCATTATTATTTATTTGTTTATCTTTGTGTAACAGTTTCCAACAATATGTCTGTTGTATTTCAAATTTCCATGCTCCTTACAAAATGCAAGAATTCTTCAAATCCATCTCCAGCTTTAAGTGAGGGCACCACTGCTGCTCTTAAACAAACTTTGCCAGAGACTAGGAACAACCTAAACTCATTTTAGGCAAAATAAAATAAATCAGTATTAGCCTACATTTCAGAAATAATCATGGTGGGTTTAAAGACTTAAGATTCTATGCCAAACAACAGGCAAAACACACCAGAAAAATAAGTCTTTCATTCCAAAATAGCATATTCTGGAAGTGATCTGCAGCAGAATTCATAAATCCCTCTGATGGGGAACACAGTGATGATACAGAACACTGTATCAATGCAACTGTCTGCAGCAAAATTCATAAATACCCCTGATGGGGCACACAGTGATGCTCCACTACAATGTATCAATATGACAGCCTGCAGAATTCATAAATACCCTGATGGGGCACACAGTGATGCATCAGTACAAAGCATCAATGCGACTGTCTGCACCAGAATTCATAAATATTCCTGCTGGGGCACACAGTGATGCTCCACTACAATGTACCAATGTGACAGCCTGTAGAATTCATAAATACCCTGATGGGGCACACAGTGATGCACCAGTACAAAGCATCAATGCGACTGTCTGCAGCAGAATTCATAAATATTCCTGATGGGGCACAAAGTGATGCTCCACTACAATGTACCAATGTGACTGCCTGCACCAGAATTCATAAATACCCTGATGGGGCACACAGTGATGCACTATTGCAATACACTGTTGTGACTGCATACAGCAAAATTCATTAATACTCCTGCTGGGGCACACAGAGATGAAATGTCACAATATATCACTTAATGTGTCTATAGCAGAGTTCATACATTTCCCTGATTGGGGGGGGGGGCATAATATATTACTGTGACTGTAGCAGAATTCATAAATACCTATGATCGGGACACACAGTAATGCACTGCTACAATGTATTACTGTGAATGTTTGCAACAAAATTCATAAATACCTTTTGTCAGGATACGATGAGTGATGTGCCTTCAAAAATCAGTGCAATGCATCTCACTTTGTACGTCATGGCTTGTGTTTACCACAGGTGCTGCACAAAATCTCACACAAATTCACTTAAAGATTATCTAAACCTACTTCAGGAAACAGCATAATTTCTAGAAATCTATTATGTATTCAATGACAGAGTTAGATCCCCATATTTCACAGTATGGCATCACATTTCATGTTACAGTGCACCGTGATCACCCCAGATTGGTTGATTTACATGAAAAAGTAATTCTTGGAAATATATCTCCTGTTCCCTCCTGATTACATGTACTGCATTTATGGTGTGAAAGAAGTAACCCAGAATGGTTTACTACACAAAAAACAAGCCACCCTGGTGGAATCACAAAATCAATTGACGATATAACAGGAGGAAGAAAATCATGGCAAAGCTTAGGAGGTGCAGCACCCAGCAGGATAAATGCACTCTTATCAAATTAAACAAACAACTTAGAACCCAAATAAAGTCTACCAAAGCCACATTTGAGGTAAGTTTGACAACCACAAAGCATTATTTAGCTATGTTCACAACCTGAAAGGCAATAAACAATTGTGTGCAAAGCTCACTGTAAATGGAGCCACCTATATTGAGCCAGAAGATATAGCAAACTTCCTGGCTGATAAATTCAGCTCCAATTTTATTCCTCTCTCCCCTTCAATCTACCCTCAGGAAATATCATCAAATATAACTCCCCCTACTATCACTAGGGAACAGGTCCTTAATCCTCTCTCTAAGACCAAAAACACTGCATCAATGGGCCAGAAAATATCTCAGGATGCCTTTTAAATGCATGAAACATGACCTTTCAGGGCCTCTGGAATTACTATTTAACTGCAGCCTCCAAACAGGCTTCATGCCTTATGAATGGAGAAAGGCAACAGTCATCCCTCTTCACAAAAGTGGGCCATCCATAGACCCTGTAAACTACAGACCCATAAGTTTCACTAGTCTTATATGTAAAGCCATGGAAAGAATTACCATGGAGATGATCAACAGAGATATAGTAAACCTCCAGACACTGGACCCAACCCAGTTTGGTTTCGTCAAGAGCAGATCATGTCTACTCAACCTGGTAGACTTCTTTGAGAAGGTCACCAAACCAATGGATGAGGGCAAAATCGTTCACACTGCCTAGCTTGACCTGGCCACGGCATTTGACACAATACCCCACTTGAGCATTGTTAACAAACTCAAGAGGTTAGGTACAAACCTGCATGTCACCTGTTGGATAGCCAACTGTCTCACAGACAGGACCCAGGAAGTTGAAATTAGGGAGTCCACCTCTACAAAGAGGCCAGTCACAAGTGGAGTCTCTCAGGGATCAGTCCTTGGACTGCTCCTTTTTGACATTTACTTCTCAGAAGTCAAGGACAATGTCAGTGGTCTATGGCTGACTAAATTTACAGATGACTGCAAATTAGAAGTGGTCATTGCATCTCACACTGACACAAATGTTCTCTAGGAGGAGCTGACACAGAAAAACAACTGGTGTCAGAGCCATGGGCTAAAACTAAATGCCAAGAAATGCATAATATTATCCATTGGGAAGTCATCCATTTGTGGTAACAATCATATTGACAACACACCCTTTAGAGTTGACCCAGTAGTCAGGGACTTACATAAACAGTAATCTAGCCTTTGATCATCATGTGTCTACAGTGGTGAAGAAATCATTCTATGTTGCGCAACTTATAAACAAAGGTATGGCATCTAAGTCCAATGAAGTCATTGTTCCACTGTATTTGGCATTCATCAGACCTAACATTAAGTACAATGCCCACTCTGGTATGTATCTAACCAGGCATATCCAACAACTGGATTGTCCACAGAGGTTCCTCACTAAAAGAATACAGGGCGCATGTAATATGTTCTATGCAGACCACCTCAAGGCCTTATCCCTGTACTCTGTCTCCTACAGGATTTTGAGGGGAGATCTATGCCTGGCATCCAGGGCATTGTCTGACCCCACTCTGATGAACCTCTTGCATATCCACAAAACAAATAGCACCAGAATTACCCATTCTAAAGACTTAAACATTGAATGTGATATAAGTAGGACCTGCTGGAGAGATAGGTATGTATCCCAGAGACTACCCCATCTATAGAACAGCCTCCCCATCCATGTGAAGCAGACTTCCTCCCTAACCCAATTCAAGTGCAACTTGGACAACTGGATGAGAACTGGAAATTCATCCCTGGTTTGGCAACTATGTCTCTAATGGACACAGGCAACCTGTAAATGGTTCATCTCCCATGCCCATGCTTACACTTATTAAGGGTATCAGAACTTGTCAGAGATTTGGGATGCATGACTAGGCTTAAAGAGGTCCTAGTGGTCATTAGCCTAGTAAACACCTATTAACCTATGAAAATATTTTCTGATCACCCCACTGTCTTTAATGATTAAAACAAGTAATCAGTTGGTGATCTACTGGCCCTCCCCCTCCTGGTCACCCCACTACCATAAATATGTACAACAAGTAGTGACTTGTGAACTGCAGTCCCTTTACTTCAGAAGGCACATAATCAGTGCTAATTTAAACATCTCCCTTTTAAACATACACATTCCCTTAATGTATGAAAAATGAATCCCATGAGGTCACCTTTCTCACCCCTCCTGATCATCCCTGTTGTAATTACTGTCAAATCAATAAATTTCTGGGGATCTGCTGTCCCTTCCCACTTGACCACCACTTCTGCATTACTGGATGAAACAAGGCATCCCTTGTCATTTACTGCCTTTCTACCTCCTAAAAAATACTTTGAATTTTGAGATTATGAACTTTAAAGATTTAGAAGTGGACCCTTACATGCATGTTTGTGTTAAGGTTATACACCATCAACCCTGTGTATTAGTAACCATCTTATGTGTGCCAGACATCTGTAGCCCCTCAATGTCTCATACCTACTAGCAGGACACACAAACTTGTTCAGCCTAGTGGTATAATAAACCACACTAGTTCTCATGCAGAATTTAATCCTATCATCACAGGCAGGTGTAGAAAAAAAACTTGTCCCATGGTCTGATAACTGGATGATTTATTGCACTAACAGGTAGTGATAAATCTGAAACAGGAATATTGGGGTAACTTGTGAACAAACATAATACAAATCAGTGACAACTGGTTGGAAAAATTCATTAGACTTCAGCAGATGACTTCTTCTTCTTTCGGCTTTTCCCAGTTAGGGGTTGCCACAGCGGATCACCTGTCCGCTCATAATTGGCAGTGGAGTTTTACGGTGTCGAGTTGCCAGCCCAGCACCCAACCTTCCACAGAAGGCACACACATGATCACACTCACACCTAGGGCCAATTTACTGTATCCAATCCACCTACAGCATGTCTTTGGGATGTGGGAGAAAACCAGAGCACCCAGAGGAAACCCACGTGACCACAGGGAGGACATGCAGACTCCGCACAGAAGGCACCCCAGCCGAGGATCGAACCAGAGAACATCTTGCTGTGAGGCGGCAATGCTAACTGCTGCACCACCGTGGCTGCCCTAGACTTCAGCAGATGACTAAACATAGCAAATTATTGTGGCTTTGAAGATCAGTAGAAGGAAAGCACTGCCAGGGAAACTTCATATAGTTAAATATTGACTGGCTTCTCAATGCATTAGTGAGATTCCCAGCTGCAAAGCTACTGCCCCCATAATTCAGGAATGGAGTCAAACTATGTGTGGTACAGTATGTCGGACAAATGGCTAATGTGACAGTAACTCTGACTAAGACACAGTAAGGCCAGGGGTAAGAAGCATGACTGGTAGTCCTGGCGTGGATGTGGGGTACTGGAAGTCAGGCTTGTAAAGATGAGGTCCAAGGGGACCAAAATGTTTGTGGGACTTCAAACTATCACAGGACTATACAAATCAGCTTCCTTTGAACCCTGTCATCTGCTTCAAGTCCAGGAATGCCCAGCTGGACTGCTTCCTTATCTCTATCTTCTCAGCTGTTTTTCTCACTTCAAGCATTGGGTTGGTTGTGCTGCAACGTGATCTGAATCCAAACTGCTCATCTTACTTTATACTACTCTGTATATTTGTTCATTAATCACTCTCTCCAGAACCTTCTTGTAGTGTAACAAGAGACTGATAGCTCTCTACAGTCCACAGATGTCAATGCCCCCCCCTTGTTCCTGTACACCGGCACTAGTGTGCTTGATCTGCAGTCATCTAGGACGCACCTTTCTCTCCATACAAGGAGTACCCTTAGAAGCTATCTGTCTCATAACTCATCTAACATCCTGATCATATCTGCAGTGACCTCATCTGAGTCTGATGCTTCCCCTGGCTTCATTTTCCTTAGACACACTTTTACTTCTTTCACTGTAGGCTGTGTTAGAATAGTACAGCTTCTGGGGGGGGGGGTTCTGTTTTTAGAAGCTGACAGACGTATCCTTCTATCTGCTTTTGATGTCCTGTGCCCTGATGAGCAGGTTGCTGCTAGCAATTACGAACAGTGCAGGTTGCTGCTAGTATCCCTTTACGAACAGTGTTTGATGACTATCTTCTTAAACAGGTTGCAAGGCAAAGACAGAAAGATAGTCCATCTACCAAGTCTATTTCCAGAATCTGGTAGACAGCCTCTGATACCCTGATCTTTGCTATTGCAGCTGACCTCTTAGCCTCTTTGTTAGCCAATCAGAAATCCCTTGTATCCTGATCAGTAATTTCAATCTCACACTTTTTTCTGACCCCCTTCTTTCTTTTGACAACTTCCTGGAGTTCTGCTCTCCACCACCAGCTTTCCTTATCTACATTATTTCCATACCTGCTCAGCCACACAATGTTTTGAGGTGCTGCCATTCTTCAACTCTGCCTATTTCCTCTTCTTTCTGAGGTGCTAGAGCCCTGAGTATTTCCTTGGACTTCTGTGCTGTATTTTCTGTCAACTTCCAGGTCTTTAGCCTAGTCTCTGTTGACCTTACAGCTGTCTCTGGCCACTGCTTGCAGCTGACTGTGGCAAATAGGGGTAAGGCTGTTTCACTGGTGGTGACTTTGCAATTGCCGATTCTACTCCAGTGAGTTGGATGTTGGTCAGTCTTGTATGTGGTCTTCTGACCGTCTCTCTTACTGAACCATGTGTTGGCCACCCTCAAGCCATTTGCCAGACAGAAGTCTAGAAAGGCCTCTCTTTCTTTATTCCTGATTGTCCCACATACATGAGCTCAGGACAGTCCTCATATCATATTTTGTCTACCCTGATATGTGTACTTGGGTCCCCCATTATATGCATCAACTCATGTTGGCCCTGCTTTTTCTAGTACATCCTGCAACTGCTGCCTGAATGTACTCTTCTCCTCACTGTCACAACCCTGCTGTGGGGCATAGGCTGAGATTATGAATAGTGTCCTGCCCTGATAATGGAGTCTGATTACCATGAGTCTATCACTAATTTTAATGACATCCCTCACTGTCTTCTGAAGGCTCTCCCTCACCATGATTCCAATGTCTTTTCTCCTTTGTCCTTCCCTTGAGTGGGGGCTCACTTATAACCAATTTTTATACCAGTGAGCGGCTCACCCTGACATGGCCCATAGTCTGTTTTCCTGTCTAGAGTATACTGTGCACTACAATGGCTGGTCTGCATGACTGTTCCCTGACAGGTGGCATGAATTCACTCATAAATGGAAAACTCAGTATGTTTTTAGGAGAAACCCCAGCGAGACACAGGGAGAAAATGCAAACTCCACACTGGCATTGGCCAGAAGTCAGGATTGAATCTTATACCTTGTGCATAGGAGGCAAAGACCTTAACAATTATGCCAACTGTGTCTGGTAGACAAATAATATTTCATTGCCACATCTTACATTTTTGAAAAACTGCAAACCATCTTCTTTCTTTTTGCAACTGATGTTTATAGCTGAGATGGAAACATTAACCCTTCATTACTACATTTTCATCTTCTATTTTATTCTTTGTTTTCCTGTATTTCACTCTGCCTCCTATTGAAACCATTTCCACATTTTTTACATCACTTACCTCTTCTAAGAGAAAGACAAATGTATCTCTTAGTACTATATGCTTTCATCATACTCTTCCTGCTGTTCCACATTTTTTTCTGTATCAGACGTGTCATCCCTGTCTAACTCCACCTCTTCATTTTGTGAGGATTATAAACTGTATCTTCAGAGAAACAATATCAGTGCCATTACTAGTAATATCTACAGTGTGACTGAACTACAAATTATGCTTTACACTGTATTTATAGCAAGAGGCAAAACATCATTTAACATTATGTCCAGAGTGATAACACTGAGCACAACGTCATTTCAAACAATCATTACTCAAACAATCACCTACCCACAACAGAAACACATTTTTGGCTGACCTTCAAAATCAGTAGTCAAAGTAACCTACATATCCCAAGACCCAGTCCATAAACTCTGGTTGTCCTAATATTTTTACAATGTCATGAATACATTTGCAAAGAACAAAAAAATGTAAAGACTCTCACTCTGTGATATTATTTGCATGAAACTGTAAAGTTACACATTTTTTGTTCATAAGGAACAGTGCTGTTAAAGACAACTTTTTAGTAATGGCAGGATTTTAAAAGTACATCACAGAAGCAGTCAGTGCCCAAATGAATCTGCAAATGTCAGCTTCAGGAAAAAAGTGCCATACGACCATCCCAGACCTCATATTTATTAATAAGTGCATCATTTTATATGAATATGTACAGCAGGGTGAGATTCAGTCCTTAAATATTGTTCAAAATGTTGCTCTTAAAGTTGCAAATCAACTGCATAAGTTTCTAGAACTTCTGTGGCACTCCATTCCTTACATATCGTCCATTGGCTGATACAACAGCATATGGCCAGTACTGCAATAAAATGCTGCCATTTCCTCTGGACAGTCCTGGTATTTTCAAAGGGCTTTCTCATCGCATGTTTCTAATTCATCCAATAGCATTTTAAAGTACCATTATCCAAATGTCCATCAGTCAAGTCCATAACAATAGTTTACAATCGAAGGTTCAGCAAAACCAGCAGCAATAAATATGGATTACATAAGCTTCGATATTCTCGAAGGTTCAGCAAAACCAACAGCAATAAATATGGATTACATAAGCTTTGCTATTCGTTTCCATCATCGTTGTCATGACATCATCACTGTCCCCTTTCCCTCTGTTCTTCCAATGGAAACAGCTCTTAAGTCTGTTTGGAGTTTTACAAACATCCAAGCTAGTAATATGAACATGACATTGTATAGTAACTATGACTTGATAAATGCAACAATCACGATGACTGACAGAAAATGTTTCACTTGTCTTTGGAGTCTTTGAAAAGCATGCCATCATGAATTGCTGTACAAAAATGCCATACTACAGAAATAATGAAGGATATTACACTTTTTTGTGATTGAAAGACTAGGAAGGTTTGAAAATGAATTTGAAATGTCCTTTCTTTCTCGCACATTTGTACAAAGGTTTATTGTGTAAATATATTTCATATTTATGCAACTGTACACAGCTTGTAAATATAATAATATACCTCATGTTCTACAGTAACATTTGCCCTCAGCCACCAGTACCAGATCATGTTCTGCAGTACTGCACATCCCATACTTCAGTATCACATCATGTTCTGCAGTAATGCTCACCCTTAGCCTTCAGTACCACACCATGTTCTGTAGTACTGCTCACCCCAGCCTTCAGTAACACACCATATTCTGCAGTACTGCTCACCCTCAGCCTTCACTACTACAACATGCTTTGAAGTACTGCTCATTTACAGCTTTCAGTATCACACCATGTTCTGCAGTACAACTCACACTCAGCACCACACCATGGTCTGCAGTACTGCTCACCCCCATCCTTCAGTTCCACACCCTGTTCTGCAGTACTGCTCACCCCCAGCCTTCAATACCAAACCATGTCCTGTAGTACTGCTCACCCCCAGCCTTCAGTACCACACCATGTTCTGTTGTACTGCTCACCCCCAGCCTTCAGTACCACACCATGTTCTGCAGTACTGCTCACCCTCAGCATTCAGTACCACACCATGTTCTGTAGTAATGCTCACCTCAGCCTTCAGTACCACACCATGTTCTGTAGTACTGCTCACATGCAGCCTTTCATCCCATACCATGTTCTGCAGTACTGCTCACCCCCAGCCTTCAGTACCACACCATGTTCTTCAGTACTGCTCACCTCCACCCTTCAGTCTCACACCATATTCTGTTGTACTGCTCATCCCCAGCCTTCAGTACCACACCATGTTATGCAGTACTGACACCCACACCTTCAGTACCACACCATTTTCTGCAGTAATGCTCATCTCAGCCTTCAGTACCACACCATGTTCTGTACTACTGCTCACATGCAGCCTTCAGTACCATATCATGTTCTGCAGTACTGCTCACCCCAGCCTTCAGTACCACACCATGTTCTTCAGTACTGCTCACCTCTACCCTTCAGTCTCACACCATGTTCCATTGTACTACTCACCCACACCTTCAGTACCACACCATGTTCTGTAGTACTGCACACCTGCAGCCTTCAGTACCACACCATGGTCTGCAGTATTGCTCAGCCCCATCCTTCAGTTCCACACCCTGTTCTGCAGTACTGCTCACCCCCAGCCAGCCTTCGGTTCCACACCCTGTTCTGCAGTACAGCTCACCCCCAGCCATCAATACCACACCATGTTCTGTAGTACTGCTCACCCCCAGCCTTCAGTACCACACCATGTTCTGCAGCACTGCTCACCCTCAGCCTTCAGTACCACACCATGTTCTGTAGTACTGCTCAACCCCAGCATTCAAACAGCATCATGTTCTGTAGTACTGCTCACATGCAGCCTTCAGTACCACACCATGTTCTGTAGTACTGCTCACCTGCAGCCTTCAGTACCACACCATGGTCTGCAGTATTGCTCACCCCCATCCTTCAGTTCCACACCCTGTTCTGCAGTACTGCTCACCCCCAGCCAGCCGTCGGTTCCACGCCCTGTTCTGCAGTACTGCTCACCCCCAGCCTTCAATACCACACCATGTTCTGTAGTACTGCTCACCCCCAGCCTTCAGTACCACACCATGTTCTGCAGTACTGCTCACCCTCAGCCTTCAGTACCACACCATGTTCTGTAGTACTGCTCAACCCCAGCATTCAAACAGCACCATGTTCTGTAGTACTGCTCACATGCAGCCTTCAGTACCACACCATGTTCTGTAGTACTGCTCACCCCCAGCCTTCTGTACCACAAATTGTTCTGCAGTACTGCTCACCCTCAGCCTTCAGTACCACACCATGTTCTGTAGTAATGCTCACCTCAGCCTTCAGTACCACACCATGTTCTGTAGTACTGCTCACATGCAGCCTTCTGTACCATACCATGTTCTGCAGTTCTGCTCACCCCCAGCCTTCAGTACCACACCATTTTCTTCAGTACTGCTCACCTCCACTCTTCAGTCTCACACCATGTTCTGTTGTACTGCTCACCCCCAGCCTTCAGTGCCACACCATGTTCTGCAGTACTGCTCACCCTCAGCCTTCAGTACCACACCATGTTCTGCAGTACTGCTCACCCTCAGCCTTCAGTACCACACCATGTTCTGTAGTAATGCTCACCTCAGCCTTCAGTACCACACCATGTTCTGTAGTACTGCTCACATGCAGCCTTTCGTCCCATACCATGTTCTGCAGTACTGCTCACCCCCAGCCTTCAGTACCACACCATGTTATGCAGTACTGACACCCACACCTTCAGTACCACACCATGTTCTGCAGTAATGCTCATCTCAGCCTTCAGTACCACACCATGTTCTGTAGTACTGCTCACATGCAGCCTTCAGTACCATACCATGTTCTGCAGTACTGCTCACCCCAGCCTTCAGTACCACACCATGTTCTTCAGTACTGCTCACCTCCACCCTTCAGTCTCACACCATGTTCCATTGTACTACTCACCCACACCTTCAGTACCACACCATGTTCTGTAGTACTGCTCACCTGCAGCCTTCAGTACCACACCATGGTCTGCAGTATTGCTCAGCCCCATCCTTCAGTTCCACACCCTGTTCTGCAGTACAGCTCACCCCCAGCCATCAATACCACACCATGTTCTGTAGTACTGCTCACCCCCAGCCTTCAGTACCACACCATGTTCTGCAGCACTGCTCACCCTCAGCCTTCAGTACCACACCATGTTCTGTAG
Source organism: Protopterus annectens (assembly GCF_019279795.1). Taxonomy (NCBI): domain Eukaryota; kingdom Metazoa; phylum Chordata; order Ceratodontiformes; family Protopteridae; genus Protopterus; species Protopterus annectens. The sequence continues at coordinate 1,869,771,506 of NC_056732.1, forward strand.
TACTGCTCAACCCCAGCATTCAAACAGTATCATGTTCTGTAGTACTGCTCACATGCAGCCTTCAGTACCACACCATGTTCTGTAGTACTGCTCACCTGCAGCCTTCAGTACCACACCATGGTCTGCAGTATTGCTCACCCCCATCCTTCAGTTCCACACCCTGTTCTGCAGTACTGCTCACCCCCAGCCAGCCGTCGGTTACACGCCCTGTTCTGCAGTACTGCTCACCCCCAGCCTTCAATACCACACCATGTTCTGTAGTACTGCTCACCCCCAGCCTTCAGTACCACACCATGTTCTGCAGTACTGCTCACCCTCAGCCTTCAGTACCACACCATGTTCTGTAGTACTGCTCAACCCCAGCATTCAAACAGCACCATGTTCTGTAGTACTGCTCACATGCAGCCTTCAGTACCACACCATGTTCTGTAGTACTGCTCACCCCCAGCCTTCTGTACCACAAATTGTTCTGCAGTACTGCTCACCCTCAGCCTTCAGTACCACACCATGTTCTGTAGTAATGCTCACCTCAGCCTTCAGTACCACACCATGTTCTGTAGTACTGCTCACATGCAGCCTTCAGTACCATACCATGTTCTGCAGTTCTGCTCACCTCCAGCCTTCACTACCACACCATTTTCTTCAGTACTGCTCACCTCCACTCTTCAGTCTCACACCATGTTCTGTTGTACTGCTCACCCCCAGCCTTCAGTACCACACCATGTTATGCAGTACTGACACCCACACCTTCAGTACCACACCATGTTCTGTAGTACTGCTCACCTGCATCCTTCAGTACCACACCATGTTCTGTAGTACTGCTCACCTGCAGCCTTCAGTACCACACAATGTTATGCAGTACTGCCTACCCCAACCTTCAGTACCATATCATATTCTACATGTTCTGTAGTACTGCTCAACCCCAGCCTTCAGTACCACACCATGTTATGCAGTACTGCTTACCCCAACCTTCAGTACCATACCATATTCTGCATTACTGCTCACCCCCAGCTTTCAGTATCACACCATGTTCTGTAGTACTGCTCACCCTCACCCTTCAGTACCACACCATGTACTGTAGCACTGTACCTCTCCAGCCTACAGTACCACACCATGTTCTGTAGTATTGTTCACCCCCAGCCTTCAGTTCCACACCATATTCTGTAGTAATGATCACCCCCCAACCTTCAGCAACACACCATGTTCTGTAGCACTGTACATCTACAGCCTACAGTACCGCACCATGTTCTGTAGTACTGCTAACCCCACCTTCAGTTCCACACCATGTTCTGTAGTACAGCTCACCCCGAAGCTTCAGTACCACACCATGTTCTTTAGTACTGCTCATCCCCAGCCTTTAGTACCACACCATGTTCTGTAGTACTGCTCACCCAGAGCCTTCAGTACCACACCATGTTCTGTGGTACTGCTCACACCCAGCCTTCAGTACCACACATGTTCTGTAGTACTGCCCACCCCAGCCTTCAGTACCACACCATGTTCTGTAGTACTGCTCACCCCCAGTCTTCAGTACCACACCATGTTCTGCAGTACTGCTCACCCCCAGCCTTTGGTATCACACCATGTTTTGTAGTACTGCTCACCCTCACCCTTCAGTACCACACCATGTTCTGTAGTACTGTACATCTCCAGCCTACAGTACCAAACCATGTTCTGTAGTACTGATCACCCCCAGCCTTCAGTACCACACCACATTATGTAGTACTGCTCACCCCAGCCTTCAGCACCTCACCATGTTCTGTAGCACTGTACATCTCCAGCCTACAGTACCACACAAAGTTCTGTAGTACTGCTCACCCCCAGCCTACAGTACCACACCATGTTCTCTAGTACTGCTCACCCCCATCCTTCAGTACTACATCATGTTCTGTCACCCCAGCCTTCAGTACCACACCATACTATGTAGCACTGTTCACCCCAGCCGCCAGTACCACACCATGTTCTGTAGTACTGCTCTCCCCCAGCCTTCAGCACCACACCATGTTCTGTAGCACTGTACATCTCCAGTCTACAGTACCACTCCATGTTCTGCAGTACTGTTCACCCTAGCCTTCAGTACCACACCATGTTCTGTAGCACTGCTGACCCCACCGCTTCAGCAGCTGTCATTTCTCATCATCAACTCACCTCTCAACTCTGAGTCAGAAAGCACATATTTTAGAAATATTCCCAAAACTGCAATTGGAAGTCCTAATGTAACTGCTGGATTTGATTTTTTTCCAAATATTTCTTCTTCTGGGATCACTGTAAAGAGTCCAGTCGGGTTGCTTTCAGATTTTAAAAGGAAGGTTCCACTCAACCCAAGTAGAGAGAGAGACAGAGAGAGAGAGAGAGACACACACACACACACACACACACACACACACAACAAACACACACACACACACACACTGCTATATCTTATGGAGAGTCTTAAATTACACTTAAGCAAAGATGGAGAAAACTCAAAAGTTATCCAGTACTTACTTTTGATACTGACAACAGGGGACTGCTTTTGCTGTGAAATTACTCCTCCTGTGTCATGCGAAATTACTCCTTGTGTGTCGCCACATGAATCTGTCACATCTTTCTTAATATATAACCAAAGGTTCTCTACTGGGATGTTATACCCTGCAAACAAAGTTAGAAGACATTGTATAGTTAAAAAAATCCTTCCTGGAGCTTGCACTTTGTTTAGTTTAAATAGTTGTACAGAGATCTAATTACATAACAGTGAGATTAGGGGTTACCATCGCCTCTAGACATTCTGCCTGTATATTCTACCACAGAAAGGCAGCATATCTCACTAACCCCACACAAAACTTAAATAAGAATTAAAATCTTTATCATACACTGATTAACTGCTAGCATGGAAATCTCTGGAATACTTCTATAAAATGTGCCAAAGATGACGAGTCTAATGGCTTTGTTGATAACAGTCAATAACAAGTCATTTTAGTTTATGCTCCTCTTCTTCAAGAATGACCCTATTTATGCCTTCCTGCCTACAGGTGGCATTTGCCAAAGGCTCAATAACAAGAAAAAAAATAGCGACAGCAGGCATCCGTGGCATTAGCCATGATGCCAGAGTAGTTAAGGTGACACATACATTTAGTAGCACTGAGGCACAAGGTTTAGAATATAAAAACTGTATTATTTTAAGCACTTCTGGAAAGTCAGAATGCTTCACAGTCTCTCAGGAATAAATCGTTGTACCTCATCACCTTTTCAAAGGCAATTTTTTTTGTTGTTTTTTAAAGCAACCACTGCACATTCCTGTTTTCTTGTACCACTATATAACATCTAAAACAGTTCTAAGGTATCCCTCACCCTCTCTCTTCCCTAGACAAATCCACATAGACTGTCATGAATTAACTGAGGGATGAATCTCTGAGCTGCATACTTTAAGCTCACCTGAGTGAAGTGCTACGTCTTCAGATGCATAGCAGTTGTATTGATTCTCCTTGTCTTATGCAGGTAAATAACTAGAGCGCCAGTCAGTAGAAAGGGCCACCCCTACCCGCTCTAAAACACATCACTAGGAGGACACAAGAGCTCCTAGCTCTAATTGAAGCTGACTGTAGAAGTCAATTAAAACTCATACAGTCAAGGGCTAGGCACAGCTCCACTCTTTTTCTATGACTTCAGGCCATGGGGGAGCCCCATCTTTGCCTAGTACTCTCAGGACATAGAGCAGCCCTGCATTTTCTCTATGTTGTGAAGGCTGCGGTCCAACATTTTTTCCTATATTCTCAGGGCCTGTAGCAGTCCTGCCTTTTCCCTGTGCTCTCAGGGGTCTGGGTAAGGTCCGACTTTTCTCTGTGCCATTAGGACCTGGAGCAGTCCCACATTTTTCTTATGTCATCAAGGGCCTGGGTCAATGCCTCCTTCCTTTCATACTATCATGGCCTGGGTCAGTCCCACCTTTCTCCTACACCATCAGAGCCTAGGGCAATTCCACCTTTACCTATTCTATCACAGCCTGAAGCACTCTTCCCTTTTTCCTATGCTGCCAGGGCCAGAGGCAATCCTGTCTTTTGTCTCTGTTGTCAGGGCAGAGGCAATCCTGCCTTTCTCTCTGCTGTCAGGGACAGAGGCAGTCTCTGCTTTTCTCTATGTTGACAGAGCCTGGGCCAGTCCTGCCTTTTCCCTAGCTGTCAGAGTCAGCACAGTCATAGCTTTTCCTCCATGATTTCGAGGCAGAGAGTAGTTCCACCTTTTCTCTATGCTATAAGGGCATGTGACAGTCCTGCTTTTCTCCTATGATGTCAGCTCCTGAGAAGTCCATGTTTTCCCTATGCTCTCAAGACTTGAGACAGTTCCACCATTTCCCTATGCTGTTAGAGGCCTGGTGCAATCCCACATTTTGACTGCACTGTCAAGGGCTGGGGCAGTCCCATTTCTTCACTGCAGTGTCAGGGCCTGGGGCACTCCTACTTCTTCACTGCAGTGTCAGTGACTGGGGCAGTCCCACTTCTTCACTGCAGTGTCAGGGCCTGCGGCAGTCCCACTACTTACACTGCAGTGTCAGGGCCTGTGTCAGTCCCACTTCTTCACTGTAAAATGTTTACTAAAATCTGATACGAGCACTGGCAAGGACTAAGCAGACTGCTTAGTCCTTGCCAGTGCTTGTGTCAGTTTTTAGTAATAATTATCTTATTTTTATAGTTTGGTCATATAAAAAGTGTACATACCCCTGTTAAAATCCCAGGTTTTTGCAATATAAAAAAAAATGAGACCACAATAAATCATTTCAAAACTTTTCCCACCTTTAATGTGACCTATAACCTGCACAATTCAATTGAAAAACAAACAAATCTGTTAGGGGAAAAATATAAAAAATGTACAATAAGTTGGTTGCATAAATGTGCACACCCTTAAATTAATACTTTGTTGAAGCACCTTTTGATTTAATTATAACATTCAGTGTTCTTGGGTACACACCTGCCATCAATTAAAGAGATTGATTAACCCCAAATAAAGTTCAGCTATCCTAGTAGGATTTTCCTGACATTTACTCAGTTGCCTGGTACAGCAAAAGCCATGGTTCACAGAGAGCTTACAGAGCATCAAAGGGATCTAAAAAGGTATCAGTCAGGTGAAGGATACAAAAAATGTCCACAGCATTGGATATACCATGGAACGTAGTGAAGACAGTCATCAAAAAGTGGAGAAAATATGGGACAACAGTGATGTTGTAAATAACTGGACGTCCCTCAAAAATTGATGAAAAGACAAGATGAAAACTGGTCAGGGAGACTGCCAAGAGACCTACAGCAACACTGAAGGAGCTACAGGAATTTCTGGCAAGTACTGGTCATGTACTACATGTGACATCAATTTCCCATTTTCTCCATATGTCTGGGCTATGGGGTAGGCTTGCAAGACAGAAGCCTTTTCTTACACAGAAAAACATCCAGGCCTAGCGAAAATTTACAAAACAATACATCAGGTCTCCCAAAATCACGTGGAAAAAATGTGCTATGGTCTGATGAGACCAAGGTTGAACTTTTTCGGCACAATTCCAAAAGGTATGTTTGGTGCAAAAACAACACCTCACATCACCAAAAGAACACCGTCCCCACGGTGAAGCATGGCAGCATCATGTTTTAGAGTTGCTTTTCTTCAGCTGGAACTGGAGCTTTAGTCAAGGTGGAGGGAATTATGAACAGTTCCAAATACCAGTCACTTTTGGCCCAAAACTCAGGTGTCTGCTAGAAAGCTGAAGATGGAGAGGAATTTCACCTTTCAACACGAGAATGGCCCCAAACATAGATCCAAATCAACAAAAGAATGGCTTCACCAGAAGAAAACTAAAGTTTTGGAATGGCCCAACCAGAGCCCAGACCTAAATCCAACAGAAAATCTGTTGGGTGACCTGAAGAGGGCTGTGCACAAGAGATGCCCTTGTATCTGACAGACTTGGAGCGCATTTGCAAGGAACAGTGGGCAAATATTACTAAGTCAAGATGTGCCATCCTGAAAGACTCCTACCTAAGAAGACTGAATGTTGTAATAAAATCAAACGGTGCTTCAACAAGTATTAGTTTATGGGTTTGTACACTTATGCAACCAGCTTATTGTATGTTTTTTATTTTTCATATTTTTTCCCCTAACAGATTTATTTGTTTTTCAATTGAATTGTACAGGTTATAGGTCATATTAAAGGTGGGAAAAGTTTTGAAATGATTTATTGTGGTCTCATTTTTTATATCACAAAAACCTGGCATTTAAACAGGGGTGTGTAAACTTTTTATATCCAGTGTGAGTGTGTGTGTGTGTGTGTGTGTGTGTGTGTGTGTGTGTGTATATATATATATATATATATATATATATATATATATATATATATGTGTGTGTGTGTGTGTGTGTGTATAGACATGTACATACACAGACAACAACGAAATACAAATCAGATAAAGCAGGGTTTATTTTACTAATAATAGCAATTCATGTGACAACTTTGAAAATTGAACTTCTTCAAAATCTTTTTATTTCTGGAATAATTTTTGTTCTTAGAATTTTAAGAACCATACTTTTACATTAATCAATAAAAAAAGACATCAGTCTCAGGAAAAACACTGCACCAACAAAATTATATCCAGAAGTTTTCTACCAATCAAGTAAAGGAAAAAATAAGCACAGAAAAAAAGGGTAGAGTGGTAAAAGGATCAGCTGGGAGGACCCTGGCAGGTAACTTTTCCTGAGTAGATACATGCACACATGCACGTGGTGTGCGAGACAGAGACACAGACTGCACGTGTATGCAGACCTGTGACTGCATGTGTGTGTGTCTACAAAAATGCACACGCACGCACATATATACACAAACGTGTGTATATACATGTGGGCTACCTTCAGCTCTAGGCACAACAACTTCAATGTTTCAACACTCATCCTGTCAGTCTAAGGATGTGTACATATGAGCATGTGCATGCAACTGTGTGTGTGTGTGCGTGTGTGTATCCCTCCAGTAAAGTTCAAAATCATACTCTACTTTCTACATTCATCTCAAGTTCACTATTTCTCTGTATCCCATAACAAATCTAGATACACAAGAATAAAACAGCTGTTTTGCAGGGAGCAAGCACCCCCACACCTCTCTTGTATACATATTCTCACTGCAATATCATTGCAATTCAAAGAAAACCTGCCAAGGAAACACCAACTCAAGCAAATACAGCTGTTGTGTGTATAAAATAATGCATATGCATGCACATATATACACAATTATTATATATCGACATGCACACACATTTTATATATGGTTTTCCTGTAATTTATCGAACGTGCATTTGTTCGATAAATTACAGCGCAGTTCACTTTTCAAACTGCCAAAGTTTGGAATTGCTGAACATCTGTGTTACTGAGAGAGGTAAGTGGAGCTTCATTAGGAGTGTGAATGTTTGCACTTGTGTTAGTTAGTGATGGTTAAAAGTTAAGGTTAGGTAAGCTGATGGATTTAGTGTATGTGCAAGGTTACAGCTAGTGTTAGGTTTGGGAGGACAGGTTTAGTGTTTGTGAATGTACATGTTTACATGTGTTTGTATACAGTGATACTGTTACATAGGTTCATAGGTTGGTACTAGGCTATCAGCCCTAGGGCCTATACAAGTCTAGCCATAACAATTCCCTGGCTATTTCTTCCCACAATTTTTACTTCCCTGGACCCCTGTCTAGCAGGGCGACTGACGTGATCCCCGGGGTGAATTTCCTTTCTCCCATCCAATCATCAAGGTTCCTTTTGAAGAGGGCCAAAGAAGCACTCTGCTTGACATGTATGGGCAATCTATTCCAGAGTATGGGGAGTCTCTGGGTCAGGAACCTATTCCTCCAGCATGTTTTGTTTATTGTGATGACAAGGTTTAGATCCCTGGAGCGTGTGGCTCTGAGGGATTGGGATTTCTTTAAGTGTAGCATGTCCAACAGCTCTGGGTTTGACATGGCCTTGTATGTTAAGCAGAGATCGCCTCTGAGTAGACGATATGCAACAGAGTATAGCTGGAGATTTTTAAGGCGGTCAGCGTAGGGCATCTGATTTAGGCCTGTGGTTCTTTTAGTGAGGTATTTCTGCGACCTTTCCAGTTGTTGCAGATGTCTTGAGAGGTACATACCAAACGGGACGTTGTATTCTATAATGGGTCTAATGAGGGATGAGGACAGTCGGGCAATGACCTCGTTTTTTCTGGATGAAAAGCCCTTAGTGATGAGGTGTGCCACATAGAAGGATTTCCTGACTACCTGTGTCCCTAAGTCTCTTATCACAAATATTTTTCTAACATAGGGTTAGGGTTAGCAGGCATTACTAAGGTGAATCAGGAGACAACCCCCCACCCACCCACCTTAGTAATGCCTGCTAACCCTAACCCTATAACTTACCTTAGAAAATCCCTTTCTATAACATTACCACTGTTCAGGCAAATTAAGGCTTAGGGTTACACGAGGGTTTGTGTAAAGACTTAAAAGGAAATTGTTTTCGTTTTGTGGACTTTTACATTATGATATTATGAATATTTGAAATGTTTTTGCTGGTGTGTTTTGTTTCGGCATTTGTGCCTTCTGATCATTCATAACAGAACCACACACACATCCACACACATATATATGTATATAGCGATCTACTTCACACATCATTGACATTTCAAATTGTTGAACTCCAGATGGTTGAGACCACATGATCTATGTTCTGAAATGTTGAAAAATACAGAAACAGTAAAAACTATGTTTTGCCAGGAGGGGTCCCCCTATACACACACCCTTATTAATTACATGTATTCCAATTCCAAGATCACACTACAGTGTGAAAAAGGGCAAATTCCCAGATTTCCAGTGTACTGTGATCTCAAAACAAACAGTTTGACGTTCTGAAACATTAATAAACTGAAGGGGACCCATATATGGATTCATGATTGTTCAACAAACGTTTTTTGTCTGAAGAACAAAATGCTGAAAGCCACTTTCAGTGAATCCATTTTCAGTGAATATGAATTTAAGTTTTTTTTTTTTTTTCAGGGGCAAGCCCATGGGGAGGGAATCCCCAACCCCCCCCCCTAACTTATATATACCAACACCACCATCACACAACAGTGGAGAAAAGGGCAACACCTTCCGTTCCCTGAAAAAAGCTTTCAGCAATAAAGCCACAGCACTGTTTTCAGCTGGACAAATGGTGTTCAGTTCAAACTAACATTTCCAGCATAGATGCACAAACACACACTGACACACACATGTACATATGTGTGTGCACACGTGTGTGTGTGTGTGTGTGTGTGTGTGTGTGTGTGTCTCTCTCCAGTAAAGTTCAGGGTTATACTCTCTTACCTTCTACATCCACCTCATCTTTGCTACAACTTAATTTTTCTCTGTAGTCCCCAGCAAATCTATATACAACTCATTCCTTGCCTACTCTCTTTGCTTTCACCTCCAATCTCTCACATCAGCTCTCTTACTTCTCCTATCCATAAATGTAAAATTGTAATTTGACATTTTAAAGCTCACTGTATATATAACAAATTGTCCTGTGTTAGTGTGTAAAGACTCTAGATTTTTTTCTAGTACAGCTGCTTTTCAGTTAATATATAGCCATACGATAATTTAAGCTTTACATTTTTATCTATTTTGTAAAATTGCCTACTTTGTTACTCAAGCTTTTCTCCACAAGTCTCCACTGAAAAGGGGCTGCCACAGCATATCAGGACTACCCAGTCAGCAAAAGCAATAACTAACTAACTAACCAAAGACAGATAGATATACACCCACACGTACATGTATACATGAGTATAGTATGAAAGATCGAATATACCAAATGTTGGGTCTATACCACTTCATCGATGAGACAGTTCAGTGAACGGCATTTAATTGGAAATGCCATTCGTCAAAATCTTCTCACACCCCACTAATTATATATGCCAACCTCAAGATCACACAACAGTGGGGAAAGGGCAAATTTCCCAATCATCCCTGTACCGAGATCTCAGTATGAGCAGTTAGACAAATGGCAAGTTCGATGTAAGTGAACTGAAAATGCCGTTCGCTGAACTGAATTTTCACGGGAGTGATGTGGACCCCAAATGTTGATGAGCAAAACATCTATGCAAAAACGTTGAAATCACGGACATTGACAGTGACATGCTATGATGTGTGCTGAGAAAAACAGCCATGGTGCATGTAAAATTTAAAACAAAAAAAAAGAACAAATAAAACATTTTTTTTTGCATGGGCCAAGCCCCTCCCCTCTGCACCCCACACTCATGCTAATTATATATACAAGTCAGAGATTGCACAAACACAGGGGAAGGGCATAATCCCTAACAACAGAAATTATGAGATCATGGACACCTGTAGATGAGCTGCTAAGATGATCATGAACAGTCAACTAAACAGTTGTTGATCTCCATATACATGTGTATATGCGTATACATTGGTCTACTTCTAAATTTTGCAGTTCAGAACTTCTAATTTGTTATGGTTGAGACCATAAGATCGAAGTTTTGAAACTTCAAAATGTAGGTAAAAAAATAAAACAAAAAAATCTTTTTTTTTTTACATTTTTGCAGGGGGGACCTCCCCTTCACCCCCCACACCCCCTGATAATTAAATATACCAGTACCAGCTAATTAAATATAGCAGTACAATGAGGAAAATTGTAAATATATAATTCCATGCCGTATGGCAATCTCCATTTAAATGGTTTAATTTTGTTGGGTCGAGGTACACCCATATATATCTCAGAAACAAGATCATAAAGATGCTCCCTAACTCTTTCCCTCAATGTCCTATTAGTCTTACCTACATAAAAACATTGACACTTTTTACAAGTAGCCAAATAAATCACATTCCTCGATCTACAATCTGCATATTCATTTAATTCATATCTGACCCCAGTGTCAGGATGTATAAATACATTGGAATTCATTATATATCCACATTGATTGCAAGTACGACAGGCATATGTGCCCTTCCTCTGTGAAGTAACCTTATTCATAGGTACCTTATCGTAACAAAGCAACCGTTTGAGGGACTTAGTATTTTTATAACTAAAGGCCGGTCTCTCACCAACTAAATCCTTAATACCATCATCCAATTGCAGGATGTTCCAATGTCTCATAATAATATCGACAATGGATGCGTTATTATTAGTAAAAGGAATAACTACCCTTCTTCTATCTCCTTTCTTTTCAATAGGTCGCTTATAGGTATTTTCATTCCTCTTAATATATGGTAGCCCTGTCTGCTCACGTTCCATATCATCCATTAGATGAAAATCATTACTACGATAGCCTCTATCCATAAAATCACGCTCTACAGCTACAACTGCTTCTGAAAAAACTTGATCATCACTAGTTATATGTGAATAACGTTTTATTTGGTTCCTGACAATATTCTTGTGTACATGTGACGGGTGCATTCTACTTCTATGCAGGATAGCATTTCTCCTACATGGTTTCTTAAACACTTTTGTCTCAAAAACACCATCACATTTACTTAGTGTGACATCTAGGAAGTCTATTTTATCCTGTGAAACTGTGCTAGTTAGTGTAAGAAAAGCAGTAGTTCCATTTATATAGGTAACAAAATCTTCTAAATGTTCTAGATCACCTCCCCGAAACAAAAAAACGTCATCAACAAAACGTTTATAACATTTAATATACCTAGAGAAAATCAGATGTTCCAAAGCATAGGCACTCTCCCAATAGGCTAACACAAGATTAGCATAAGAGTTGGCACACGAGGTGCCCATGGCTACACGTTTAATCTGAAGATAGTAATCACTATCAAAGGTAAACACATTATAATTAAGAACCATTTCTAATAACATCGTAATCCTTATAACCTGACTATTATTTAACCCTTTACTAATTAAATATAACCTTAAAAAATCTAAACCTATTTCATTGGGGATACAGTAAAAAGAGACACTACATCCAGTGTTGCCATGTAATCTAACTCTCCTATAGTTTTATCTTCAATGAAGGGTGCTAAGGTTTCTAAAAACTGTTTTGTGTCACGTAACACAGATTCCGTAGAGTCTACTATAGGTCTCAATTTCTTCTCTAAATAAATTGACATAGTCTCTGTCAACCAGCCTCTACCCGATACTATTGGTCTAAGGGGAGGATCAACCATGGTCTTATGTATTTTAGGAAGACCTCTAATGGTTGGTTTCACGGGTTTCTCAATTAAAAAATACTTATATATAAATCATTATCAATAATGCCACACATCAGCATGTCATAAAGATCTGCATGCACTGTTTTAATTAATCTTTCTAAATATAATCTACTCAGTTTCCTATAGGTAGTCTCATCTGAGAGCATCTCTAGCATAGTATTATTATAATAGCTGGTATCAAGTAGTACAGTAGCTCCCCCTTTATCAGCTGGTCTTACTACTATGTCAGTATTATTCTGTAAATCCTGTAATGCTAACTTTTCACTTCTGGTAACATTATAAAAATCTGGTTTAACTTTATTCCCCTCAAAAAGTTTCAAAAAATCATTACTGCACGCTTTTTCAAAACTATCAAGTAACGGATGTAGGGCAGGAGTATAAACTGATGGTTTTTTAAACAACATAGTGTCAGCATTCATCATATAATTTTTACCAAACTGTAAACCAAGTGCAACATTTCTAGTAAAACATATAATGTCCACTACTAGGTTACTTACATCAATTCCTTGTGAGGGGAATAAAAGACAGACCTCTATTGAGTATTTTCCTCTCACTGTCCGACAATATGTGTGAGGATAAATTAACAATCAAGTCCTCACTACAGGTTTCAGGGCTTTCTTCTGAAACTCGAACTGCCCTCCAGATATTTTCCTCTTCCTGGTTCCTTGTTGTGAAGTCCAATTCTGCCTTTGATCCGGATGAAAAGGGAGTGGAAAACGAAGGGATGTGGTGTCATTATCTCCAAGGAATGAACCTCCATCTGCTACTGCTGTCGTCTTTTTGTGTACTACTTGTTCCGAACAAACGACTGGATGTACATCGCCAGTGGATGAGGAGTGCACATTCGAGCGTAGTTCCATACTCAACACATCAGCAGGAAGAGAAGACGTCAACGCGGAAGTGGTAGGAGCAGAAAGATCCGTACACGCAGCTGAAGGTGTTGAAGCACTAGCGCGTGTTGCATCATAAGGTGCCCTGGTGGATTCCCTCGGCCAGGAGAAAACGTCCCCCCTCGAGAAATCCAGACAGTCTCTCTCTAGCTTCTTTTTCTTTGCTAATAGGAACTTGTTGTCTAGCGCTTGCACAGTAGTCATAGTGTCTGAATAAAAGTCTTCTCTTTGTATATCAGTGAGAATAGCAGTTAACCTCTTCTCTAACGCAAGGGCTTTAATCTGAAGCTCACTTTCTATAGTAGTGTATTGTTCAATAAACGAAGACCTCTGGGAATCACTTTAAACTTAATGCATGCCTCCATATGTCTTTTCTGCCATTGAGCATTTTTAATCTTGCTCAAAACATCCTCCAATTTCCTCATGAGCTGCAAAGTATCCACATGCCAATCAGTACCTTTATGTGTAAGAGCTGTTTTAGCTAGCTCAGCATAGGACAATTTCAATAAAGGATTAATAGCCACTGAAAACATATTAGTTAGACCCAATGGTCTGGGTTCCAATAGTCCATTAGATGCATTGCTGGTTCCTTCTGTCATGTCCCTGATATGAACAAAATAGCAATATCTCAGAAACAAGATCAGGTACAGGGTAAGGTATCACCTCAAAAAGCAAGAAACAATCCAAAATGAAGGAGGTGAATACGCCACAATTATCGAAGCAAACCAGGTAGACAAACGTAAAAGATAAAACCCTTTATTCAAAAAGTAAGCGCTTTCACGTCACATAGAATGCTTCATCAGACTTTAACAGAACAAAGAAAACTCATTCCATTTAAATACATAAGATGCACCAATAACACACCTTTCCCATGTCACATGTGTTCCACATAAAATTACATCATTTACTTCAAAAGGCACAAGAGAAAAAAATATATATTAAATGTACAAAAAATATATGTACAAGAAAACCTTTTTTATTAGATAGGCCATTTAAACATTAAGCTATATTTGTATGCTTAGTGTGTTTTTATAGGTTCATAGGTTTATACTAGGCTATCTGCCCCAAGGCATTTATAAGCCTAGCCCGAATTTTTGTGGCTTACGCCACCCCTTATATGAAAAAATACTGTACCCATTAGTTTGTTGTGCCTCTGTCCAGCAGTGACACAGAGATGATTCCTGGGGTAGACCTACGATCTCCCATCCACAGGTCAAGATTTCTCTTGAACAGAGCCAGCGAGGTGCTCTGCCTCACATGGACCGGGACTCTATTCCACAGCATAGGGAGTCTCTGAGTGATAAATCTATCCCTCCAGCACGTCTTATTTATATCCGTGCTAAGGTTTAAGTCGCTTGCTCTAGTGGTTTTGGTGGATTTGGATTTTTTGAGGTGGAGAATGTCCATTAATTCCGGGTTGGACATGGCCTTGTATGTCAGGCACATGTCACCTCTGAGCAGACGGTATGCGACTGAATAGAGCTGGAGTTTCTTCAATCTGGCAGCATATGACAGATTTTGGAGTCCCTTTATCCTTTTGGTGAGAAACTTTTGGGGTCTCTCCAATTGCTGCAGAAGTGGGGCGAGATACATCCCGAATGGGGCATTGTACTCGATCATTGGTCTGATAAGTGAAGAGTACAGGGGAACAATGACCTCACTAGATCTGGATGTGAATCCCTTCAGGTGGGCAATGTAGAAGGTCTTTCTAACCACTTTAGCAACGTTTGTTTCTATGTATATTTTTATGTATATTTCTTGTACATATATTTTTTGTACATATTTAATATATATTTTTTTCTCTTGTGCCTTTTAAAGTAAATGATGTAATTTTATGTGGAACACATGTGACATGGGAAAGGTGTGTTATTGGTGCATCTTATGTATTTAAATGGAATGAGTTTTCTTTGTTCTGTTAAAGTCTGATGAAGCGTTCTATGTGACGTGAAAGCGCTTACTTTTTGAATAAAGGGTTTTATCTTTTACGTTTGTTTACCTGGTTTGCTTCGATAGTTGTGGTGTATACACCTATATATATATATATATATATATATATATATATATATATATATATATATGTATCCACATACATACATATATTTATTTTTTTTATTTATTTATTTTATTTTACATTTGTTGACCGGGCTAGTCTAACTGGATACATGTCCATTTTCAGTAGAGGCCCGGGGAGAAAAGCTCCAAGCATAAGAATAACAATATAACAAAAGCAAATAAGTAAGATAGAGTAATAAAGCAACAGTACCATAGTAACATAGGTAAAATGAGAAAAGCACATGGGACTAACAAACAGTGACTAGAAAACATTTAGGCAAAAGCTAGACCAGACATAAACAAGCAAATGCACTAGACAGCACCGGGGCAATTGCAGAAAGAACAAAGTTCCCAAATCCTATCAAATTACTAAGAATAAAACAAGAGGAGAGAAATAAGTTTTGGAGGCAAGAGGGAGGGCTAGGGTTGAAATAGGAGTGAAATACAGGTTTCAGTCTGGGTTAGCACAAGGACAGAGCCACTTAGTTTTTAGATGTTCTTTTGTTTGGTTTTTGAATTGAGAAGCAGATGCTGGTGTAGATAGTTCAGGAGGGAGCTGATTCCATTTTTGCCTATAGTGTTTGAGAAAAGAGAGTCACCAGCTTTGTTGTTTGATTTAGTTAAGGAGACAAGTAGTTTATTTGCAGAACGTAGTGTAGCCAGGTTTTATATGGAGAGATCAGATTAGAGAGGATGGGGGTATTGTTTGGGTGGTATAAGATCTTTTGTGTCATAAGTAACTGTTGACAGAGTATATGGTTCTGTAATTCTAACCATCCTAGTTGTTTAAGGTTAAGGCAGTGGTGTGTTTTAAAGGGAGAGCATGTGATGAATCTAGCAATACTATTATAGCAGGTAGATAGTTTGGAGATGTTTTTTTTGAAAGGTTGGTATATATAGCAGAGGCATAGAAAAGGGTAGAAATGAGGTGAGTTTGTGTGATAGTTTGCCTGGCTGAGGGTGCAAGGAAGGGTTTGATTCTGTAGAGGGTACCAAGTTTTCTGTTAACAGTCTTTATGGTGGAGTTAATATGGTTATCAAAGTTAAGATGATTGTCGATTGTGACACCTAGTAAGCGGGTGGTAGTATCTGGTGCTATATTAGTAGCATTATTGGAGGTTATAGAGAAGAATGGAGTGGGTGACTTATGAGTTGGTGTAAAAAGTAGTAGTTTTGTTTTCTTTGGATTCAGGAGAAGACGATGTTGCATGAACCAGTTTTCTACTTCTTGGAATACAGTTTGGGTTAGGGATTGGAGTGAGGGTATATTATTGGTAGTACAGATTAAGGTAGAGTCATCTGCATATTGGATGCAAGTGGCGTGGGGTATGTTCAAGTGGAGATCGTTAATAAATATGGAAAAAAGAAGTGGACCTAAGATTGAGCCTTGAGGGACTCCAATATTAACAGGAAGTAAGGAAGACAAATTGTTATCCCAGAGTACAGCTTGCTGTCTATTTTGAAGATAACATCTGAACCATTGTAATGCTTGTAGGTCAAGAGAAAGGTGCTTTAGTTTTTCAAGAAGTAGGGTATGATTAACCATATCAAAGGCTTTTGACAGGTCTAAGAATAGTGCAGAGGAAAAGGAGTTATTATTGTGGTTTTTGTTTATAGTGTCAGTGAAGAAGAGAAGAGCAGTAGTAGTACTATGAAATGGTATAAAGCCATGTTGGCAGTTGGCTAGTAGGTTGTTTTGTAGAAGGTGGTTAAGAATTTGTTTGTGAATACATTTTTCCATTATTTTGGCTAATGGGGAGAGTAAGGCAATAGGTCGGTAGTTAGAGAGGTCAATTGAAGTTCCACCTTTGTGTAGAGGGATAATATGTGATATTTTCCATAAGGTAGGGATTTTGCCTTCAGTGATGGTTCTGTTAATCAGGATAGATATGGGGTAGTCAATGGCTTGTGCAGCAATCTGTGGGTATTCAGATGGGAGATGGTCAGCGGATGGGGTACAAGGCTTTAGTTTGGTAAGAAGTTTGTAAATAAGAGATGTTGGAACAGGGTGTAAATGAAAGGTTGGGGAAGAAGAATTAGAGGTATTCAATTGTGAAGCAGGTAAAGGTGGTAGAGAGTTTGCTAGAGATTGAATGGCTATTACAAACATGTGTATCCATTAAAAATGCATTAAAACATATAACATCAGTAAAAACTGGTTGCAAAATGGAATGGCTATATATATATATATATATATATATATATATATATATACATTCATATATATATATATATATATATATATATATATATATTTATATGTGTGTATATCTATATATATGTATATGTATATGTAATATATATATATATATATATATATATATATACATATACACACACACACACGAGTATATATGTGTATATATATATATATATATATATATATATATATATATATATATATATATATATATATGGGTTCTCTATATATGACCAAAAGTTCATATGACCGAAGCCCATTTGACTGAGACCAAAAGACTGAAAGTTCATTTGACCGAAAACCCATATGACCGAAAACTCATTTGACCGAAAAACAGCACTGGCAGGTACATGCCCTGTTCCCCACTGTAGTGCGACCCTGGAGTGAGAATATAAAGTTAGGGGGGTGTGGGGGGCACAGCCCCCCACATTTTGCAACCAGTTTTTACTGATGTTATATGTTTTAATGCATTTTTAATGGATACACATGTTTGTAATAGTGCATAAACTGCAACTTTATATTCTCACTCCAGGGTCGCACTACAGTGGGGAACACGGCTTATACCTGCCAGTGCTGTTTTTCGGTCAAATGAGTTTTCGGTCATATGAGTTTTCGGTCAAATGAACTTTCGGTCATTTGGTCTCAGTCAAATGGGCTTCGGTCATATGAACTTTCATTCATATGTAGTGAACCCATAAATATATATATATATATATATATATATATATACATATAAAGATAAATACACACACACAAACTCACTGTGTGCATATATTTACACATGCACACCCATGTTATCATTGTATCATTGCATATGTGTTACCGTCATACCTCTTAACTGTACAGATTTTCTCAGAATGTTCAGGTTTTTGCATCATATTTTTGGTCCATTTTTCATAAAAGTGTGGTTTTCTGTCAAATTAGTGACAAATCATTAAAGACTAAAGTTACAAAATAATGATAGACATCTGAGCTTCAGACTTCATACCCTTCAGAAAATTCATGCCAATGCAAAATCTGTTATTGTATCAACTTTCTAAGTTTGTAAGAGCAATATTTAAAAATTGTCTGTATCTTTGGACCTTTATCCCACTTTTATTTATGGCTTTTTCCAGATTTCTTGCTCTAAGAAGTTGAGAGGTATGGTTACCGTGTGAGTGTGTGTGTGTGTGTGTGTGTGTGTGTGTGTGTGTGTGTGTGTGTGTGTGTGTGTGTGTGTGTGTGTGTGTGTGTGTGTATATCTATGCACACAAGCATGTATGTGAGATTGTGTGCTTGTATGTGTGAGCATTTGTGTATGCGTATGCATGTGTGGATATAGGTCCATAGGTTAGTAGTAGGCTAGCTGCCCTTGCAGGCCATTTTAAGCATAGCTAATTTCCTTTTCAAATGTGAGACTCCCTATCTGTGAGATAAATACCTTAACCATTATTCCAACACGCAACCCCAATCTGAGGGCACTGCATTGGCTGAGACTTGAATCAGGTCTCCTGTGTGGGAGGCAAAAATTCTACCACTGGACCACCATACATATGCATGTTTGTGTATGAGCGTGCATGTGTGTGTGTACACTCGTGAGTGCATAACTAGGTGTATATGCCTGTGTGTGTGGGTACGTGTGCACATGTGCAAGCATGTGTGTGTGTGTGTGTGTGTGTGTGTGTGTGTGTGTGTGTGTGTGTGTGTGTGTGTGTGTGTGTGTGTGTGTGTGTGTGTGTCTATGTGTATACATTTTGGGTGACGGAGCCTTAGTACTGCAGGAAGAAAAGAGAACTCTCTATGGCCATCTACACCATCATGGGGAACCATAGCTGCCTGGGTTCAAGAGGAGCGACTGGGAAGATTCTGAACCCATCTTACTTAATTGTTTAGAATGCACAAAGCTAAGATCTATGCAAAAAATGCTGGGAGCATTCATAGCTCATCTTTTGCAACATGATATACATAGAATGACATTTATGCAATTAGTAATTCTTGTCTAATGGAAAGGGGTCTTTTTTTCAGTATGTTCTAGCCTGTCTTTAAGTAACTGGAACCAGCAGCTGTAAGCAGAACTCCAGTTATAGCAATGGGCACCACATCTTTTACCACACATTGAGTTATAGCTGTAGCATGGCACACTACATCAGTAGGTTTAGAGTCACAGATGTAGCACAGCACACCAAAGGTGTAGATTCTTACAGAGCCACAATTACAGCTAGAAACACCATACCAGTGGGTACACACAAAGTTAGTTTTACTATAGGGCACCATACCTGGAGGTGTATACAGATGCTCCATACCTGGAGGTGTATATAGATGCTCCATACCTGGAGGTGTATACAAATGCTCCATATCTGGAGGTGTGCACAGAGGTACTGTTGCAGAAAGGGATACCATGCCGATATGCACACATGGTAAGAGTACCTTCCCTGCTGCTTGATTACTTACCACATTAATCGGTCAACTGTGATCAGTGCTTTATCCCAGTTAACTCAAACAAGTAAATACATAAATGCCTAGTTTCCTCAGTTGTAACTGACCTGAATGCTCTTGGGGACAGGCTCTGCCCCTTCAACTCCATCAGTTAAACATGCCTGTCAAACATGAACTTACATTATATCTCTTAAACTTTCAAGTAAACTAAATGTGTGCAAAAGTCTGAGGCATCCATGATAAAGGCTTACATCTCCCTCCTGAGACCACCATGGTTACGTTGTGCCTGTCATCCATCTGATGGACCTACTTTTTTGAAGTAGAAGAATCGGAAGAATCACCTGGTGCATAGGGTGGCTGCAGTGCTGCCACTAAAATCACCTGGTGCACAGGGTAGCTATGGTGCTGTCACTAGAATCACCTAGTGCACAGGGTGGCTATGGTGCTGCCACTAGTATCATGTGGTGCACAGGGTGGCTGTGGTGCTGTCACAAGAATCACCTGGTACATAGGGTGGCTGAGGCGCTGTCACAAGAATCACCTGGTACACATGGTAGCTTTTCTGCTGTCACAAAAACCACCTGGTACACAGGGTGGATGTGGTGCTGTCACAAGAATCATCTGATGTACAAAGACATTGTGGGGCTCCCACTGCAATCACCTGTTGCACAGGGTGGTGTTAGTACTGACACAAGTATCACCTGTTGCACACCTCCTTACTACATACATATCCCTGAGATGTACTGCACACCTCCTTACTAATGTACATACCCCTGATGCTACCAATGAAAACATCTGGTGCACACAGCAGTTGTACTACAATGCAATCTTCTGGTGCACACAGCAGTTGTACTACCAATGGAATCATCTGGTGCACAGAGTGGCTGTGGGGCTGCCATAGGTACCACCCAGTACAGAAGGTGGTTATGGTGCTACAACAGGTCCCTGCACTACCAATGAACCTTTCACATGCAGCCTTGTTGGGGAGAATATTAAGGTGATGCAGGACATATTGCCCAGGGCCCTAGGTATGACCCCTGACTTCTATACTAGCTCTGCAAAATAAGCTCAACTGGTGGACCCTGTCCCTTGAAAAGTACAGATGGTTCTTGTCTATGTCTAGGATGGCCCCGAAAAATCTGTATCCCTGCTGGCAGCAGGATGTATTTGGAGACACTCAGACAGTGTATGGTGTGAATGCCCTTTGACAAAAGAACTTGGAAGAAAATCTACTAGTCTATAAAAATATAAACACGGAACTAAACAATTTCAAACATGCTTTGCACACTGCAGAAAAATCAAAGGTCAGTGGATTGTAGTGGTAATGACCTTATCCCTTCTTGAACCTGAGGTACTGTCCAAGAATGTTGTGAATGGATATATGAAGACACTGTGTTTCAAGTCAGGTAAAACAAAGTGTATATTTGAAATCAGAGTAGGTGACAGAGGCTGAGGATTCAATATTCTGAAATTGATCACTTTCAAGAACTTGTTTCTCCTCAAAAAGTCCAGAATGGGCTAAAGAGGTCCATCTTTCCCTGGTACCATGAATAGACTAGAATAAAATCCTTTCTCACCTTATTTATTTTTTAATTCATTCTTTATTAACTGGGTTAGTCCCACCTGAGGTGGTATTTATACTTCTAAGGGAAATTTGGCCAAGGCATTGGGGAACTTCCCATACTCTTTTTGATAGGTGCTGTTGGATCTTTTATATCCACCTGAGTTGCCGCCAACTCAAGTGGATGGGAGCTTGGTTTAACATCTCATTTAAGGCTGATTTATGGCAACTCCTCCATTGTCATGTACAAGAAAACCATAAAAGACAGCACAATTTAATGCGGTCCACACAAGTGGAAGCATCCCCGTAAAAAGAGCAACTGCTCTTTTATGGGTATCTAACCAGACACTTGTGACAGCTGGAAAGCTCAAAAAGGTTTCTAACCAGAGAATTCAGGGCATGAATACCCCACCCTACACTGATCAGCTAAAGGATCTGTGTCTTTATTCAGTCTCCTACAGGCTGCTGTGAGGGGATGTTGGCCTAGCTTACAGGGCTTCCTCAGACGCAGCCCTGATGGATCTGTTGCACATGCACAAACAGCACCAGAAACACCAGATTCAGAGATCTTAATTTCACTTGAGACATACAGAGGAAGTACTGGAGAGACAGATATGTGTCCCAATGGATCCTAGCACTATGGAACAAGCTCTCCATCCATGTAAAAAAGAATTCATCCCTGACCCTATTCAAACAAAACCTTGACAACTGGATGGGAAATCACAAATTTACCCCTGGCCTGGCCCCCATGTCCCTTAAGGACAGAGGTAGTCAATAAAAAATATATTATCCTAACTCCTCATACAAATCCTTTGTTACCTGCCTAATAACATGCCCCCCCCCCCGAACAATACTTTGGAGCCAAATGGTTTCAGGTGCACAAAGCTAGACTTGCAAGGGCCCTAGTAACAGCTTATCAACCTATGAACCTATGCACTGAATTCCAGACTGCACTCTCTAGAAATAATCTCCATTGCCCAATTATCTTTAGGCAGAATAAAGGAGTTATGCTTGAAATGGGACATTCTGACGCCAAGGATGAGATAAGAGGTAGGGGGAAAAAGTTGTGAGAGGAAGGGGTCAGGAGTAGATTCAATACTGGACATCTCCTTCCTGTAATAACAGGGTGGGACTTTGCTCCCATATCACTACTTTGCTGCCTACCTCTACATCTGCCACAATACAGCCCTTTTTCTTTCAAAAAGGCCTTTTTGCCTACACTGGTCTGTTCAGTCTGCTTCATATCGAAGGGCTATTGTCTGTTAGGCTAGTTCCTTATAACTCACCAAAAGCAAGTGAAACAACTGATGCACATTAATGTTACCCTTATAATAAGTACGTATTGCAATGTGTAACAGATTATGTTCTGAATTTATATTTCTGCCCAACATTAATAGATGGGATACATCTATCCTTTCTGTAAAGCAAATATTATGGAACTTTCTAAAACAGTGCAGTGCAATGGGAAGTTTTTGTGGGTACCCTAAGATACATATACTAAAATAAATAATATGCACCACTCCCCACATCAAATCAGGATGAGAGACTTAATTTCCATTATAAAATGTCACAGAAAATGTGTTTATTTTTTTGCCTGGCATAAATTAACTTGCTTTATACTTAATATCTGCAGATTAGAATAAACAAAATACAAACACTGAATAGTATGAAGAAGTCTTACAACAGAAGAATATGTTAGCTCTGTTTTACCTCTGTCTTTGTGTGCGTGTGTGTGTGTGTGTGTGTGTGTGTGTGTGTGTGTGTGTGTGTGTGTGTGTCTGTGTGAGACAGACAGACAGAGTCTAAACAGATGCATGTTGGAAAGTAGGCTGGGCAGTAGCAGCACATTGCAGGTTCAAACTGTATGTGCCCCTTGAATTCTGAACATCTACTAGAAAAAGAATAGGAGCAAACGTCAAGTAAATCAGATAAACATTGATGCCCTTTTCTGTTAACAGTTACCACATACAAACAACACATGAGCTGCACACCTCCTTTCTACATACATACCATGAGATGTGCTGCACATCTCCTTACTGCATACATATCCCTGGGATTTGTTGCATACCTGCATACTAATGTACATATCCCTGAGATATGCTGCTCACCTCCTTACTACATACATACCCTGAGATGTGCTGCATACCTCCTTAATACATACATATGCCTGAGATGTGCTGCACACCTCCTTACTACATAAATAACCTGAGATGTGCTGCGCACCTCCTTACCACATACATACCCTGAGATGTGCTGCACACCTCCTTACTACATACATATGCCTGCGATGTGCTGCACACATCCTTACTACATACAAACCCTGAGATGTGCTGCACACCTCCTTACTACATACAAACCCTGAGATGTGCTGCACACCTCCTTACTACATACATACCCTGAGATGTACTGCACACCTCCTTACTACAAACATACCCTGAGATGTGCTGCACACCTCCTTACTGCATACATACCCTGAGATGTGCTGCAAACCCTACTGCATGCATACCCTGATATGTGATGCACACCTCCTTGCTACATACATACCCTGAGATGTGATGCACACCCCCTTGCTACATACATACCCTGAGATGTGCTGCACACCTCCTTACTACATGCATACCCTGAGATGTGATGCACACATACTTAATACATACATACATTGGGATGTGCTGCACACCCCCTTACTACATACATACCCTGAGATGTGCTGCACACCTCCTTACTACATACATACCCTGAGATGTGCTGCACACCTCCTTACTACATACATACCCTGAGATGTGCTGCACACTTCCTTACTACATGTATACCCTGAGATGTGATGCACACATACTTAATACATACATACATTGGGATGTGCTGCACACCCCCTTACTACATACATACCATGAGATGTGCTGCACACCTCCTTACTACATACATACCCTGAGATGTGCTGCACACCTCCTTACTACATACATACCCTGAGATGTGCTGCACACTTCCTTACTACATGCATATCCCTGAGATGTGCTGCACACCTCCTTACTACATACATATGCCTGAGATGTGCTGCACACCTCCTTACTACATACATATCCTGAGATGTGCTGCACACCTCCTTACTACATACATACCCTGAGATGTGGTGCACACCTCTTCACTACATACATACCCTGAGATGTGCTGCACACCTTCTTACTACATACATACCCTGAGATGTGCTGCACACCTCCTTGCTACATACATATCCTGAGATGTGCTGCACACCTCCTTACTACAAACATACCCTGAGATGTGGTGCACACCTCCTCACTACATACATACCCTGAGATGTGCTGCACACCTTCTTACTACATACATACCCTGAGATGTGCTGCACACCTCCTTACTACATGCATACCCTGAGATGTGATGCACACATACTTAATACATACATACATTGGGATGTGCTGCACACCCCCTTACTACATACATACCCTGAGATGTGATGCACACCTCCTTACTACATACATACCCTGAGATGTGCTGCACACCTCCTTACTACATACATACCCTGATATGTGCTGCACACTTCCTTACTACATGCATATCCCTGAGATGTGCTGCACACCTCCTTACTACATACATATGCCTGAGATGTGCTGCACACCTCCTTACTACATACATATCCTGAGATGTGCTGCACACCTCCTTACTACATACATACCCTGAGATGTGGTGCACACCTCCTCACTACATACATACCCTGAGATGTGCTGCACACCTTCTTACTACATACATACCCTGAGATGTGCTGCACACCTCCTTGCTACATACATATCCTGAGATGTGCTGCACACCTCCTTACTACAAACATACCCTGAGATGTGGTGCACACCTCCTCACTATATACATACCCTGAGATGTGCTGCACACCTTTTTACTACATACATACCCTGAGATGTGCTGCACACCTCCTTACTACAAACATACCCTGAGATGTGGAGCACACCTCCTCACTACATACATACCCTGAGATGTGCTGCACACCTTCTTACTACATACATACCCTGAGATGTGCTGCACACCTCCTTGCTACATACATAACCTGAGATGTGCTGCACACCTCCTTGCTGCATACATACCCTGAGATGTGCTGCACACCTCCTTACTGCATATATATGCCTGAGATGTGCTGCACATCTCCTTACTACATACATATGCATGAGATGTGTTGCACATCTCCTTACTGCATACATATCCCTGAGATGTGCTGCACACCTCCTTACTACATACATATCCCTGAGATGTACTGAACACCTCCTTACTAATGTACATAGCCCTGAAATGAGCTGCACACCTCCTTTCTACATACATATCCATGAGATATGCTGCACATCTACTTACTACATACATACCCTGAGATGTGCTGCATACCTCCTTACTACATACATATGCCTGAGATGTGCTGCACACCTCCTTACTACATTCATACCCTGAAATGTGCTGCACATCTCCTTACTACATACATATGCCTAAGATGTGCTGCACACATCCTTACTACATACATACCCTGAGATGTGCTGCACACCTCCTTACTACATACATACCTTGAGATGTGCTGCACAACTCCTGACTACATACATACCCTGAGATGTGCTGCACACCTCCTTACTGCATACATACCCTGGGATGTGGTGCAAACCTTACTACATGCATACCCTGAGATGTGATGCACACAACCTTACTACATACATACCCTGAGATGTGATGCAGACCTCCTTACTACATAAATACCTTGAGATGTGCTGCACACCTCCTTACTACATACATACCGAGATGTGCTGCACACCTCCTTACTACATGCATGCCTTGAAATGTGCTGCAGACCTACTTACTGCATACATACCCTGAGATGTGCTGCACACCTCCTTAGTACATACATACCCTGAGATGTGCTGCACACCTCCTTACTACATACATACCCTGAGATGTGCTGCACACCTCCTTACTACATACATACCCTGAGATGTGCTGCACACCTCTTAACTACATACATACCATGAGATGTGCTGCACACCTCTCTACTACATACATACCCTGAGATGTACTGCACACCTCCTTACTACATACATACCCTGAGATATGCTGCACGCCTCCTTACTACATACATATGCCTGAGATGTCCTGCACGCCTCCTTACTACATACATACCCTGAGATGTGCTGCACACCTCCTTACTACATACATACCCTGAGATGTGCTGCACACCTCCTTACAACATACATATCCCTGAGATGTGCTGCACACCTCCTTACTACATACATATGCCTGAGATGTGCTGCACACCTCCTCACTACATACATACCCTGAGATGTGCTGCACACCTCCTTACTACATACATACCCTGAGATGTGCTGCACACCTCCTCACTACATACATACATACCCTGAGATGTGCTGCACACCTCCTTACTACATACATACCCTGAGATGTGCTACACATATCCTTGCTACATACATAACCTGAGATGTGTTGCACACCTCCTTGCTAGATACATACACTGAGATGAGCTGCACACCTCCTTACTACATACATATGGCTGAGCTGTGCTGCACACCTCCTTACTACATATATACACCTGAGATGTGCTGCACACCTCCTTGCTACATACATAACCTGAGATGTGTTGCACACCTCCTTGCTAGATACATACACTGAGATGTACTGCACACCTCCTTACTACATACATATGGCTGAGATGTGCTGCACACCTCCTTACTACATACATAACCTGAGATATGCTGCACACCTACTTACTACATACATACCCTGAGATGTGATGCACACCTCCTTACTACATACATACCCTGAGATGTACTGCACACCTCCTTGCTACATTCATACCCTGAAATGTGCTGCACACCTCCTTACTACATACATATGCCTGAGATGTGCTGCACACCTCCTTACTACATACATACCCTGAGATGTGCTGCACACCTCCTTACTACATACATAACCTGAGATATGCTGCACACCTCCTTACTACATACATACCCTGAGATGTGATGCACACCTCCTTACTACATACATACCCTGAGATGTACTGCACACCTCCTTGCTACATTCATACCCTGAAATGTGCTGCACACCTCCTTACTACATACATATGCCTGAGATGTGCTGCACACCTCCTTACTACATACATACCCTGAGATGTGCTGCACACCTCCTTACTACATACATACCGTGACATGTGCTGCACACCTCTTTACTCCATACATACCCTGAGATGTGCTGCACACCTCCTTACTGCATACATACCCTGAGATGTGCTGCACACCTTAGATGCATACCCTGAGATGTGATACACACCTCCTTACTACATACATACCCTGAGATGTGCTGCACACCTCCTTACTACATACATACCCTGAGATGTGATGCACACATCCGTACTACATACATACCCTGAGATGTGCTGCACACCTCCTTACTACATACATACCCTGAGATGTGCTGCACACCTCCTTACTACATACATACCGAGATGTGCTGCACACCTCCTTACTACATGTATGCCTTGAAATGTGCTGCAGACCTACTTACTGCATACATACCCTGAGATGTGCTGCACACCTCATTAGTACATACATACCCTGAGATGTGATGAACACCTCCTTACTACATATATACCCTGAGATGTGCTGCACACCTCCTTACTACACACATACCCTGAGATGTGATGCACACCTCCTTACTACATACATACCCTAAGATGTGCTGCACACCTCCTTACTACATACATACCCTGAGATGTACTGCACACCTCCCCTGAAATGTGCTGCACACCTCCTTACTACATACATACCCTGAGATGTACTGCACACCTCCCCTGAGATGTGCTGCACACCTGCTTACTACATACATATCCCTGAAATTTGCTATAAACCTCCTTACTACATACATATCCCTGAGATGTGCTATACACCTCCTTACTACATACATATCCCTGAGATCTGCTGCACACCTCCTTACTACATACATATGCATGAGATGTACTGCACATTTCCTTACTACATACATATGCCTGAGATGTGCTGCACAGCTCCTTACTACATACATACATACCCTGAAATGTGCTGCACACCTCCTTACTACATACATATGCCGGAGATGTGCTGCACATCTCCTTACTACACACATATCCCAGAAATAAACTGCACACCTCCTTACTACATACATATCTCTGAGATGTACTGCACACCTCCTTACTAATGTACATAGCCCTGAAATGAGCTGGAGACCTCCTTTCTACATACATATCCCTGAGATATGCTGCACATCTCTTTACTGCATACATATCCCTGAGATGTGTTGCATACCTCCTTACTAATGTACATATCCCTGAGATATGCTGCACACCACCTTACTACAAACATATACGTGAGATGTGCTGCACAGCCCCTTACTACATACATATCCATGAAATGTGCTGCACTCCTCCTTACTAAATACATATCCCTGAGATGTCCTGCTCACCTCCTTATTAATGTACATATCCCTAAAATGAGCTGCACACCTTACTACATATATATATATATATATATATATATATATATATATATATACATATATATATATATATATATATATATATATATATATATATATATATATATATATGGTTCTACTTGACAAGATCGACAAGCCAAATAACCGACAACAAATAAACCGACATGAAAACGCCGACAAGTCATATAATCGACAAATGAAATAGCCGAAAATGTAAATGCCGACAGCCATAAACTCGACAATCCCCATTTAATGCAGAACTCAATGCTCTAATTACTAACACTGCCATAGTATAATCATCAATATAACTAATTTGCTTCCCCTTAACTCACACGTGTTGCGCCATTACAAGGCAAACCAATAAACATCCAGTTATTGGTATAAACAGTGCTTTTCAGCACTAGTATAAAATTAAAGTCTGTGTATCTCACCACAATGTTGAAAATTCACAATAACGTAAACCACATGAAAAAGTAAAGAAATTCACGTCTTCAAAAGTCTCGCAACTGATCGCACAAACTCCAAGTTGGAATACTGCTCCATATTTTCAATAAGCGTCTCAAAGCGCCGTTGTCTCATTAACACTTTTCTACGTTTTGGCGAAGGTACATACCCTGTACACATTTGTACCCTTAATTCATCAACTCGATCCTGTTCATGTCACAATGTATGCAGCAGATATCTTAGATCCGTTCCCTTATCACCAAGCAAACACTTTAATCTCCTATGCTAAGCCTCGACTGTGTTCTGCGTTCTAGGTAGACACAGTTCGTTAAGTTCAGCAACATTCCAAAAGTGTATGGGAAATAGTGGCGGAAACCTTACAGCTGATGTGTACCTAGTATTAAATTTATGCCGTTTACCATACACATACCAATCAGAAAAATACTGCACTACATCTTTCCCTTCTTCTGGAAAAGTCAGTTTTATTTCATTAAACGTTTCCTTTACTCTATCCTCAGGAAGAAAAGCCAATGCTACTAATGACTTCACAGCTAGTTGTAGTTCCTGTGATGTATTATATAAACGTCCAAGACCTAAGCTTTGCACTTTTCGCCAAACATTTTGACTGAAATGAAAAAGGCAGCCTTTAGAGATAACATCAGGAATATTAAGTTTGATACTCCTCAACGCTGCTATCTCAAAATCACACAGAACGAATTTTACCTGCATGTGTAAGTTATTTGATGTCAGCAAATATAACAAACCATGCCAAAGATAGTTGTAAGCTTTAAGTGGTTTCTTCGACATGAGACCATATGCTAGAGGGACAGACTTAGTACGTGTACCGTACTTCACGATAGCATGTACACTATATAATTGGTGTATAGTTACTCCTTTAGAAAAAAATGTCCCATCCATTAGCCATATACTAGCTTTACTCAAATCGATTAAATTATTTACAGTGCTAAATACTATGACAGTTGTGTCTGTGACACAATCCGAGAAACGTTTACTTAGAAACACACCATTTTTCAACGTAAACTCAGTGAAATCAATACTATCAAGTGTTATTTTAACCTTAGCATTCACTCCAAACTTAATACGCCTGACGCGATTCACCTGCTGTAGTAGAGCTCTTCTCTCCAGTAAACAGTGCACCGTAGATAAAGGGGTTGACGATAATGCATCATCGACTATAAGGAAAGGAGTGTCTCTGCTCAAATTTGCTCTTATCTTCAATTCACTACAAACTACATATGGCTGTAGTTCTCCTGGTTCAGCAGAATGTGTATGAGCAACTGATTTCTCTAGCTTATCTCCATCAGGTAACAATGTAGTTACAGCTCTACCCCTACATTGCTTTGTAGTCTTATACTTGCAAGCCCAATACCTTTTACTGTTTCTAACTCGTTCCAGGTGATACATGTAACTGTCAATGATTAACATGTCATTATGCTTTTGAGACTGTACCGTGCGGTATAACGTCCCAATCACTCCCGAACTACTGATATCAACATTCGACACTCCCGGACTACTGACATCAACGTTCGCCATATTGTCTTCGGTGCATAGCACTACGAACGTTAACTAACACATATATTTATTCCAGAGACGTTAATTTACTGTTAATTACGCGAACAGGTTTAACTACTTCTGTTCCGTTCAATTAAACATAGAAATATAACATTATCTAAAATTACTACAAGTGATTCAATGCATCTTTACTTTATCTACGTGTTTGTAACTCTGGGCTGATACGTTAATTGCATTTAGTTTGATATTGTCTGCTGACGATATTATGATATGTCGATTTTGTAAATTTTCGTTGTTTTCGTGCTAGTCTAATTTCTGTCGGTATTCTCAGCTGTCGATCTTGTAAAGTAGAACCATGTATATATATATTTATATATATGTATGTGTATATATATATATATATATATATATATATATATATGTATACATATATATATATATATATATATATATATATATATATATATATATATATATATATGCCTGAAATATGCTGCACATCTCCTTACTGCATACATATCCCTGAGATGTGCTGTACACCTCCTTACTAATTTACATATCCCTGAGATATGCTGCACAACTCCTTTCTACATACATATGCCTGAGATGTGCTGCACGGCTCCTTACTGCATACATATCCCTGAGATGTGCTGCACACCTCCTTACTACATACATTTCCTTGAGATGTGCTCCACACCTCCTGACTACATACATATGCCTGAGATATGCTGGACACCTCCATACTACATATACATGCCCGAGATGTGCTGCACACCTCCTTACTGCATATATATCCCTGATATGTGATGCACATCTCCATACTACACACATATACCAGAGATGTGCTTCATACCTCCTGCCTACATACATATGCCCAGGATGTGCTGCACATTTCCATACTACAAACATATCCCATAGAGATGTGCTGCACACCTCCTTACTACATACATACCCCGAGGTGTGCTGCACACCTCCTTACTACATACATACCCTCAGATGTGCTGCACACCTCCTCACTACATACATACCCTGAGATGTGCTGCACACCTCCTTACTAGATACATACCCTGAGATGTGCTGCACACCTTCTTACTACATACATACCCTGAGATGTGCTGCACACCTCCTTACTACATACATATGCCAGCGATGTGCTGCACACATCCTTACTACATACATACCCTGAGATGTGCTGCACACCTCCTTACTACATACATACCCTGAGATGTGCTGCACACCTCCTTATTACATACATATGCCTGAGATGTGCTGCACATCTCCTTACTACATACAAACCCTGAGATGTGCTGCACACCTCCTTACTACATACATACCCCTGAGATGTACTGCACACCTCCTTACTACATACATACCCTGAGATGTGCTGCACACCTCCTTACTGCATACATACCCTGAGATGTGCTGCAAACCTTACATGCATACCCTGAGATGGGATGCACACCTCCTTACTACATACATACCCTGAGATGTGCTGCACACCTCCTTACTACATACATACCCTGAGATGTGCTGCACACCTCCTTACTACATACATATCCCTGAGATGTGCTTCACACCTCCTTAGTACATACATATGCCTGAGATGTGCTGCACACCTCCTCACTACATACATATCCTGAGATGTGCTGTATACCTCCTTATTACAAGCATACCCTGAGATGTGCTGCACACCTCCTCACTACATACATACCCTGAGATGTGCTGCACACCTCCTTACTACATACATACCCTGAGATGTGTTGCACACCTCCTTACTGCATACATATGCATGAGATGTGCTGCACATCTCCTTACTGCATACATATCCCTGAGATGTACTGCACACCTCCTTACTAATGTACATAACCCTGAGATATACTGCACACCTCCTTATACACACATATCCCTGAGATGTGCTGCACACCTCCTTACTACATACATATCCCTGAGATATGCTGCACATCTCCTTACTGAATACATATCCCTGAGATGTGTTGCATACCTCCATACTAATGTACATATCCCTGATATATGCTGCTCACCTCCTTACTGCATACATACCCTGAGATGTGCTGCATACCTCCTTACTACATACATATGCCTGAGATGTGCTGCACACCTCCTTACTACATACATAACCTGAGATGTGCTGCACACCTCCTTACTACATACATACCCTGAGATATGATGCACACCTCCTTACTACATACATATGCATGAGATGTGCTGCACATCTCCTTACTACATACATATGCTTGAGATGTGCTGCACAGCTCCTTACTACATACATACCCTGAAATGTGCTGCACACCTCCTTACTACGTACATATGCCTGAGATGTGCTGCACATCTCCTTACTACACACATATCCCAGAAATGTGCTGCACACCTCCTTACTACATACATATCTCTGAGATGTACTGCACACCTCCTTACTAATGTACATAGCCCTGAAATGAGCTGCACACCTCCTTTCTAGATACATATCCCTGAGATATGCTGCACATATCCTTACTGCATACATATCCCTGAGATGTGTTGCATACCTCCTTACTAATGTACATATCCCTGAGATATGCTGCATACCACCTTACTACAAACATATACATGAGATGTGCTGCACAGCCCCTTACTACATACATATCCATGAAATGTGCTGCACACCTCCTTACTACATACATATCCTTGAGATATCTTGCGCACCTCTTTATTAATGTACATATCCCTAAAATGAGCTGCACACCTTACTATATATATATATATATATATATGCCTGAAATATGCTGCACATCTCCTTACTGCATACATATCCCTGAGATGTGCTGTACACCTCCTTACTAATGAACATATCCCTGATGTCGTGGTAGGTCTATGTGAGACTGGAATTGTAGTGAGTGTGGTTTCCTTCTCCTCCTGACTGGTTATGCCAGTACTGAGTTGAGAGAGCTTAGCCTCCAGTTTGGCTAAATGGTTGCATCTCTCACATGTGTTGGAATTTGTTGGGAGGAGGAGAGGGTTGTCTGTGTACATGAGGCAGTTGTAACATTGCCTCAAGATTCCCAGATTCACCAGCTGGACCGGAGAGGAGATTGACAACTAAACTTTGGACATGCTAGAATAATATTGGGAATTCCTTAATAATTGAAAACCAGGGCCAGTGGGGAGTGAGGGTGTAGTGCATTTAATGTTTAGTGCTGACTTATATAATTGCTTTAGTGAGCAAGTGCCAGGTAACTTAAGTGCAATGTGTTACAGGTAACTTAAATGCAAAAATGACAAACAGTAACTTTCTTTCAAGTGAAACAAGGAAATAAGTACAGTAAGCAATGCAGATATCACTAGTGATCCACAGAAGCGCTGAGAAGCCGCGTATTAAGTGGAATTAGCGTTCCAGGGAAATAACAAGCAAACAAACAACAAGCATATAAACAAAGCTAGATTCAGCAGGCCTGGATCTAGTCTATGCTACAGCAAACAAGGTGTACCAATTTCAGTAAGATACAGTTCAAATATTCAGGCACTATAAACCTTTAACCAGAAATTCCCAGCTCAGAAGGGCAGAGTCCAGCCTCTTCTCCCACAAGAGTGCAGACCACAAACCTTCTTAATGTAAAATAACTGGCCTGAAGCCCAAGTGCTTAAACCAGAACTAATACACTTTAAGAATAACAGACACTGGGCTCTCAATCAGCAGTTCCCAACTTAGAAGGATGAAAGCTACCTGTCCTGACACCACAGTGCATGCCACAAACCTTTCTAATGTAAAACAACTGGTCTGAAGCCCAAGTGCTTAATCCAAAAGACTTATTATGATAGCTACACTTTAATCAAGTTACTACCAAGCAGTAATAAATACAATTGAATGCTTTAGAGAATGCCTGGATTAGTGCTCAAGTTACACAAACAAAGCTAGATCCAGCAGGCCCAAATCCAGTCTATGCCACAGCAAACAAGGCGCACCAACTTCAGTAAGAAGCAGTTCAGATATGCATGCACTATAAGCCTTCAACCAGAAATTCCCAGCTCAGAAGGGCAGAGTCCAGCCTCTCCTCCCACAAGAGTGCAGACCACGAACCCACTTAATGTAAAATAACTGGCCTGAAAGCCCAAGTGCTTAAACCAGAATTAATACACTTTTAGAATAACAGACACTGAGCCCTCAATCAGCAGTTCCCAACCTAGAAGGATGTAAGCTACCTGTTCTGCCACTACAGTGCAGACCACAAACCCTCTCAGTGCAAAACAACTGGTCCGAAGCCCAAGTGTTTAAACCAAAAGGCTTAGAATGAGTTACACCAAGCAATAATAAATATAATTGAGTACTTTTAAGATGATGCAAAAGTAAAAAAGTAGGTAGAAACACAAGTACAGTAAAAGCAGATGAATTTTTTTTTCTGAACAAGTGCTGAGATCAAAGAAACAGATTTGAGTGCTGAAACTAGAAAACTGGCTAATTATAAGAAAAAAAACTAAGCTAGAAGGCTTCCCTCCAACACAGAAGGGCTTGGGGGCTCAGAAGCCTACAAATAGTCTATACCACTTAACAGGAAAGGCAGGAAACAAGCTTAATTTTTTTTTCTGTTTCCCATATGCTCTCTTTGTACACAGTAGGAGTGCCTGAAATCAGAATATGATCTCACTGCACTCAGTTGAGTGAGCAAATGAGATGGGCCCAGAAGGAGTATCCAAACACAAATTTACAAGAGGGGCGGGCAGTTGCAAGGCCACTAAGACATATCCTGAGATGTGCTGCACACCTCCTTACTACAAACATACCCTGAGTTGTGCTGCACACCTCCTCACTACATACATACCATGAGATGTGCTGGACACCTCCTTACTACATACATACCCTGAGATGTGCTGCACACCTCCTTGCTACATACATAACCTGAGATGTGCTGCACACCTCCTTGCTACATACATACCCTGAGATGTGCTGCACACCTCCTTACTGCATATATATGCCTGAGATGTGCTGCACATCTCCTTACTACATATATATGCATGAGATGTGCTGCACATCTCCTTACTACATACATATCCCTGATGAGGTGTAACTCATTCTTAGCCCAAACTTCTATCACACTATTTAAAACTCAACTGAAACATGTTCTAACCAATCACTGGCTTTGCTCTTGCAATAACCCTAGCTGATCATGTACCTCCTACCTTCTACTGCATCCTTTGCACTGTCTCCCAACTCTATTTCTCCATTTTATTTTTCATCTCTACCTAAGAAATTAACTCTCTCAACTTCAAACTAAAATTTTCTAGTAACTCTATCTTTTGCTTTTAAACTACTTAATTATTTCTGTCTCACATTTTATATACCTGTACTGAAGAAATTTGATAGTCTCTGTTTTCACCTTTTGAACTTACTGAAAAGATAGCCTAAATGCCTGTTTTAGTTCTGTCTTAAATTCCCTATGTAGTTATGTATGCCTGTTTTAGTTGAATCTCAAATTACCTATGTACTTTGACCTGTACTGAAGACATTTGATAGTCTCTGTATTCACCTTTTGAACTTACTGAAAAGAAAGCCTATATGCCTGTTTTACTTGTGTCTTAATTCCCTATGTAATTTTAAATGTCTGTTTTAGTTGTGTCTTAAATTACCTATGTACTTTGAATGTATTTTTGTTATTATGCATTAGATAGTGGAGCGTTTCTCCTCGGGCCTCCACTGAAAATGGACATGTATCCAGTTGGACTAGCCCGGTTAACAAATGTAAAATAAATAAATAAAATAAAATGTACTGCACCCCTCCTTACTAATGTACATAACCCTGAGATATGCCGCACACCTCCTTACTACACACATATCCCTGAGATGTGCTGCACACCTCCTTACTACATACATAACACCTGAGATGTACTGCACACCTCCTTACTAATGTACATAACCCTGAAATGAGCTGCACACCTCCTTTCTACATACATATCCCTGAGATATGCTGCACATCTCTTTACTACATACATACCCTGAGATGTGCTGCACACCTCCTCACTACATACATACCCTGAGATGTGATGCACACTTCTTTACTACAAACATATGCCCAGGATGTGCTGCACATCTCTATACTACAAACATATCCTGTAGAGATGTGCTGCACACCTCCTTACTACATACATACCCTGAGATGTGCTGCACATCTCCTTACTACATACATACCCTGAGATGTGCTGCACACCTCCTTATTAACGTACATATCCCTAAAATGAGCTGCACACCTTACTACATATATATGCCTGAGATGTGCTGCACATCTTCTTACTGCATACATATCCCTGAGATGTGCTATGCACCTCCTTACTAATGTACATATCCCTGAGATATGCTGCACACCTCCTTTCTACATACATATGCCTGAGATATGCTGCACACCTCCTTTCTACACACATATGCATGCGATGTGCTGCACAGCTCCTTACTGCATACATATCCCTGAGATGTGCTGCACACCTCCTTACTACATACATTTCCTTGATATGTGCTGCACACCTCCTTACTACATACATATGCCTGAGATATGTTGCACACCTCCTTATTTACATATATATGCCCAAGATGTGCTGCACACCTCCTTACTACAAACATATCCCTGAGATGTACTGCACACCCCTTTACTAATGTACATAACCCTGAGATATGCTGCACACATCCTTACTACACACATATCCCTGATATGTGTTGCACATCTCCATGCTACACACATATACCCGAGATGTGCTGCATACCTCTTTACTACATACATACCTTGAGATGTGCTGCACACCTCCTTACTACAAACATATGCCCGGGATGTGCTGCACATCTCCATACTACATACATATCCTGGAGATGGGCTGCACACCTCCTTACTATATACATATCCCTTTGATATGCTGCAAACCTTCTTACTGCATAAATATCCCTGAGATGTGCTGCATACCTCCTTACTACATACATACCCTAAGATATGCTGCACACCTACTACATACATACCCTAAGATATGCTGCACACCTCCTTACAACATACATATCCCTGAGATGTGCTGCACACCTTCTTACTGCATACATATCCCTGAGATAAGCTGCACACCTCCTTACTAACGTACATATCCCTAAAATGAGCTGCACACTTCTTGCCGCACACCACCTTACTACATACATATCCATAAGATATTTATTTATTTTTTATTTTATTTAACATTTGTTGATCGGGAATGTCTGACTAGGTTCCACAGAGCCTGTTTTCAGCGGAGGCCAGGGGAGAAATACCCCAGACCCATGTTTTTAGAGTGTGGGAGGAAACCGGAGTACCAGGAGGAAACCCACGTGAACACAGGGAGAACATGCAAACTCTGCACAGAAAGCACCCCAGCCAAGAATCGAACCAGAGAACCTCTTGCTGTGAGGCGACAATGTTAACTGCGGCACCTCTGCGCCGCCCCTAATATGAGATGTGCTGTATATCTCCTTACCACATACATATTCCTAAGATGTGCTGCACACCTCCTTACTACATACATATGCCTAAGATGTGCTGTACACCTCCTTGCTACATACATATGCCTGAGGTATGCTGCATACCACCTTACTACATACATAAGCCTGAGATGTGCTACACATCTCCTTACTACATACATATGCCTGAGACGTGCAGTACACCTCCTCACTACATATATATTCCGGAGATGTGCTGCACACCTCCTTACTACATACATATCCATGAGATGTGCTGCACACCTCCTTACTACGTACATATCCATGAGATATACTGCACACCTCCTTACTAATGTACATACCATTGAATCCATGGGATGTGCTGCACACCTCCTTACTACATACATATCCCTGAGATGTGCTGCACATCTCCTTACTAACGTACATATCCCTGAGATGTGCTGCACACCTCCTTATTAACGTACATATCCCTGAGATGTGCTGCACACCTCCTTACTACATACATATCCCTGAGATGTGCAGCACACCTCCTTACTACATACATATGCCTGAGATGTACTGTACACCTCCTTGCTACATACATATGCCTGAGATGTGGTGTACACCTCCTTACTACATACATATCTTGAGATGTGCTGCACACCTCCTTACTACATACATATCCCCGAGATGTGCTGCATACCACCTTACTACATACATATGCCTGAGACGTGCAGTACACCTCCTCACTACATATATATTACGGAGATGTGCTGCACACCTCCTTACTACATACATATGCCTGAGATGTGCTGCACACCTCCTTACTACATACATACATATCCCTGAGATGTGTCGCACACCTCCTTACTACATACATATCCCTGAGATGTGCTGCACATCTCCTTGCTACATACATATGCCTGAGATGTGCTGCACACCTTGTTACTACATACATATGCCTGAGATGTGCTGCACACCTCCTTACTACATACATACATATCCCTGAGATGTGTTGCACACCTCCTTACTACATACATATCCCTGAGATGTGCTGCACATCTCCTTACTACATACATATGCCTGAGATGTTCAGCACACCTCCTTACTACATACATATGCCTGAGATGTGCTGCACACCTCCTTACTACATACATACATATCCCTGAGATGTGTTGCACACCTCCTTACTACATACATATCCCTGAGATGTGCTGCACATCTCCTTGCTACATACATACCCTGAGATGTGTCGCACACCTCCTTACTACATACATATCCCTGAGATGTGCTGCACATCTCCTTGCTACATACATATGCCTGAGATGTGCTGCACACCTTGTTACTACATACATATGCCTGAGATGTGCTGCACACCTTGTTACTACATACATATGCCTGAGATGTGCTGCACACCTCCTTACTACATACATACATATCCCTGAGATGTGCTGCACACCTCCTTACTACATACATATCCCTGAGATGTGCTGCACACCTCCTTACTGCATACATACCCTGAGATGTGCTGCACACCTTGTTACTACATACATATGCCTGAGATGTACTGCACACATCCTTACTACATACATACATATGCCTGAGATGTGCTGCACACCTTGTTACTACATACATATGCCTGAGATGTGCTGCACACCTTGTTGCTACATACATACATATCCCTGAGATGTGTTGCACACCTCCTTACTACATACATATCCCTGAGATGTGCTGCACACCTCCTTACTACATACATATGCCTGAGATGTGCTGCACACCTCCTTGCTACATACATATGCCTGAGATGTGCTGCACACCTTGTTACTACATACATATGCCTGAGATGTGCTGCACACCTCCTTGCTACATACATATGCCTGAGATGTGCTGCACACCTCCTTGCTACATACATATGCCTGAGATGTGCTGCACACCTTGTTACTACATACATATCCCTGAGATGTGTTGCACACCTCCTTACTACATACATATCCCTGAGATGTGCTGCACATCTCTTTGCTACATACATATGCCTGAGATGTGCTGCACACCTCCTTACTACATACATACATATCCCTGAGATGTGTTGCACACCTCCTTGCTACATACATATGCCTGAGATGTGCTGCACACCTTGTTGCTACATACATATGCCTGAGATGTGCTGCACACCTTGTTACTACATACATATGCCTGAGATGTGCTGCACACCTTGTTACTACATACATATGCCTGAGATGTGTTGCACACCTCCTTACTACATACATATCCCTGAGATGTGCTGCACACCTCCTTACTACATACGTATCCCTGAGATGTGCTGCACACCTCCTTGCTACATACATATGCCTGATATGTGCTGCACACCTCATTGCTACATACATATGCCTGAGATGTGCTGCACACCTTGTTACTACATACATATGCCTGAGATGTGTTGCACACCTCCTTACTACATACATATCCCTGAGATGTGCTGCACACCTCCTTACTACATACGTATCCCTGAGATGTGCTGCACACCTCCTTGCTACATACATATGCCTGATATGTGCTGCACACCTCATTGCTACATACATATCCCTGAGATGTGCTGCACACCTCCTTGCTACATACATATGCCTGATATGTGCTGCACACCTCATTGCTACATACATATGCCTGATATGTGCTGCACATCTCCTTGCTACATACATACCCTGAGATGTGCTGCACACCTCATTGCTACATACATATCCCTGAGATGTGCTGCACATCTCCTTGCTACA
Source organism: Protopterus annectens (assembly GCF_019279795.1). Lineage (NCBI taxonomy): Eukaryota > Metazoa > Chordata > Ceratodontiformes > Protopteridae > Protopterus > Protopterus annectens. The sequence continues at coordinate 1,869,812,511 of NC_056732.1, forward strand.
TACATATGCCTGAGATGTGCTGCACACCTCCTTACTACATACATATGCCTGAGACGTGCTGCACACCTCCTTACTACATACATATCCTTGAGACATGCTATACATCTCAATACTACTGTAATATATCCCTGGATATGCCATTCACCTCCTTACTACTACAAATACTCCTGGGATGTGTCCAACATGCCCTTACTGCCATAAATATCCCCGAGATGTGTCAAGAGATCCTCACTCTTATATATATCCCTAGCACGTGTCACAGGCTTCCTTATAAGCAGGAAAACATCACTTGACTTGAATGGAAGATAAGGCAAGGAGGCAACACATAACATCATCTTTCTGCTCTGTGGCATACAGGAAAGAAGCCCTGTCTGTGACTCAGATGAATGGAATTTGATTAGCTATGCAGCACTGGAGGAGCTGATGAGGAGATGGAGATGAATGAAGGGGCTGTGTCTATTCACCTCTCTTCATGAGCAATGGAGATTGTGTAAAGGGGAGAGGTTTAGCTACTACTCATAGGTTCATAGGTGTTTACTAGGCTAATGACTACAGGTGTCTTTTTAAACTTAGCCATACATCCCAAAACTTTTAACAAGTTCTGGTACCCTTGATAAGTGTAATCTGGGGCTTGGGAAGTGAAACATTTACAAGCAGGGGCCTGAGAGATGAGCTATTTATAGGTTACCTGTGTCCATTACAGACATAGGTGCCAAACCAGGGATGAATTTCCTGTTCCCCATCCAACTGCCAAGTTACACTTATATTGGGTTACAGAGGAACTCTACTTCCTATGTATGGGGAGTCTATTTCAGAGATGGGGTAGTCTCTGGGCTACATACTTGTCTCTCCAGCAGGTCCAATTTATATCAAAGGCAAGGTTTAGATCCTCAGAATGGGTAATTCCTGTGCTGTTTGTTTTGTGGATATACAGAAGGTCCATCAGAGTGAGCTATGACAAAGCTCTGTATCCCAGGCACAGATCTCTCCTCAACAGCCTGTAGGAGATAGAATACAGGGATAAGGCCTTGAGACGGGCTGCACAGCACATGGTACTTACACCCTGTATTCTTTTAATGAGGAACCTCTGTGGATGGTCCAACTGTTGGATATGCCTGGTTAGGTACATACGAATGGGGGCATTGTACTCAATGTCAGGTCTGATGAATGTCATGGTTTGATTTGCTGTGTTGGAAGTACTTTCAGTTTGAATGCCTAAAAAAGGCACTATGTGAGAAGACAATGTTTTAGCTAATAACTGAAAGCCGAGAGCGGAGAGGTGCACCCCTCCCCCCAAAAAAAGACACCAGAAACTAAATCCTTTATTAACTCATTACATCCGAATGATGCCTCCAGGTGCATCTGCAGTTAACTCCTACTGATGCCTCTAGGCATCAAATATTAGTTGTTCATATTTGCATCAATAATTCCAAAACCATTCTATATACAAGGTTTTAAAAGATTTTATCTTAAAGCTTACACAATTAAAAACTCAACTGCATTAATATTTGACCTATGTCTAGTGCAGTTAAACATTTATTAACTGTCGTTTTTATGATATTCATTTATATACATATAATTTTCACATTTTTATAAATATCTCAAAAAACATGTAGCACAGACAGAACACCTTAGCCTCATATGAAACCTCTCAGCTAGGTGAATAAAATGCTGCTGACAATATATGTGTAACTTGAGTGTTTGCTGAGATATTGCAAGTTATTTACAAAATATTACAAATGCAATAATTACTGTCTGTACTGTGGCTTATAAAATTTGGTTTAAGTCCTAGAGTCTAAAGAATACTATCAGTATAAAAATAGTGTGTGTTGAAGGGTTTGCCATTTATACTTCTTTCATAACCACTATGGTTCCAGAAATATGAACATTTGTTTGTAATGTGAGGACAAAATCTGATTCTGTAAAAAGGCTTAGGCTCCGCCCATTGTAAGTTACAGTGCAAACTTCCTGAGGTCCATTGGAGTGAATGAGTTGCCTTTTGTTTGTATTGTGGCATCACATTTGGAGCAGGTAAAATGCTGCTCAGTGTTACGCTCATAACAGCCTGGGACACATATTCTGAGAGCTCCAGGATGTCTCTCTGCATATAGTCTAGGGAGGTACATCTCAGGTCATTTACACCCACATGGACTGTGACTGAGTCATACTGGTACTTGTTGTCCAATGACCTTAATATGTGCGTAATGTGGTGGATCCTAGCCCCTGACAATCAGCTAACCGTGACTTTCTCCTTATTCAGCCTGGTGAAAAGGATATCAGTTTATCTCACAATGGAGTCTCTAATACCAGAATGTTGGACGGTGTGTTGGCTTGCCTTATGGGCTTAGAAGTAGAGGCTCCATGAGATGTGGCCATATGTGCTGATGTGGGTGTTGTTTTGAAAGAATGCATTTGGGGCTGCTGGGGGTATTTGTTATGTGTATTTCATCTAGGAGGTCTTCGTGGTTTAGGAAGGTTACATTTAAGTGCCTCGGCATATAGGGTTCTATATGTCTGTTTTGAATTATGTGTGATGGATGCATTGTGTGTACTACTGACAAACTTATTGATTGACATTACGAGTACTTTTATTTGACAGCTTTGCCTCCAGTGACATTGTGTAAATACATCTCTCACATACCATATTAGTCTGTTTGAGAATTAATTGGTTGTCAGTAAATGTGAGGCAATTTCTGCATTACCTCATGATGCCCATATCCACTAAGCTGGTAATGGAGATAGTGGGAAAGTTCATATCCATGGCAACAGACCCTTTTTTATTAATTAGACAGCTGGAGTGAGAATATAAAGCAATGCCAGTAATATCCATTTTGCAACAATGAGAGCATTGCTTGTCAATGTGAACTGGCTGTCTGTCCTGTGTGCTGCTAAGTACTGGTGAAATTTCAATTGCGCTTTTATAGGAAAAATGTCACTCAAGGTGTCTCTGTCTATACAGTGCACTGTCAAACACTTGACAGGAGGATAATAAGTGACCCTGATGACTTATGGACAAGTATTTAGGTAAATATTCTGAAGTTATAAACAAATCAAGCAGTACTTACTGAAAAAAAAAGAATTAGCTTGTCAAGAATGATGAAAAGAGGCAAGTCATGGGAATGGCAGTTGCCTGGCTACTACTAGCGCTGTTCTCACCACAGCTTCACTCTGCTGGGGTACAATCCTACTTTGCTCCTTCTCTCACAAGAAGCAAAATGTCATAACCATTCAGAAGATGAGAAGCAGGTCACAGCCTGTTTCATGATCCACAGTCTTGTCCTAGATGATGCAAGAGTCTGTAGGCTTGTTGTAGCCAATTCCTGGTAGATGTCTTGAATAGCAACCAGACCAATCAGGAATGTCAAGGACAGACACTCATTGTCCAACCAGAAACAGTCAGGAATCAATGCATTCTGCTCCTTCACAAACCAGAAGTAGAATGTAAGCACAGTTTCCAAGCTGTCACCTATGAAGCAGTTATTGGACTATCCAGTAGTCAGCAGTCTCTAGGAAATATGTCCCTGTGCTCCTTCTCTTACCAGTAGAAAAGAGAAGCACTAATCCCAAGATGACTACTGAGAGGCAGAATGTGGGCGCTCCAAAAATTAGTGGTCCTGCAATAGATGTTACAGATTTTAAAAATGGGTATATATATCCTAATAGCTGCAGTGTGCACTAAGCAGTTAAGATGTGAAAGAGGGTGTAACTAATCTTTAGCTAAGTGGGGAACTACTAATTTTAAAATAGAAAAATGGATTGAAAGGAGATGGGCACTTTGTATTCTGGTTCTATGGAATACAGTGGGATGGACAAATGTAAATAGCTGAAAGGGAGAGATTTCACAAAATTATAATTTTGTGCTTACTCACAACAGCCAATGAAAGCAGAAAGGGAAGGAGATATGTGGTCAAATTAATATAAGGGGCAGGCAACCAGAAAGACAGTTGAATTTAAAAACACAACAGCACCAGGTGGGGGAAAACTTAATTTCTGTGTGCCTCACAAGAGACACAGCTGTTGTCTCTTTCTTAATGTAAATATGAAATTGAAAGCAGAATACAAGTAAAACAGAGTATAAAGAAAACAAATCACAATATACAAACTAGAAGAAGACACTAAAGTAATACAAAATACAAGAAAGTAAAACCAAACTAACCTTTCCCATAGAGCAAGTTGTGGCAGAGTATGGGTGAGCTTTTCCCGTAAACTGTGTTGGTGTTAACAGAAAACAGTGTAGTGCATACAAGCTGAGATGTTGCAAGGCCACTGAGGTGGAGATGTGCTCAGCAGAGGACTGTGGTCTCATAATACTCTACTGCTCGCTGCTTGAGGGTGGATCTCAAGACAGGCATGTCACTGCAGAAATGGGGACAACTGTCTCACTGTACAAATGCCCACAGAGTGCCTGGAACTGGTACAAGAGAGTTAGAGCATAAAATCCATCTGCCCAGAGTGTGACTTTGTCTACATGGTCAATCTGACTCTTGTATCTGGCACCTGAACGGGAACAATCAGGCAAATTAGGTGGCCACAGAACAGAGCTGATGGTCAGTGAAAGGTGGAGTAAAAAGAAAAAACTGACATTATCTGGAAGGTTGCAAGGTGAAGAAGAGACCTATTTAATGAAATACGCGAGAACCAAGGTGACAGAATGTCTGGGGATTATGAAAGATTTGATGGAGAGTGCAGAAGGAAAACATCTGCATTTGTCAATACACAAGTCAGAAATAAAACATTGGAAGCCAGGGCCAATACTGAGTGTTTTCAACAAGTCTTGAGAAAGAAAAGGTGCGTTGGCAGCCTGACTGATGTCTTTCAAAGATGATCTTTACATGATCAACATGTTGCGGAGAAATAGCTCCTTGGAGATAATGGTGAACCCCAGATGAATGGAGAACAGGTATTCTAGTGGCAACATACAAGAACAAAGGGCATTCACAGCTGTGGGGAGTACAGAATTACCAAACTCCTGTCACTCTCCATGAAAGTCCCGGAGAGAGTGATTGATAAATGGATAAGCAGGGGAGTGGAAGGTAAGATGGGAAATGGGAAACAAATAGTTTGGTTGCTGATCTGAATGCAGCACAACAGATCCAGTGTTTGCACTGAGGTAAGTAGTGGAGAACAACATGGAGTAAAGGAAAGAGCCCTACTTGGCATTCCTACACTTGGAGAAAGCATATTCAGGAAATCCTTAGATGAATCAATGTCCCAGAAACAATGTCAGAATTAGTCCAGGCTATATACAAGGAAACAATGACACAAATACAAACACTGTTTGGGCTCACAGAGGAGCTCCCAATGGGCATGGGTGTGCATCAGGGTTCAGCTCTGAGCCCACTGAAATTCATAGTGGTAGTAGACTACATTAGCGAACATGTAAGAGGGTATAAATCAACAAAGCTGCTGTATGTGGATGATGCACTATAACCAGATTCTGAAGAGGAACTTAATTAATGACAGGAGACAAGAATACAAAACTGAAGGTAAATGAGATGAAATCGTACAGACAAGACAGTTGTCATAGCAGTAAACGGGGAGAGGCAATCGTGCAGACAAGACAGTTGTCATAGCAGTAAACGGGGGAGGCAATCGTACAGACAAGACAGTTGCCATAGCAGTAAACAGGGGAGGACTAGAAGTGCTGAAATTAAGACAGAAAGGAAAACAGTGAAACAGATTAATGGCTTCAAAGGTGGTTGAAAAGAACAGGAGACCAAATATAAGGATGCCAAAGTTAGAATTAGAGGTGCTATGGTTTTTATAGCTATAGAATGCTTTAGTGCTATAGAATTTAACAGCATGCATCCCAGACATGTTTTCAGAAATATTATAAAAAGTCAGTTCATCAGGATTCAAAAAATATGTAAAGACCCTGAAGATTTTTCAACACAAATTCACAACCTAGAGCAGATGTTCTTGGATAGGGGTTATGATTCAAACTTGATAAACTCAGTTAAACAATCTCTTAAGCTAATGGAAATACCTTACAATAGTAACAGTAGACAGTATGCTGAATGGAGCAATCGGGCATCAAGCAAACATGCCATAAGCTTTCTGACTAGATATACTAGTGACAATAAGCACATCACAAGCATTATTAAAAAGAACTGGCATATATTGCACACAGACACGGACATAAGAAAATTAGTAGGGGATAAACCAGAGTTTCTATATAATAATAGTAAAAATTTGAAAAGACTATTATGTATAGAGAAATTTAATGACGAAGGAATATCAATCACTTTGAGAACTTCATTGAATAAGATAGGGACATATCCATGCAATGCTTGTAATATGTGTGCTCACATTTCGAAAGAACAAGTATTTAAACATCCCTTAATGGATTTAGTATTCAGACCTAATTTTAAAGGTAGCTGCAATAACTCGAATCTAATATATCTTGCGGATTGTCGTGACTGTATTGCGTTCTATATAGGCATGACAACAAGATCATTAAAAGAAAGGATCTATAACCATTTACATGATATAAAAAAGAACGATTTAAAGAATGCACTGTTTAAACATATTAATGACAACACTGGACATACTTTTAGATTCAGAATACTACAAATTATTAAACCTAATAAACGGAAAGGTGACACCTTTAATGAACTAGAAAACATTGAATTATCTTGGATATTGCGGTTTAAAGCACATCACTCACCTGGCCTTAACCAGTACATTAGTATCAGATCTTCACTAAAAATGCGGAGCTTGAAATAATGACTCAGCCCTCATTTTATGTTATGTTTTACTTTTTATATGTTCTTGGCCTACTTTTATGGAATACATCTCTACTATTGAATGTGTTAATATTCTTTTACCTGTAAACAATGATTAACACAATGTATTTCTATTAATATGTCAACATATTTTGTTTTAAATGTTTTTACTATTTAATATACACTCTATCCATCTACATTTAGTCTCAATATGAATGATTCCATTGATTTTTACTATAATAGTTAATCATTATATTATATTAAATTCAAGATTAAATACTTTTCACACTGTGATTTTTTAATCTTAATTCTAGGAAATATTTGATATATATTACACATAGTAAGGCTTTTTATATATATACAATATATACAGGCATTATATACATTCTTTAAATACATTTTTTATATATATATCTTCGTTTATATTTATATATATTCCCTGTTCATATATTGGGACCTTCATACAGTCATGTATATCTAAGAAATTCTTTTTTAATTATATTTTTTTCTATCAGTAGATGACATATACTTCGTTTTGTCACCCATAATGTACATTCTAGTGCTTGACTTTTACTGCTAATCATTTTAAAAATTTTATTAGATTATTAAATATACTATAAACATATTTGAATTATATGGAAGCTTGTATGTATTAACACATTTATACATATTTATTTATATTTTTCAGAGTGTTAGTATAATTATTTATTTATTATCTTCTTTTAGAGCTTCATAGATTTGATTAATAGGATTGATATTGGGTCTCTATTCATTTAACTGTTTGGAATAAGTATGTTCAATTATATTTAAGCATATTATGACATAATTTCATATAACTAGTTTTTGTCCCTTTAAACGGACTTAATTGATGAATTGATGCTTTATAGGATGATTAGTTACAATTGAGTACTTTCATTGTATATAAGTGTAGTGTTTTTATGTAGAATGTAGATCTGAAGAAGCGTACTGTCCTGTACGTGAAAGCGCTCATCTTTTTTGGCCTGAATAAAGAAGATTTTTGTAGCATTGTGCTGGTCGTTACTCTGGTGTTTGCTATCTAAATTCATAGTGGTAGTAGACTACATTATCGAACATGTAAGAGGGTATAAATCAACAAAGCTGCTGTATGTGGATGATGCACTATAACCAGATTCTGAAGAGGAACTTAATTATTGACAGGAGACAAGAATACAAAACTGAAGGTAAATGAGATGAAATCGTACAGACAAGACAGTTATCATAGCAGTAAACGGGGAGAGGCAATCGTGCAGACAAGACAGTTGTCATAGCAGTAAACAGGGGAGGACTAGAAGTGCTGAAATTAAGACAGAAAGGAAAACAGTGAAACAGATTAATGGCTTCAAAGGTGGTTGAAAAGAACAGGAGACTGAATATAAGGATGTCAAAGTTAGAATTAGAGGTGCTATGGTGAAATGACACAGAACATTAGGGGTAGTGTATGACAGAAGAATCCCAAAGAAGTTGAAAGTAAGATGTACAAGACACTGATGCAAACAGTGTTTATGTGCAGCAAAGCAACTTGGGTAGTGAAGGCAGCTTAGGAAGCTTGATGCAATGGAGATGAAGTGCCTGAGATGAGTGGTACGATGTTCATTGTAGGAGAGAGGAAGAAAGGACATCATAGCAGATGTCAAAGTGGCCCTAACTGCAGGGAAGGGAACAGATTACAGTAGCGCTGGTACAGGTGTAGGAGAGCAGAATGAAGACTTAGGAGAGACAGGAAAAAGATAAAAAGAAAATGAAGATATCCAGCTAAGTGATGGACGGCCTGCAACAAAAGGCATGCGACAAAGTTACGAGTGGCAGTGAATCGAGACAGGTGAAGAGTTGTTGTAACATCCCTGACAGCTAAAATAATGGGAAAAAAAGAGTTGGATGATGATATCTATCTACACACATATGTATATGCCCATACTTATACATACATACAAAGATATATATATGTATATAGGTTTGCCATCAAAATGTCAGAAATTAGTTACTTGACCTTGGAAGGCCGAAAGGCACTTTTCAAAGTTGTTGCAACTCCGCTTTTTAAATGTTTGAATCCACAACAGCGAATGCTAGTGTGCATTTGCTCTCTTGTGGATTCGTTATTTTGAATATAGATCACACTATAGTGGGGATTGGGAAATTTACCCTTTCCTTTACTGTAGTGCGATCTTGGGAGTTTGTATATATACAAAGTAGCAGGGGGTGTGGTGGGTGGGTGCAGGAGGCTTGCCCCCTGCAAAACGTTTGTAGCACATAACTAGAAGTGTAGGTATTTTCAGTAAAATCAACATTCCTGAGTTATCGAATTTCCTTATTTCTCACTTTTGGTTATATGAGTGATCAGTTATTGGATTTTACGACATTTTGGATCGCATACATGAACACTTGCACTAGTCAGTTGCGAGATTTTGATAGTAAACCATATATATATATATATATATATATATATATATATATATATATATATATATATGTATATGTATATAAATACAGCTATATATATTATATATTTATATACACACATACACGCACACATACATATATTTATATATATATATATATATATATATATATATATATATCTATATACACACACACACACACACACACACACACACACACACACACACACACACACACACACACACAAACACACAAACACACACACACACCCATACATGTCAGTCTACTTCAGAATATCAAAACCCTAGAAGACTGAAGATGACATCGTTGAGAAGAAATTAGAGAAAACTCACATCAGGGAAAGACCAGATCAACAAATATCTTCACAGGGTAAGTAACATCTAACACCAAACATCATAAAAATGAAACCTCACCATCCCCAACCCGACCAGGTGGGGCAACACCCACTATACCCCCCCCCCAACTAAATATACCAACTCCGAGATTGCACTACAGCTGGGAAAAGGGCAAAGTTCACCTTGTTGGCCAATGTAGTCCTTTGCTGAAATGAGGTTTTGCTGATTTTGTCTCAACGATGTTGTCTTCGATCTTCTAGGGTTTCGATATTTTCAGGTAGACCCACATATATATACGATCTTCTAGGGTTTCGATATTTTCAGGTAGACCCACATATATATATATATATATATATGTATGCATTTGTCGGGTCTATATTACATGATCGAAACCTTAAGCAGAATTGAAGAATAAAGGCTCAAAACCACAAGTAATTAAATGTAATCTCTTTCATTTACTAATGTACAGCAAACTTCTTCAGACGGGTCAAACGGGACAAACTTTTTTCCCTGTGTGGAAACGGCCGCTCGCGATTTTCACAGTTCAACATTTAGTGATCAACCTTTAGGTATTCGATAACCTAAGGTTTCGATCAAGTAATATAGACCTGTGTGTGTATGCGCACGTGCGTATGGTCTACTTCACATGACTAAAAACTCAAAATACTGAATTTCATTTGACTCAGACCACAATACCTACTTTTCAAAATACTAAAAACTAATTTGACTGAGTCTCATTATAATGAAAATTTACAATGCTGAATTTCAAAATACTGAATTTTAAGCTATAGACATGCACACGTACAACACCTATGAATAATTCTTTCCACAACTTAAAACCTACTTACTTACCCTCTTAACAGAAACCAGACGATATAAAACCAAACTAGGTGGAGGGCTATGCCCCCACCCACTCCGATTTGGGGGACTGTGCCCTCCACATCTCCCCTAACTATATATACTAACTCTAACATCACACTACAGTGGGGAAAAAGGTATATACCTTTTACTTACCCCACACTACTGTACACACTGCAACTACTGCCAGGAGCACACAAAACATCCGCCTTATTACTTTAGATACTTCCCATAAAAACGTAGAGAGACATACCCACATTTAGAAACACTACAGCACTACTTTCTACACTACTATTGGTATTCTGACAGTCGGCACATTAAGGTACAGCATTTTTTTTTAACACAAGCAAGTCACAGATGAAGGGAAACACGCATCACATCTATGGCTTAAAATTCAGTATTTTAAAATTCAGCATTGTAAGCTTTCAGTATAATGAGACTCAGTCAAATGAGTTTTCAGTATTTTGAAAATTAGGTATTGTGGTCTCAGTCAAATGAAATTCAGTATTTTGAGTTTTCAGTCATGTAAAGTAGACCCATATATATATATAAAATGTCAAGGTTTGTTTTGTTGAGAAAGGTGAGTGGGGTTTATAGGGGGTGAGAGTGTTTGTGCATGTGTTTGACATTACGGTCAAGGTCAGGTTAGGGGTTAGGGGATGATTTTTCTATGTTTTTGTGCGTGTATTTTATAGTTAGGTTGGGGTTATGTAAGAGGCTAGATGTAGTGTTCCTAGTGTGTATGTTTGCATCTGTTTGTATGTGCCTTGTGTAGTGGCAGTGATACAGGAAGTGATTTTTTTAAGGTTACAGTCGAGGTTAACAGTATTCAGACAAATGTGAGGCTAGTGTTATGGAGGAGTTTAGTGTGAAGATTGGGAAAGGAAATAGTTTTCTTTTTTGACTTTTTTGTAGGTTTGCTGTTTAGGTAGTTCATCTTTATGAAGTTTCAAACTTCTTATTTACTGTACGGTACATTCAACAGTAAGCAAAAGCACAATATCGAAAGGCACGTGATAAAACAAAACTTTTCAATCACCAGCAGATCAAAAAATGCCTATGAACATGTCTTTTGCAGGAGGGCAAGGCCCCTGGCATTGGCTACACCCCCTGCTAATCATATATACCATCAAATTGCCTGATCCTTACAGTACCACAATGTAACACTGTCAAAAAAGCTAATACATGCTTTGGTATGTAGGGTGAGCCTTTTAAGAGTGCACGCCTGTCTCTGAAAAGTAGAGTTGTGTAAAATCATGCCATAGCTGTAGATCTCCTTCTCCTCACTGTTGAAGTATTCTTCACCTAAGGGATCTCCTTCCAAGGATAGCCTGACGTCTAGCCAGTATATCAAAGTCTTTAGTTCTTATAGCGACCATATGTCACATGTATGCTCCCCATGCAAGGCATAGGGAATAAAGCTGATTGAAAAAGCACTAGGAGGAATAGAATACCCTCAAGGACAAGAAGAGCATGTGCATCCAGAGGGGAAAAAAGAAAGAGGAACCCCTTGGCTAGGAGGGCAACAAAAAATATCGGGCAAGAGCTAGGAAAGAGGGGGTAGGGGGAGGGAGAGAATACTGAAACTGAAGATAAGGACATCTGCTGTTACGGTAAGGTTTTACACAACTGTACTATGGCTTACCATATCACTGTTGACTGAAACTGAAGATAAGGACATCTGCTGTTATGGTAAGGTTTTACACAACTGTACTATAGCTTACCATATCACTGTTGACTGAAACTGAAGATAAGGACATGTGCTGTTACGGTAAGGTTTTACACAACTGTACTATAGCTTACCATATCACTGTTGACTGAAACTGAAGATAAGGACATCTGCTGTTGTGGTAAGGTTTTACACAACTGTACTATAGCTTACCATATCACTGTTGACTGAAACTGAAGATAAGGACATCTGCTGTTACGGTAAGGACATCTGCTGTTACGGTAAGGTTTTACACAACTGTACTATAGTTTACCATATCACTGTTGACTGAAACTGAAGATAAGGACATCTGCTGTTACGGTAAGGTTTTACACAACTGTACTATAGCTTACCATATCACTGTTGACTGAAACTGAAGATAAGGACATGTGCTGTTGCGGTAAGGTTTTACACAACTGTACTATAGCTTACCATATCACTGTTGACTGAAACTGAAGATAAGGACATCTGCTGTTACGGTAAGGTTTTACACAACTGTACTATAGCTTACCATATCACTGTCGACTGAAACTGAAGATAAGGACATGTGCTGTTACGGTAAGGTTTTACACAACTGTACTATAGCTTACCATATCACTGTTGACTGAAACTGAAGATAAGGACATCTGCTGTTACGGTAAGGTTTTACACAACTGTACTATAACTTACCATATCACTGTTGACTGAAACTGAAGATAAGGACATCTGCTGTTGCGGTAAGGTTTTACACAACTGTACTATAGCTTACCATATCACTGTTGACTGAAACTGAAGATAAGGACATCTGCTGTTACGGTAAGGTTTTACACAACTGTACTATAGTTTACCATATCACTGTTGACTGAAACTGAAGATAAGGACATGTGCTGTTGCGGTAAGGTTTTACACAACTGTACTATAGCTTACCATATCACTGTTGACTGAAACTAAAGATAAGGACATGTGCTGTTGCGGTAAGGTTTTACACAACTGTACTATAGCTTACCATATCTCTGTTGACTGAAACTGAAGATAAGGACATCTGCTGTTGCGGTAAGTTTTTACACAACTGTACTATAGCTTACCATATCACCGTTGACTGAAACTGAAGATAAGGACATCTGCTGTTGCGGTAAGGTTTTACACAACTGTACTATAGCTTACCATATCACTGTTGACTGAAACTGAAGATAAGGACATCTGCTGTTGTGGTAAGTTTTTACACAACTGTACTATAGCTTACCATATCACCGTTGACTGAAACTGAAGATAAGGACATCTGCTGTTGCGGTAAGGTTTTACACAACTGTACTATAGCTTACCATATCACTGTTGACTGAAACTGAAGATAAGGACATCTGCTGTTGCGGTAAGGTTTTACACAACTGTACTATAGCTTACCATATCACTGTTGACTGAAACTGAAGATAAGGACATCTGCTGTTACGGTAAGGTTTTACACAACTGTACTATAGCTTACCATATCACCGTTGACTGAAACTGAAGATAAGGACATCTGCTGTTACGGTAAGGTTTTACACAACTGTACTATAGCTTACCATATCACTGTTGAGTGAAACTGAAGATAAGGACATCTGCTGTTGCGGTAAGGTTTTACACAACTGTACTATAGCTTACCATATCACTGTTGACTGAAACTGAAGATAAGGACATCTGCTGTTGCGGTAAGGTTTTACACAACTGTACTATAGCTTACCATATCACTGTTGACTGAAACTGAAGATAAGGACATCTGCTGTTACGGTAAGGTTTTACACAACTGTACTATAGTTTACCATATCACTGTTGGCTGAAACTGAAGATAAGGACATCTGCTGTTATGGTAAGGTTTTACACAACTGTACTATAGCTTACCATATCACTGTTGACTGAAGCTGAAGATAAGGACATGTGCTGTTGCGGTAAGGTTTTACACAACTGTACTATAGCTTACCATATCACTGTTGACTGAAACTGAAGATAAGGACATCTGCTGTTACGGTAAGGTTTTACACAACTGTACTATAGCTTACCATATCACTGTTGACTGAAACTGAAGATAAGGACATCTGCTGTTACAGTAAGGTTTTACACAACTGTACTATAGCTTACCATATCACTGTTGACTGAAACTGAAGATAAGGACATCTGCTGTTGCGGTAAGGTTTTACACAACTGTACTATAGCTTACCATATCACTGTTGACTGAAACTGAAGATAAGGACATCTGCTGTTACGGTAAGGTTTTACACAACTGTACTATAGCTTACCACATCACTGTTGCAGTATTCTTTACCTAAGGGAGAGTACAACAGCTTAAGAGGAAGCCTGGAAGGTGGAAGGCACAGACGAGCCCTCCACAAACCCATGCAGGATAGCTCTGGCAAAGCCTGCCCTTGGAAATAACATCCAACTTATAATGTTTAGTGAAATTATGAACAGAGGATCAAGTAGTAGTCTCAAGAATAGAATTAGAATCCAGACCCTTGAAGGCAACCACCCAAGTAGAATATGCCTTCACAGTTAAGGAAAGACATTTGCCATGAAAAGAATAACAAAAACAAATCAGCCTTAGAAATCCAGGAGGAGACGGTTTGCTTAGAGACAGCCAAACCCAAAGACCTGGGATGAAACAAAATGCTGCTCAGATTTGTGAATAACTTCATTCGTATCTAAATAATATCTGACGTGTCTATGTGAACCCAAGGTGTGAAGAACCTCTTCTCTGGCAAACTACAGAAAAGGAAATAAGGAAGGGAAATGAATAAACTGACTACCTTGGGTATAAAAGAAAGATTTGTATGAAGAGACAGCCTGTCTCTAAAAATCAGAAAAGGAGGAGTACCCATGAGATCCTGAAGTTCATACACTGTCTTGGCAGAAGTAAGAGCTAAAAGAACAGTCTTCCAAGTACAACGTTGTAAGGAAGCTGAAGAAGCAGGTTCAAAAGGAGCCTGGGTCAATTTTTCAAGTATAAAACTAAGGTCCCAAGAAGCCTTCCTGTGAGGCCTGATACAAAGGTTGACTTTAAGAATCTGCTTGACCTCAAACCTAGAGGCCAGAGGAGGGGTCAAGGGCAGACAAGCAGAGATTGCTGACAGGTGAGCTTTAACTGAAGAATATGCCAACCTGGCATGGAGCAGATCACACAAATAACAGAGAATCAAGGCAAACCTCGACAGATAGAGGATCTTGATGGTAAAAGAAGCACCAGACAGAAAATCATTCCATTAGGACTTACAGGATTTCCAGGAAGTGCATTTACTGGCTTCCTGCAGAATCCAAACCATCACCAACTACAAGCTACATCAGCTTCATGTGATGACAGCATCGAATTTCTGAACCAACTAAACAAATTCTTCAGTAGGTTTGAAGCTGACAACAAAATAACAGCATGCAGAATCCCTGAAGACAAGGATGCAGCGGTGCTGAGCTTCAATACATGTCACCAGAACCCTAAAATGTGTCAACCCAAGGAAAGCAGTTGGCTCAGCCTTGACAACATCATGGGCAGGGTACTAAGGGAATGTGTGACAGAACTGCCTCCAGTACTCGCTAACATCTTCAACACCTCACTCCATCTAGCCAGTGTTCCGAAATTCTTCAAGGAGATGACTGTCATTCCTCTACCCAAGAAACCACGGCCAACAACTCTGAATGACTACCGACCAGTTGCTTTAACCTCGATGGTAATGAAGTACCTGGAGTGGCTGGTCAAAGATCATATAGCCTCAATCTTACCTGTGATGCTGGACACACTGCAATTCGCATAGAGGACAAACCGCAGTACAGGGGATGCCATCTCACTAGCTTTCCATGAAACACTGACCCACTTAGAAGCCAAAAACTGCTACGCAAGATTGCTACTCATCGATGTCAGTTCTGCCTTTAACACCATCACCCCTCAGAATCTGATATCGAAGCTACTTCAACTGGGCATAGACTCATTTATGCAACTGAATTCTGAGCTTCCTTAGTGAAAGGCCTCAGAAGGTTCATATGGGAGACAACAGCTCCGGAAATATCATCCTAAACACAGGAGTACCGCAGAGGTGTGTCTTAAGCCCTCTCCTTTTTACTCTGCTGACACATGACTGCATGACCAGACATGAGATGAATAGGATCGTCAAATGTGCGGATGATACCACTGTTATAGGCCTAGTCAAAGATGGAGAGGAGGTCTACAGGAACGAGATCAATCAACTACTGCTCTGGTGTGATAACAATCTAGCACTGAATGTCAGTAAGACAGTCTTGACAGATCTCAAGTACCACACAAAACTCTAGTGATGAAAGGGATGACGGTGGAAAGAGTCAAAAGTACAAGGTTCTTGGGTGTTCATATCACAGAGAACTTATCCTGGAAAGTCCATGCATCCAGCACAATCAAAAAAGCTTAGCAACGCTTTCACTTTCTAAGGAAACTTAGGAAGGCAAAATTACTAAGCTCCATACTTCAGACCTTTTATAGGGGCACCATTGAAAGTGTCCTGACCAACAGCATCATAGTCTGGTATGGGAGCTGAAACAATCAGGATCAGAAGGCTCTCAAGAGAGTTTTAAGGGCAGCAGAAAGGCTCACTGGCACCTCCCTTACACCTCTGGAGGATCTACACAAATGCCAATGCATCATCAGGGCCAAAAAGATTTCCAGCGATCCAATGCATCCTGCCAGTGGTCTGTACACTCGCCTCTCCTCAGACAGGAGATACAGAAGCCTGCATTGCAAGACCACCAGACTAAATAACAGTTTCTTTCCGTTCTCCATTAGACTGTTGAACTCTTGGGAAAAACGAACCATGAGTCTGCTGAAACACTCAATCACTTCTGTTACATAACTAGCCTATCAAGTGGCTTATTTTATGGATGTGCAATGACCAAGTGCAATACTAAGGTAGCTCATCTACCACACTGAAGGACTGTAAAGTGCAATATACAAACTGTGCAATAATTCAGTCTAATCATAGATATGCTGCTATTGTTTCAATTTTACTTTGACAATATTACCTTCATATTGTTTCTTGTCTTCCTTGTCTCTTGTTCTGGGATGGGTGTGGGTCACTGCTGTCCTACTTTATTTACTAATTGCTACTTATTAAATTTCTACTATGATATTTTATTAATTTTTCTCTGTCTATATGTGAAACTGTTTCCTGCATTGGGAATGAAGCATTGTAATTTTGTTAAGCTACACTGCTGTGTGGTTCTGAATGACAAAGTTTTCTTTGACTTGACTTGAAATCCGGAGCAGGTCCACAGAAAAGAGTGCCTAAAGAGGGTCAAAACCCTGTCATCCACAGTGTCAGTTGAAGGGTAAGCAGGATGGACAAGAGAAGCCTTGGCTTGTGTGAGAAGATTCACCCGGTGGGGTAACTTGGGGTAAATGTCCCTGGCCAAGTGAGAAAGAAGAGGAACCAATGCTGTTTGGGCCAAAAGGGAGTCACCAGCATGATTTTTGGGAGTGTCTTACCTGATCTTGTGCAGAACCTGTGGCAAAAGAGGAAGGGGACAGCATACAGAAACAGTCCCTTCCATGGAAAAGACAAGGCATCCACATTCCAAGCCAGAGGACTTGGGACTCTAGAACAGAACAGAGAAAGTTGTCTGTTCAGAGGGAAAGCAAAAAAATCTACGTAAGGAATACCCCACCGATGGACAATGCCCTGGAACATATCTGTGTGAAGCATCCATTCATGAGCCTGTGTTCATAGGTTGTCACTAGGCTAAAGTGGCCCTAGAGCCCTTACAAGCCTAGCCATGCTATACCAGAGTTACTTTTACAACCTTAGCCATTTATTTATTTTTATTTATGACTGAGTAATACCCACTTTCAGAGGAGGCCAGGGGAGAAAAGCTCCATTTGCTTACACTTAGTTCCATTCAAACACAAAGTAGTTACATTTATACGTTATACATGCTAAGATTTTACAGAGGTGGAAATTATTAAAGAGAAAGCACATGTGCACCTTAGTAGAGTGTACAAACACCAATTATGTATAATAAATCGTTTTGTCATTTCAGTAAGAGGTTGAGAATATTATGTTTAAGAAGAGTATTTGGACAGTATTGTACAGTGAAAGAATTTTAACTCCATGATGAGCATGTACAGGATCATTTTATATAAGAGTTACCCTAAATGACCTTGGTTAGACATTAGCAGAGCAAATCTAAGGTCAGCACTAATTACCTCTGTCCATGAGGGACACAGGCGCCACTGCAGGGATAAATTTGAGATCTCTCATCTAATTGTCCAAGTTACACTTAAATATAGTCAGTAAGACGCTCTGCTTTACATGAATTGCGACTCTTTTCCAAAGAAATGTGAATCTTACATCTTCTCTCCAGCATGTCACAGGCCAGGTTAAGATCCCTGGAGTGGGTGACCCTTGTCCCATTTGATTTGCAGATATGCAGCATTTCCATCAGGGCAGGGTCAGAGGTTGCTCTGTAGGCTAGGCACAAGTCGCCTCTCAGCAGCCTATAACATATACAGCACAGTGAAAGAGCTTTCAGTCTATCTATGCAAGACATGTTTTGGGGGTCCTAAATTTTCATTGTGAGAAATTGCTGTGGTCTATCCAGCTGCTGCAGGTGTCTGTAGAGGTACATGCAAAAGGGGGCACTGTACTCAATTAGCGGTTTAATGAGGGTCGAGTACAGAGGAGTTGTAACATCCTTAGACCTAGATGTGATACCCTCACTTATGAGATGGGCAATGTAGAAGGCTTTCCTTACCATTGTGGAGACATGGTGATCGAAGTTTTGGTTTCTACCAACCAGAGTTCCCAAATCTCATACCACTGGGTTTGAGCTGGGGGAGGGTTGCTGTCAATACTGTAATTAGCAGGGAATTCCACTTTGCCAAAAGGGATAATAATGTACTTTTTGTGTCCAGTTTTACTCCATAGGTTTGGCACCAATTATTTGCCTTTGTTAACTCCTCCTGTAATATGTTAACATTGCTGGGGAACTTGAGGATTGTCCCCAGTTTGCAGTCATCAGTGAACTTGGTAAGTCAAAGGCCATCTGCTTTAGACTGGCCTTCTGAAAAAATAGATTCCAAACAATACTGGGCCCATCACAGATCCTTGTGGTATGCCACTGGTGACTGGGCTACTGGTAGAGGTGGAGTCCCTGACTTTAACAATACATATTCTGTCTGTGAGCCAGTTGGCTAAGCGTCTAGTGATCTAAGGGTGAATCTCAGCTGGGAGAGTTTCTCAATGAAGAAGTTGCTTTATTGAAAGCGACGAATCTGAAGAAGTTGCTTTATTGAAAGCGATGAAAAGCGCTTCATTAAACGGTCTTTGCAGTTTGGAATACTGTTTTTTGAGTCTGAATCTACAGAGCTTTCTTTGTTTGAGTTTCTCAATGATACTGGAGTGGGAAATTGTGTCAAAGGCTTTGACCAGGTCAGGATAGACGGTATGCACTGTCTTACCTTCATCCAAGGCTTTGGTGACATTCTCAAAGAAGGTTACCAGGTTTTAACAAGCATGATATACCTTTAACAAAGCCAAACTGGGTTGGATCAAGGATTTGAAGGTTATCTATGTCCTTGTTGCTAATGTCCATGATGACTCTATGGCTTTGCAAATGAGACTAGTTAGGCTTATAGGTCTACAGTTCCCAGGGTCGGTTGATGGGCCCCCTTTGTGCAAAGAGATTACTGCTGCATTTCTCCACTATGTTGGAACATAGCCAGTTCTCAGGCTATGGTTAAACACAGCGCCAAGTTTTTCCTCTAGGTCTTACTGTAGATTGCTGAGTAAGCAGCCTGTGATGTTGTCCAGTCCCATTGAGGCTGTTTGTTTTTGGCCTTGGACAGTACAGATATTACCTGCTCTCTAGAGATACTAGAGAGGGGACTACTTACAGGAATGCTTTGGGGTATGGCTGGTGTAGAAATGGGGTGAAATCTGTGCCAAATCTGTTGGCTAGCAGATTGGCAATTTCTTCAGGTACAGTATGACTGGTACCATCCACTACTAGTTTGGCACATAGCTGGGAGTTCCCTTTTAGATTTGCGACATAACTAAAGAATGCCTCATGGTTATCTTTAGCTAGGGATTTTATTTTAGCTTCAAGATTAGCGTTAGAGTACTTTACAAGCATCTGATTTGCTTGTTCAGGCTGTAGAGTGAATTGTTTCTCTACTGACTCAGTTCCCTCTTGTTCTTACACATTAGTTTCTTCATCTTGTTATATAACCTGTTTATACCCGAGGTCCAACAGGGTGGCTTGTTTCTTTGGAAGGATCTGGTTTTGATCCGATAAGGTACAGCAAAATCTATACAGTTGTTTAGGTATGTATACAAGGCATTTGGGTACACCTCTGTACAGGAATTCCTGTTAACTGCATTCATAGGATCATAGGACATTACTAGGCTAATGACCCTAGGGCTCTTACAAGCCTAGCCAAGTTCTACCCTTATTTCCATGATCAGCACCTAAAGCCCATGTCCAACAGGGACACAGGTGCAACCCTCAGGGTGAATTTACGGTTACTCATCCAATCATCCAGACTATATTTGAAGAGGGCCAATAAGGAGCACTGTTTGACATGAGCTGGGAGTCTATTCCAAAGGCATGGAGACAATTCTGTCCCTCCAGCAGGTTTTATTAATGTCACATACCAGGTTAAAGTCTTTAGATCGTGTGACCCATGTACCATTTGACCTATGGATATGTAGCATTTCTAATAAAGCAGGGTCAGAGATTGCCTTATACGCAAGGCAGAGTAGTCTGTATGAAATGGAATAAAGTGACAGTGATTTCGGATGATCCATATAGGACAGATGCTGAAGACCTTGAATTTCCCTTGTGAGGAACCTTTGTGGTCTCTCCAATTCCTGCAGGTGCTTGGAAAGGTACATACCAAAAGGAGCGTTGTACTCCATTATTGGCCTGATGAGTGAAGAGTACAGGGAGGATATAACTTCATTTTTTCTGGAGGCAATGCCCTTACTTATGAGGTGAGCAATACAGAATGCCCTATTTACTATTGTGGAGAGGCGATCAAAGGTAAGGTTGCTGTCAACCTGTGCGCCCAGGTCTCTCACCACTGAGTGTGCACTTAGGGTGCTGCTACTGATGTGGTAGTTAGTAAGAAAATCACTCTTACCAAAAGGGATGATGATACAATTTCTGCACTGAGTTTAAGGCCATGACTTTGGCAGCAATCATTTTGTAGGATGCTGACATCATTTGAAGATTCTATGACTGCTCCCAGTTTGCAGTCATCAACATACATTGTCAGCCACAGACCTTTAGTTTTTGTAGTACTTTGGAGAAATAGATTCCAAACAGTAGAGGTCCTAGGACTGATCCCTGTGGAACACTACAGGTCTGCTGTTGGAGGTGGATTCCCCTATTTTGACTATATGGTTTCTAACAGAGACCCATCTAACGATATAAGGGTTGATACCTAGCTGGGTGAGTTTGTCAATGGTGCCTGAGTGGGGGATAGTGTCAAGGGCATTGGAGTTAATGAAGTCAAGGAACGTTTGGGCAAGTGAGTTTGAGCACGTGTAATTTACCCATTTAACAGATGGGTAGTTAAAGTCGCCCAAAACCATGGTGTTCTGATGTATCTTGATAGACTCAAGTAGATCCAAATAGGCAGAGTGGGCATCTTAATTCATGGAGGGAGTCCTGTAACTGGCAATGACTTGAATAGGTGTCCTAAAAATACTTAACTGCACCTGAAGCATCTCCAGGGAATCATACTATTTAACCAATCTGAAGGTGTATTTACCTTTGATGAATATTAATACACCGCCTCCCTTAGCTTTCATGCCTTCAGTTTATGGTCTGAACATGTGGAAGGAAGTGTAACCGTAACCCGTTATGGCTGGGGGGCTCTCCACAGCCTTGAACCAGGTCTCTGTGACTGCACAAATGTTTGTGTCTTCCAAGTTGAGGGCTTCCAGTGAGTGCAAGACTCCTAGCATTTAGCAGCATAACCTTGAGGTTGTTTTTAGATGGAGTTTTTACCTTGGGAATTTTGTCCTTGAGACACTACCTAAAAAAGGCACGGGTGTTGCAAGAGCCTTAGCCAGTAGCCAAAATCCCAGGGGTAACAGATAAAGACCATCTCTGGCAAAGCATCGAGATCTGTAGATCATATCATCCCAGGCTTATAGACACTGGATCCCCTTAGAATGACACCAGAAACTAAGCCAATTACTGAAGTCAGTCATTTACTGTTTGTATTGAGGCATCATCCTAGGTGAAGGTGAAATACTGCTTAAGGCTAGGGACATACCTGCCTAAGACACATAATCTGAGAGCTCAGTCATGTCTCTCTTCATACAGTCCAGAGAGGTACGTCTCAAGTTGTTTAGACCAACATGGACTATGATGGAGTCATAACAGTACCTGTTGTTAAGAGACTTGAGTGCATGTATGATATGGCAGATCTTAGCCCCTGACAGACAGCTGACAGTTATCTTTTCCCTATCCACCCTGGTGAGAGGAACATCTGTGTGTCTCACAATGGAATCACCTATGACTAATATCTTTTGGTTTTGTGGTTTGATAGGTGAGACAGTGATACATGAGCTGTTATGTGGATTGTGTTCTGTAGAGGAAGTATTATGTGTAGCATGCTTGTGTTTGTGTTTGGGAGGTATCTGGTGCTTAGGTGTGTTGCTGGTGAGGACCTCCTCATATGTAGGTATGTGTGATATATTTTTGGGTGGAGTAGAAGGTAAGGTGTGCATGCTGACAACCCGTTCAGTGTCATATATACTGATTGGTGTGTGAGAGAGTATGGATTCAAGGTTCGTAATATAGTTGCATCTTCCACATGTTGAGTCTGTGTGGACTAGGAGTAGACGGTTATTGGTGAAGGGGATTTGAAACTTTTTACACTATCTCTTAGTAAGCTGTAGTTAGCTTTGGAAAAATTTTTAATTGTACTTTTCTTGTGGGAATGTCAGGGCCAACAGTTACTTTGAATGTGACTGATTTATGGTCTGACCTTAACAGGGAGGGGTCCACATGAGAGGAGGGTGCAGTGAACCCCCCCATGTTGGTGAGTACTAAACCTAGGATATTTGAACCCCTTGTAGGTTGTGGACTATCTGTTCCAGGACATCTGTATTGACAAAGTCCAGGAACCTCTGGGCAATCATGTTTGTGCTCATGTATGTTGCCCAGTTGATGGAAGGATAGCTGAAATCACCATAACCATGCTGTTTTGGCTGTATGGTGACAGATTTGCTTAGATCACAATAACCACGGTGTCTGGCTGTACGGTGACAGACTCGCTGAGATCACCATAACCATGTTCTCTGGCTGTATGGTGACAGACTCGCTGAGATCACCATAACCACGCTGTTTGGCTGTATGGTGACAGACTTGCTGAGATCACCATAACCACGGTGTCTGGCTGTACGGTGACAGACTCTCTGAGATCACCATAACCACAGTGTTTGGCTGTATGGTGGGAGACTCCAGTAGGTCCAGGTAGGCAGTTTCTCTTGGCGCATGGTGGGGCCCTATAGCTAACAATGATGTGGTAGGGTATTTTGTCTATAGAGGTTGGACCTGGAGTAGTTCAGGAGGGTCATACTGTTTAACCAGTCTGGAGTTGTATTTAGATTTAATGAAGACGGATCATGGAGTAGTTCAGGAGTGTCATACTGTTTAACCAGTCTGGAGGTGTATTTAGATTTAATGAAGACGGATACGTCTCTGCAGTCTGGAGGTGTATTTAGATTTAATGAAGACGGATACATCTCTGCGGTCTGGAGGTGTATTTAGATTTAATGAAGACGGATCCTGGAGTAGTTCAGGAGGGTCATACTGTTTAACCAGTCTGGAGGTGTATTTAGATTTAATGAAGACGGACACATCTCTGCAGTCTGGAGATGTATTTAGATTTAATGAGATGGCTACATCTCTGCAGTCTGGAGGTGTATTTAGATTTAATAAAGACGGATACATCTCTGTCTTTGTTTTTTTCATGTTTCGTTTTCATTTTGAGGTCGGAACATGTGAAAGGCATTGTAGACTTGCATGGCTGGCGTGCTCCCACACTCTTGAACCATGTCCCAGTGACTGCACAGATGTCAGCATCTTGCAGAGTGAGGAGTGCTTCCAAGGAGTGCAGTTTCCTATTTAGGCTCCTAGCGTTAAGCAGCAAAACCTTGAGTTATGTTCTGGACCTGCTCAAAGAGTCTGCCACAGGGATGTTCTCTGAAGGAATATAAAACACCTGAAGAGTTAATTGATAGTGGATAGCTAAAGCTCAGTCCTAAAAAGCTAGTCTGCAAAGAAGATATGACCTTGTGACCCCTGCTTGTTGACATAGCACATTACTACGTAGTACAGTCTTATAAACACACTTCGAGGGGCCTAGGATGAAAGTGGGAATGAAAGGCACGCACAACTAAAAGAGCAGCCCTCACCTCTTTGATGCTGATCTGATCTTTCCTCCAATGAGGAGGCCAGAGACCCTGGACCTTTATTGGGCCACAAGAAGCTCTCCACCCCATGTCTGAGACATCAGTGAATAGCTCCTGAAAGGGAAGCCCCAGATTGAGAAAGAGCTGATGAATCCACCAATGCAGCTGAAGTTTGAGACAAGAAAGGAAAGGAACAGAAATCTCCAGGGGGTGGCAATGTTGCTGCCATACCGACTGAGCTACTGCTGCAAATTCCTCATATGGAGCTTGGTGAGAGGGATCATGGGATGGTGGAGGCCATAAATCCCAGAGCCCTGAAAACCCCCTGGCTGTGACTGAGGACAAAGGAAGGCTGGCAGGGACAAAACCTCGACAGCAGGGGGAGATGCCAGCATGGGAATGGTGTCAAGCCTGCAATCAAGGAAAATAGGATACTGGGAAGGGTGGGAGGATGGCATAATGGTTAAGGTGTTTACCTTGAAGACACAAGGTGCAGGGTTTTGATTCTCACATAGGGTAATTGGCTAGGCTTAAAATGGCCCACAAGGACAGTTAGCCTAGTACTAACCTATGAACCTATGAACTGATTTCTGGAGGCTTATGGTGAACCCCAGACTGTGTAGAAGACAAATCATAAACTGGAGATCCTGCTACAGAGTGCTGGGAGAAGGAGATTGAATGAGCAGAGCAGATCATCTAGGCAAGGAAAAATATGTAAGCCCTGAAGCCTGCAAAAAGCAATGACAGGAGCAAGGCATTTGTTCAATACCCTTTGGGCTGTAGAGAGGCCAAAGGGCAAAGCAGAGAACTGAAAATGCTAGGAAGAAACAAAGAAATAGGTTCATAGGTTTATACTAGGCTATCTGCCCTAGGACATTTATAAGCCTAGCCAGAGTGTGTTTGGCTTTGCCACCCATTTTAAATTAATTTTGCTATGCCCTTTTTCGAGGTTAGTATACTGTGCCTCTGTCTAACAGTGACACAGAAGTGATACCCGGGGTAAACCTACGATCTCCCATCCACTCATCAAGATTCCTCTTGAAGAGAGTCAATGAGGGACTCTGCCTAACCTGGACTGGGATTTTATTCCAGAGTGAAGGGAGCCTCTGGGTTATGAATCTGTCCCTCCAGTATGTCCTATTTATTTCAGTGCTGAGGTTCAAGTCTCTCGAGCGTATAGCTCAATGGGATTTTGATTTCTGAGGTGCAGCATGTCCATTAATTCCGGGTTGGACATGGCTTTATACGTCAGGCACAGATCGCCTCTGAGCAGGCGGTATGCCACTGAGTAGAGCTGGAGTTTCTTTAACCGGGCAGCATATGGCATCTGTTTGAGCCCTTTGATCCTCTTGGTGAGGTACTTTTGGGGTCTTTCCAGTTGCTGCAGGTGTCTGGTAAGGTACATCCCAAAAGGGGCATTGTACTCAATTATGGGCCTGATGAGGGATGAGTAATGAGGCACGATGACCTCCCCTGATCTAGATGTGAATCCCTTCATGATTAGGTGGGCTATATAAAATGTTTTTCTAACCACTTTGGCCACGTGGTTGTCAAATGAGAGATTGCTATCAACTTGGGTCCCCAGGTCCCTAATTACTTCTTCTGTACTTAATGGATTACCACCTATGTGGTAATTTGTGGGCACTTTGTTTTTGCCAAAGAGGATGACTATACACTTTTTGGCGTTTAGCTTGAGGCCATGGCTCTGGCACCAGTTGTCTGTTTCTATGAGGCCCTTTTGGAGGATGCTTGTGTCGGCTGGAGAGTCGATTATGGCACCCAGTTTGCAGTCATCTGCGAACTTGGTCAGACACAGTCCTTCCGTGTTGGCCTGTACCTCTGAGAAATATATACCGAACAAGAGAGGTCCCAGAACTGAGCCTTGTGGGACGCCACTTGTAACTGGTTTGGAGTGTGACATGGCTCCAGCAATTCTAACCATGTGGGTTCTGTCCTTGAGCCAGTTTGCAACCCATGTAGTGACATAGGGGTTTATATTTAAGCTGGTGAGCTTATCTATAATGCCCGAGTGGGGTATTGTATCGAAGGCTTTTGCAAGGTCCAGGTAGGCTGTGTGGACCACCTTCCCCTTGTCAATGGCCTTGGTGACTGTTTCAAAGAAATCGACCAGGTTTAAGAGGCAGGATCTGCCCTTAACAAAGCCAAACTGCTTAGGATCCAGTGTCTGTAGGTCCCCAATATCTTTATTTATGAGGTCCATGATGATCCTTTCCATAGCTTTGCAGACCAACATTTCCTGAACCAAAGGTAAATGGGAATGTGAAGGTAGGCATCCCCGAGATCTACAGAAACCGTGAAGGCCTGGGGAAGAACAAGAAGCAAGGTCTGAAAGGACAACATCCAAAAAGAAGTAATCTTGAGAAAGGTGGTGAGCAGGGAAAGATCCAGAATTAGCTCCACATAGCCTCTTTCCGAGAAGCCAAAAACATTCTTGAGTAAAACCATTCCACCACCTATGTGGATGGAATGAGCTAAACAGTACCCTGATCCATGAATACAATATCAAAAAACAGTAAGAAAGAAAAAAAGAAACCTCAGCTGGGTACTTATCTGAAAAACGGCTTGGTAACCAGCACAGCAGAAGGATGCTCAGACCAACATATGATACTGACATTCAGACTGACCATGAAGAAGTTCTGAGCATGTGTAACTGTATGCCACTTTTATGTCCTACACCTTGCGTGGGAGCATATCTGTAATGTATGGTGCTTATAAGAACTAAAGGCTTTGGTACACTGGTCAGACATTGGGATATCATTGGAAGGAGATCCCTTAGGTGAAGAATACTGCAATGATGATATGGAAGACCATCAACTGATATCACTTAAATGGGCGCTGACACTTTCTTTAAACATTCTTTTGGATAGTCCTACATAAAAAGCACTACATGTACATTGTTCAAGATAAACAACAGATTTACTTTCACATGTTATATGTTGTCTGATGTCAAATATCTTTTTCAAGTTGCTTGTAGAAAAACACTGACACTTAAAAATATGTTTACATAAAGAACAACTTCTACAAGGACTGCATCCAGTTTGTTGCACCACAAGTCTATCCATTTTTTCACCATGTTTACAACCAGATAGATGCTTCCAAATACTCCTGCCTCTTCTATAACTAAATGTACAGTAATCAGGCATGCATTTGTAAGAAGCATTGTTCAAAATTTAATTTGTTTGCTGCAGAAACTATTCATTCCATAAGTGGATGCAATTCTAAAAATATCAGAATCCCCCCCCCCACCATTATTCTAATATTGCAGGGCCTCTCTTCTAGTCGGTGCATCAATCAATTTCAGTGTTTCATCATGCACCCTTTTATTTCAACTGATATGAAGTTATCTATGTTCTAAGTCACTAGCTCCTGTAGTATATGCCTCTTTGCTGCTACTAATGCATTTTATCCAAAAATACAGTGATTTAGTAATGTTCTTGAAAATGTGTGTTGGGGTGACTGCTGGTGCAATCCAAAACAGAGTTCATGTTAAAAGGCTTTCTACACAACTCTGTGTGCAATGTTCAATCTACCATTTTGATGACCATGACATCAAGAAAGTCTATAGGAAATAACTCTGCCTTCGCTACAAACTGGATACCAAAAGTGTTACCATTCAAATGTTTTACCGATTTGTTAAGTTCATTCAGGACTCCCTTCCAAATTAACCACACATAATCAAGACGTGTTTCTATAAACTGGAATACTTCCTCTCCATATGTTCATAGATTAGTACTAGATCTGCAGCTTGAGCAACATTAACCAACCAAAAGGCTTCCTTGAAGTAGCAAACAAACACCAACTGTACCACAGCTAGGAAGTGTATTATAAAACAGGTGTGACCTGTTTTATAATAAACTTACTAGCTGTGGTACAGTTGGTGTTTGTTTGCTACTTCAACTATATTTATTTTACACCAGCTGTTTTATTAGTTGGTAGAGGATTTATGTGTTTTGTGTTCTTCAAAAGGCTTCCTTTCCTGATGCCAAAATGATGCTTCTGACTTCTACAATTACAGTTCTGCACTCAGCTGTCTAGTGGAGACACCATTAGTCCATACTCCAGTACTATGGAATCCAGCTCTCTACACTACTAGCACTGTTACTATGTTCTAAAGGCATAATGCTTTTAAATCACTTACCTAGATGACCTGCCTCAATCTAAGCTAGGGAATGGCCTGTAATTCTCTTCAGCACCCTGCCTGCTGGGAAAAGCTACATCAGTAATTGTTTAAGCAACAGAAAATATATTTGTATATGGCTATCTATCTAGATAAATACACACACACACACACACACACACACACACACACACACACACACACACACACACACACACACATATAGAGACAGACAGACACACACACAGACAGACAGACACACACACAGTTTTATACATTATTGGTATACAATGCATGGCATATAACACAAATACACATATTTCCCCATGCAGAAAAAAATGCAGTTTGTTGTAAATTCCCCACTCATCTTTCTTAATTCAGATAACACTTCTTACAGGAATTAACCTGTCCCCCTCAAACAAACAAAAGAAAAAATAGTGACCTGTATTTCCATGTTCATTGGCAACTCATGTATCTCCAGTGCAAGTATTAATAGTTGAAAGAACTGAACTCATTACACTTTTTTTTCTTAAATAACAAAACAAAATATTTCCATTTTCAAATAATGTCTAATTTTTTCCTTCATTGTTCGGTCCTCACTCTTTTAGCTTCCATCCTAATTTCAATTTATTTATTTTTCCTGAAAGCTTATCACAACTATTTTTCATCTTTCCTGTTCATGTACATACTGAAATACTTTATTGCTGTAATAAATCAAACCCTGTACAAATGTATTTTATTTTACAACTAGAATCGAATCATCAGCAGAACGAAAATATACTGGAATGTTAATTCCCATGTACCACTTCCTTATTTCCTTTATACTAGTCTGAAGAACAAAGGGCTCACCAGACATCCTTGAACAAGAACAAATCCACGTCAGCATGACTCCATAAAAAACTGAAACTGGGCGTGCTATCATATCTTCTTGTGGATTGCTGTTTTAGCATGCACTGCAAATGGCACATAGCTATTTGGAGATCTCTGCATTTCACTCAGAGATCACACATGTCTAGACTAAGTAACATCTTCCACAATGCTGGAGGAACTTTATGCAACATATATCCAGGGAATTTCTCGCATCCATACATTATTTTTAAGACTTCACTTTG
The DNA here is from genome assembly GCF_019279795.1 of Protopterus annectens. Lineage (NCBI taxonomy): Eukaryota > Metazoa > Chordata > Ceratodontiformes > Protopteridae > Protopterus > Protopterus annectens. Next base: position 1,869,842,218 of record NC_056732.1, read on the forward strand.
CATGCATGCATGCATATCTTTTCTGTACATCCATAAATGCCACTGACCAGTAGTCATTTGTTTATTCTCTTGTAAGATCACAGCTCTTATTATTCTGACTAGCATCAACTTGCAGCCAAACTGGTTTAATCACATCTTGCAGCCTTAATGCTGGAGCACCTGTAACTAATTTCTTAAAAATGTCAACACACTTTTCCTAGTTATAGCTCCATTTCTGGAGTGCCTCTTGTTCCATCAGTCTTTAGTAGAGGCATGAATATCTCATAAATATTAGTATTAGGTAAATAACATTATTAGAGAAACAGCTATTCCATACATATTATGTAAGAACTTTGCAAGATGCTGCATTACTCCAAGAAACCACTGTAATACCCGTTTGTCTTCTGGCACTGGCATTTGCACAATTGCTAAGACTTTTACTGTTTCAGGCTGATGAAAGACAATGATCCACGTACTTCAGACCTGTCGCACTTATTTTACATTTGCTCATATTTAAGTTGAAATTCTCTGCTCTTTAATCTGTTTTGGCAACTGTAGCCACTTATCAATTTCCTCTCATGCTCTTTGTATATACCTTGTCCCAAACTAACAGATAATCATTTAAGCTTAAAATACTTCGCAAGCTTCAACTATCTTCACAGCATCTCTATGGAATAAGTCTGGTGTTCATGAATATCGTATAGAAATTTAAGGGACTTTGCATTTCTGACATTGTATTAAATGTGCACAATTTGCTTTATCTAGGCCTATTTGTTAAAGACCTTAGTTCGCATCTAGTAAATAAAACACATAGTTTCATGCATTTTAGTGTCAATTTCTGCAATTTAAAGCAATACATAGTGCTCTCTTTTAGTCATGCAATTTGGATCATGACAATCAATACAAACATGAATGCTGTCATTCTTCAAAACAAATCAAAACAGCAACCATACTGATACCTAAGCTTTCCAGTTACTTCAGTTCTTGTTAAACTCTATTACTAAGAGCTATATGGGTACTTTCATTGCAGCAGGTATCACTGTCACAGCATCATATTTTATACATGTGACATTCTGTTGGTGAACTTACTGATCCTGGGAACAAAATTAGCATAGTGAGGCATGACAGCTGCTGTGTTAGATACATTTTGGTTTTACACAGTAAATTCATTTTATTATTCACAACTTCCGATAAGTCAAGCAAACAACATAATGAAATAATTTGCTTTTTAAGTGCTATTATTTCATTCTTAAATATATATTTAAAAACAGCACTGGACCCAATGGTCCATCCAGTGCCTAAACAAGTTAACAACATGCACACAGCTCTCACTTCATTTCATCTATCCTCAAAAAGTGTCAAAGGTACCATAAGACAAAATATTACACTCTGCACCTGTGTCTAGTTTATATCAGACATTCTATCCACTGATTTTCAGTATTCCTTTCTAGCAGTCTGATTTGCTCAACCTCAATACCTCAGATGTATAAGAAGCATTTCAGATACTGGTTTTACTCTTCACCTGTCAGTATCACTGTCCTGTCAACTTAATTCAATGCTCCTGTTCAACAAAATGCAAGTACTTTTTATGCACCTATCTTTCCATTTACTCATCTTAGAAAAAGTGTAATACAGAATCGGCAAGTCATAGAAATGGAGGACATGTGTTTGTGTTCATTTTTATATCCATGCTTATTGCATAAGGCTTAAACTGATAATGCATGATCTTTTCTCATTTCCATTTTGTCTCCCTTCTGTATCCCTGACTTTTGCAATATATCCTTACTTTATTATCTCTGATGTCTTAGTTGTATTTTACATACTTTTTACCTGAGTTAATTCTTTTAACTCATAACTAGTAATTTCCTTAGGTTTTTACAAATCTGCAACTTTTGAAAATGTCAGTTCTGTTTGTCCTGCCCCATATTTGATCATGTCTTATGCTCAAAACTTATTATTAGTGAAACATGCAACAAAAAATAAAGAGACTTTTGTCTCTATTCTTTAGCTCTGTAAAATAAGTACATACGCATGTATTATGTCTCTATGATTGTGTGCTGTCATAAACAAAGCAGAAAACAAATGGGAAAGTATTTATAGCCTCATAACCAATACCAAAATTATAAATGTTGCTATTTTTACCTTCTTCCCTTCAAGGAAAAACAGTTAGTTACAGTTTCAGGTTTTTGGCTAATCTAACTCTTCATCAAATAATAAATTGCCACTTCTGGATCCAAAATCTCCAGTTTTCAGTCAAATGTCACTCCAATGAAAGTGTTCCTGCTGTTTGCAATTCAGCTAGATTTTCACTATTACTAGCACTTCCAAGGGCATACCCTGTTGAAGGCACTATTCATCTCTCTATTTCTATAGTAGTTCTTCAATTCTCAGAAACAGGTTTTCCGATCTGACACCAGGTAGCATCTGAATGGCCAACAAATAATACAGAGCGACTGCAGATGGGGTCTAGACTCAACGAGATGTACAATGCAACTGAAGTAAATATAAAATACATAAACACATGTTACACACATCACTGGGGCTATATCATTAGCATTAAATATAGGAATCCTCCACTGCAAGGACTCAGTCTGTTACAAGCTGAAGTTTGAAAAGTAAGAACCATCCCAAAAGCAAAATCTGTTCCGAGAAAACAGCCTATCAATCAAACACTCCCAATATGGAGGACCTTTGCAGAAACTAGACAGATACAGACAGTTTGAGAGCTGATCAGGACACTAAAGACTGAAACACTGTATTTACTGAAATGTTTAGTGAAGTGTAGGGAAGATTTTGTTTAATGTTAAAAGTCGATAAGATGATGAAATGTAGAGTTACAGTAAATCTAATTTAAAACTACCACTGTAAATTAATGCATACCAACTAAAACAACATGTACAAAATGCATGTTTCTGAATAGTAAGGATAAAGCTTGTACATAACTTGAAAATATGGTAATGCCTAGTTACCGTGAAATTCTTATCAAATGGTACATATTCCATCTAGAAGGCAGTCTGAACAAACCTCTGTAGTGTCCAGGAGTAAGAGTAGCAGATTACAGGTAAAAATCTAAGCAACTTCCATGCCCTTCAATGTTAAAAAAAAAATTTTCCAAGTTAGAACTGGCCCAGAGTCTACTTAAAAAATAAAAACAAAATAATTTTTTAACAAATCAAAGCTGTGGGCAGTAAACGTTATTCATGCTGCCACAAATGCAAGTCATCTTGTCTCCTAGAGATAAAACATTCAATGGAAAAGCGAACTGGAAGAGAAAAACAGCCTAGTAGCAAATAACATTTCTTTTCAACTTGGTGTGTCCCAGTCTGAATGTAGAAAATGCCACTGCAAACACCTGATATCAATGATTATCCGAAAGTGCAGCAGGATATGGATAATCTATCCTCTAGTCCTAAATGGCAAGGACAGAAGGAGACTGTAGTCTGATAAGCCAGTTACAGTATCCACTTTCGGCATCAAACTGAGGTTATTATTCAAAGTAGTTATTTTGTGTGAAGCCTACATGTGCTTCCCTGTCTGCTTGGGTTTTATCAAGTACTCTGGCTTCCTCACTCATCCAAACAAATGCTGTATATGAAATGGTGATCCTCACACACATATATGAGATATGCACACATATGTGGGTGCCTCTATGACTTGTGATGGACTAGCATCCTCTCCAGGATTACTTTCTCCTCCCAGTATCCACTTAATGCTCAGATGAGCTCTAGCTTTCCTTTAAATATGTGCTAAATGGTAAAGATATCCGAGAATAAATGAATGATTTTGAAGTGAAGCACTTTCTATTAAAAACAGAAATTTATTTTTATTTATTAACAAAAAGACAGAAAAGAAAATACAGTTGATATTGGGGCACAAATACAGAGAGAAAAGACTTGATGTGGACCTTGTGTTTTTCACCCATGCTTGGCCTAATGAGAACTTTTAGATTTATATAGCTGAAGCCATTCCATCAGGATTCTCAGTGATTCAGTGACCTTGGACAGGCAGGACTAGGATAGGGGCTGTGGTTTAAGGTGATCCTGGCCTTGGATTGACAGGGGTTACCTAGAGATACAACAGCTCCTTTGAATATGTCCTTATTGCAGAAGAAACTGTAGGTTTCCCATCATTTATTGTTCACCAGGCTGTACAACATTCCTACCGGAGTTCACTGATTTCCTCATGGATTAAGTTTTCATCCCACAGCATTTAGTTGTGCTCAGTGACTTTTGAACTGAAGGCAAGTCATACTCTTGCAACAAAAATTCACATAGGTTCATAGGTTGGTACTAGGCTATCAGCCCTAGGGCCTATACAAGCTTAGCCATAACAATTCCTTGGCTATTTCTTCCCACAATATTTACTTCTCTGGAACACTGTCTAGCAGGATGACTAACGTGATCCCCGGGGTGAATTTCCTATCTCCCATCCAATCATCAAGGTTCCTTTTGAAGAGGCCAAATAGGCACTCTGCTTGACATATATGGGCAGTTTATTCCAGAGTCTGGGGAGTCTCTGGGTCAGGAACCTATCCTTCCAGCATGTTTTTTTTCATTGTGATGACAAGGTTTAGATCCCTGGAGCATGTGTCTCTGAGGGATTGGGCTTTCTTTAAGTGTTGCACGTTCAACAGCTCTGGGTTTGACACGGCCTCGTATGTTAAGCAGAGATCACCTCTGAGCATATGATATGCGACAGAGTATAGGTGGAGTATTTTTAGATGGTCAGCATAGGGCATCTGCTTTAGGCCTGTGATTCTTTTAGTGAGGTATTTCTGCGGCCTTTCCAGCATGCATTATGAAAGGTATTTACTTTGTTTAGGTTATTCCCACTGTAACTTAAATTATTATGTCATACTTTGGACTTGATTTTCCTACTGGATGTTAAGACATCTGACTTCATGGTGGAACTACTCTGTAGCTCTGACCACTCCACTGCCCACTTCAGCCATCAGCATCTTTACTATAATCCCCATGATCTTCAACTGAAGATTATTAGAGCAACTAATCATGTTACTCTAGATTTTTTTTTCAAAACGTCTTTACTCCCTTCTAGACTTACAACAGATCACTGAACTTGGCACTTGACTTACTGGCCCAAATCATGTTCATCATGTACATACTTGGAGACATAAGCCTTAGTTTGATCATGACCTTCACCTTCTACAACAAGAAGAGTGCAGGTTGGAAAAGTACTGGTGTAGGACAGGTTTGTGGATAAACACACATGCTGGATAAGCCTTAATCTTGATTCACTGTGGAAATCACATATAAGATGGCAGAATTTCTGAGTAGAGAAATCTCTTTGGGTCTAGCTGACCACCTGCTGCTTCTATGTGGTGGACAAGTTGTGCAGTGAAGCTTATCTTACTACTAGAAAAGCTTTAACTATCTCAAGATGCAAGTCAGCTGCTCAGTTTTTTGCATATAAGACTGCAACTATCCACTCTGGTCTAGCACCAAGTGATCTCACTGAAGTTGCAGTAACTTCAGCAATCCCATCTCCTTTTTCCTTGAGTAGTGTTTGACATTCTCAGTTACAATGAGTTTATGTCTGTCACTGTTAGTTTGCAACAACCAACCAGCAAGCTGGACCTTTGTCTATCTACTGGTTCTGGCCAGCCTTGATGTTCTCAGTCTCCTTAGTTTACAGATTATGGTTTCTTCACTGAGGGCCTGGCATTTTTCCCTTGGCTATGGTAAAGGACTCTGTTAACTCTATCCTTAAGAAAGGTTCATTAGACACAAATATTTCTTGATAACTACTGCCCTATCTTTAACATTCTTTTTCTGGGAAAGGCTATTGAGAAGGTTGTATACAAGCAACTGAAGACCTATTTAAATAGTCAGTTGGCTCATGGATCCTTTTCAATCAGGGTCTGCACTCACCACAGTAAACAGACTGCTCTTTTATGAGTTGTGTGGAACTGTTCCATACCTGTTCTCCTAGGTACTGTACATCACAACCTATTGCTTGAGCCTTTACATACTTACCATGGTATCTCCTGTAGGGCAGTAGAGAGGTTCTCATCCTACCTCTCAGGCACCACTGAAAAGTTATCTTCTTCTAGAATAAACACCTCTTCTTCATACCTCCCCTTGAGTTTGAAATAACACAAGGCCATGTCCTAGGCCTGCTGCTGTTTACAGTATAGATGCTTCCATTGGGAGAGCTTATTGGAGAGGAGACAAGGCTAGCATATCACGGTCATGCTGATGATACTGAGCTGAACCTCTCCTTTCCACATGATGATATGGCAAGCATGTATTCCCTTGCTGATGACCTAGAAGTCTGACATTCATAGCTTAAATTATAATCAGTTGAAGCTTAACGCCAGAAAAACTGAGTCCACTCATAGGTTCATGGGTTCATACTAGGCTATCTGCCCTAGGGCATTTATGAGCCTAGCCAGAGTATGTATGGCTTTCGCCACCCATTTTAAATTAATTTTGCTATGCCCTTTTTCGAGGTTAGTATACTGTGCCTCTGTCTAACAGTGACACAGAAGTGATACCCGGGGTAAACCTACGATCTCCCATCCACTCATCAAGATTCCTCTTGAAGAGAGTCAATGAGGGACTCTGCCTAACCTGGACTGGGATTTTATTCCAGAGTGAAGGGAGCCTCTGGGTTATGAATCTGTCCCTCCAGCATGTCCTATTTATTTCAGTGCTGAGGTTCAAGTCCCTCGAGCGCTTAGCTCGATGGGATTTGGATTTTCTGAGGTGCAGCATGTCCATTAATTCTGGGTTGGACATGGCTTTATACATCAGGCACAGATCGCCTCTGAGCAGGCGGTATGCCACTGAGTAGAGCTGGAGTTTCTTTAACCGGGCAGCATACGGCATCTGTTTGAGCCCCTTGATCCTCTTGGTGAGGTACTTTTGGGGTCTTTCCAGTTGCTGCAGGTATCTGGTAAGGTACATCCCAAAAGGGGCATTGTACTCAATTATGGGCCTGATGAGGGATGAGTAAAGAGGCACAATGACCTCCCCTGACTAGATGTGAATCCCTTCATGATTAGGTGGGCTATATAAAATGTTTTTCTAACCACTTTGGCCACGTGGTTGTCAAATGAGAGATTGCTATCAACTTGGGTCCCCAGGTCCCTAATTACTTCTTCTGTACTTAATGGATTACCACCTATGTGGTAATTTGTGGGCACTTTGTTTTTGCCAAAGGGGATGACTATACACTTTTTGGCGTTTAGCTTGAGGCCAAGGCACTGGCACCAGTTGTCTGTTTCTATGAGGCCCTTTTGGAGGATGCTTGTGTCGGCTGGAGAGTCTATTATGGCACCCAGTTTGCAGTCATCTGCGAACTTGGTCAGCCACAGTCCTTCCATGTTGGCCTGTACCTCCGAGAAATATATACTGAACAAGAGAGGTCCCAGGACTGAGCCTTGTGGGACGCCACTTGTAACTGGTTTGCAGTCTGACATGGCTCCAGCTATTCTAACCATGTGGGTTCTGTCCTTGAGCCAGTTTGCAACCCATCTAGTGACATAGGGGTTTATATTTAAGCTGGTGAGCTTATCTATAATGCCCGAGTGGGGTATTGTATCGAAGGCTTTTGCGAGGTCCAGGTAGGCTGTGTGGACCACCTTCCCCTTGTCAATGGCCTTGGTGACCATTTCAAAGAAATCGATGAGGTTTAAGAGGCAGGATCTACCCTTAACAAAGCCGAACTGGGTAGGATCCAGTGTCTGTAGGTCCCCAATATCTTTATTTATAAGGTCCATGATGATCCTTTCCATAGCTTTGCAGACCAAGCTAGTGAGACTTATGGGGCGATAGTTTCCAGGATCTGTTGAGGCACCACCTTTGTGGAGAGGGACCACTGTTGCTGTACGCCACTCTTTGGGTACATATCCTGTAGTAAGGCTGAGATTGAACAGTAGTTTTAGGTTTGGGTTTAGCTCTTCTTGGAGTTCATGTAGGATGCAGCCCAGGACACCGTCTGGTCCCATTGATGCTGTGTTTCTTGCTTTGGAGAGGGCTGCTCTTACCTGAACATCTGAGATGTCAGGGGGGCAGCACTCTGCTGGGATTGATATTAGCCCTTTTGGTGGGGAGGGGCTCTTCGGACCCTTTACTTCCTGTTTATAGCATATAAGGTGGCAATAAGCTTAAGTTCATTGATAAGGTATAAGATGTGGGTACAATTCTAGATTGTAAACTCTCACTAAGGGATGGAGTGTCAGCTGCTGTTTTCAAATGTGAAACATTAACAGGATTTAGCACCTAAAGGTTGGCAGGCTGACCTCTCAGTAGTTCATCAAGCCCTGTTCTCCTCCTGACTGGATTACTGCAATGCTATGCACTTGAGACCCCCTAACATTGATCCCAATCATCTACAATTTGTGCAGAACTCTGCTGTTAGTACATCTTCCTCCCAACATAAAACACCTCCTCTGCGCAGCCTATGTTGGCTTCCCACTCAGTATGGAAAAATGTTCAATGTCTTAGTGTCAACGTATGTATCCCTTTACGACTTGGATCCTATTACCTAAAGAAATGGGTTGTGTCATAGTTCTCTGTTTGGATCTTGCACTCAGCTTCTCAGGGATTGCTGGTAGCACTACAGGTGTACCTTGAGACATCTTGTATTCAAATCATTTGCCTTTCAGGCCCCTCACCTGTGGAACCTATTACCTGAATGGCTTCAGGTGTGTGCTTTATTGTCTGGCTTCCACAGATCACTTAAAACCTGTTCAACCTGCATTGCTAAAGGCCATCTATTCTTTCGTATATATCCACTAATGTTTTGATCATCTATTTTTACTTGGCTTTATTTGACATTCAGATGTGTCTACTTATTTACTTACTGATGTAATCACATTTTGTGATAAAACTCTTCAAGTAAGGAAAAGGAGAAGTTAAGAAAAAAGTGATGGGACTGGATAACATCAACGCAGGACACAGCATTTTAACCTTCAGAAAGCACAAACATGGTAGAAGATTCTACAAATCACTTCACAATTTCCCTTTGTTTTAGTAGCATCATTCTCACAGTTAAATGTACCCATTAAATAGAAATGGCACCTCTGAGATCCACCTTACCTACAAAAATCATGCTCTCATAGTTCTGTACCATCACCTCTCTGTGTAGCTCTTTCTCTGATTCACTCAGCATCTTCCACTCCTCTTCTGAAAACTCAACAGCAACATCTTCAAAGTTTTCAGGCACCTGAAAGGACACAGAATTAACTTGCTCATTTATTGTGCAAAGACATGAATTTTGAATGTTTCAACAAGAATGTAACCAGCAGTGTTTAAAACTACCACACGTGCACTGCTTGCTAATTTTCCAGAAGTAATAAATCATACTTTCTTCCCATTCAGCGACAGCTTTATGAAACTCATCTTTTTCAGATTACCAGCCTACCTTCTCAGTTCTCCAGTACAAGGAATGGCTGCATTACTCTGACAGATAAACAAGCTCCTCCTGATGGACAAACTGACGGACATCTAGAAATGTCTTGACATCCAAACACAAGATCAGCATTTTAAAGTGGTGATTAAATTAACAAACTGAGACATCTAGAAATGTCTTGACCTCCAGATACAAGATCAGCATTTTAATGTGGCTATTAAATTATATGGAAACAATTCTGGCAACAATTTCTTTACATCTAAATATTACAACAGCTACAAATACAATATGTTAATATATTTAATTGCAATGCAAAAATATGAACACCTGAGATACATATTCACATACACATGCAGAGACACAAACAATGAAACACACACACACATACATAACACCATACTATAGACTGTAACTGTGAGAATAAAGACAACCCTGGAACATATAACAATTATTGGAGTGTACAGACCATCAAAGTCAAGTGCATATGACCTAGAGGAATTCATACATTTCTTCCATGAAACACAGTAGGGAGGTATAATATTAGCTGAGGACTTAAATTTACCAGAAACTGACTGGAATAATATTGATTCAACAATGTTAGTAAGGAAATTATTCACAACGTATATTCAGGAACAATTTCTTCAGACTGGAAAAAAAACTACCAGGGGACAGAACATACTAGATATTGTTTGTGTTCCTACAGAAATTACTGTTACTTTAAGGCAAGTTTTACCACAGTTGATGTGCAGTGATCATGGGGTTATAAAGGTTAATTTGTTTCTAGATAATTCTCCCAAACTGAGATCTAACCCAATGCACAGAAGGTTAGTTACAGATTATATGGAAGCAAAACAGTCCCTATGTAAAACTAACTGGAGTGAGGTGTTCAGTGGAAAAACTGCAGACAGAATGTGGAAAGTTATGAAAGAGAAATTGTTTGAGTACAAAAAATAATAAAAAAAAGTTTAACATCAGGATCTAGGTATACATCAGGGGGATATTATTTCCATAAGAACAAGATATCTAATTAAGGTGAGAGACAAAAATATAAGAAATGGACATGGCTTACAAATAGGACATGGCAAGTATCATACAGCAACTGGACAGGTGAAATCATTGGCCACACAGGGCTCTCTCCTACACCCTTACTTGTTTAGACTGTATCTTTCAGATCTAAATTTTTCATCTGAGGTGTTCTACAGTCTATAGCAGACAACCTGAAATTGGGTAAACTGATTACATGTGTTACAGATAAGGCATGTCTGCAAAACAACTTGACTAAAGTGACCATTTGGGCACAGGAGAATAATATGCCGATAAATACATCAAAAACTAAGCATATGAGACTTGGGAGACATAAACTGAAAGGTGAATATTTAATACAGCACACAGTGATTGAAACTGTAGACTCATTTAGGGACCTGGGTATATAGGTAGATTCAACTATGAGTTTTTCTAATCATATTAAAAAATTGGTTAATAACAGTTATAAAACTATATTTTGTATAAAAAGATTTATAAAGTCTGAGAAATCAAAAATGATGCAGTCATTGTTTGTCAGTTACATTAGACCCAAACTTGAGTATGGAATAACAATATGGAAACCCTATAAAAAAACAAGCATGAATAAACTGGAAAGAGTATAGCGGATATATACCAAGGGCATCCATGGATGTGAAAATTTAAGTTACTTTGTAAGACTAAAATATCTGAACTTGTACAGTGTCTCTTACAGATATCTAAGGGGAGATCTTATTCAGGTATGTAGGGTGTTTAGAGACAACTAAGGTAGCAGGCAAATTAGCTCTCAAGAGTATGACAAAATGTCTGTGACCAAACTGGCTAAAGTGTGTAAATGAAAAGAATTCCCAAATGCTGGTCTGGACAAAGATGAGTGGCCAGACAGCTTGTGCACAGCTGAAGCTCAGTCTGCTGAATCTGGAGATGGACTGGCAGGGGATTTTGTTGCACAGCATCCAGCAAAAGACCACCTCAATACCTCCCCAGGTAACTACAAAATGCAGTAAGAACTGCAGAATCTGGAGCAGAAAAAGAAACACCCGGAGATCAAAGCAGCTGTGTGAGGGAGAATGAAACAGCTAAAATTGTTAAGGAGAAGATAGAAAAGAGGCCAAAGCTAGACAGAAGGAAAAGAAAGTCAGCAAGAAGATGAAGTGATATAAAAACACCACCAACATGATAAGGTGGTGCTTTATCTTTGCCACATGCATGGGTAGCAGAAGTGAATACCCAGGCCTGGATGCCAAGATCAGTACTAAATTGTTTCTTTAATATACAAAGAGGCATGAGTTAGAAAGTTTTATTCAAACATTTAAGAATGTGTACAATCAGTAACAAATATAAGGGCCAAAAGGCGAGTCTTTTTTAACTCCTCTGGTTACAGGAAAAGCAATGCCTGTTGTAAGATGAACAAATTTCATAAACTCAAAACATTTCATCTTAACGTTTTTTTTGAATGTCTTAAGTCATTCACACCCAGAGCATTGATGAGAATGTGCTCTTCCTCATGTCTGCAGTGCCAATCATGTGAGCCATCTTGCATCGATCACACCTAGAGTGCTTAAACGGTAGATAAACAATACAGCAGTATTTCTATGCAACTCTTCTGTTTCTCTTCCACTGCCAATCTCTCGATCAGTCACCCTGACTCCTTCACCTTTCTTACCTCCATCGCTTTCCCTTTCATCCTCACTACTACTCCTCGAATTAACCTACATCCGTAATCCTCTCCTACTAACCACCTCATCTTACCGATCTAGTCTTATCTCAACTTCTCTACTATAGGAACTTTTTCTACTTAAGTTTTTCTTGATTATTTCTGCATATACCCTTCCTCCTCCTCCTCCTCTATTTCCTGTTCCTGCTGTAGTGACATCTGACCTCATTAATGTCGACATACATACACTGAACCTAAGTGTATTATTATTGCTCTTGTATTTCCAGTTATTCCATAGTAACATCTTTGACTTTTTTTTTATTTTTCTTTATTTATGTAACATTTGTTAACTGGGAAAGTCCAACTTTGAAGTAAGCCAATTTTCAGAAGAGGCCACGTAAGAAACACTCCAGATGCATGTCATTTAATGTGGGAGGAAAACAGAGCACCCAGAGGAAACCCACATGAATGCAGGGAATGATAATATAACATCTACAGTATATAACAAATGTCTTTACTATTTGTCTCAATACTATTTATTTTATTTTATTTTACATTTGTTGACCGGGCTAGTCTAGCTGGAGACATGTCCATTTTCAGTAGAGGCCCGGGGAGAAAATCTCCAAGAAATCGTACAGAGTTTATACAAAGTTAAAATAGAAGTTATACAGATATTGAAAGAACAGAATTGTCACAAAAAATGTATTTTTTTTTTATACAAATAGTACAGATTAGAATTACCATGGTCATTTTGTAAGGTACAGAGATACAGCATACATATATACATATATGTTATATGCAATAATATAGTTTATTGATACATAAAAGGTAGTTACTATAGGATGGGGTGAGATAAGTGAATAGGAGAAGATTTAGTCAGGGTTAGTACAGGTGCATAGCCAGTGATTATTGAGATATAGTTTTAGATTCCTTTTAAAAAGTGAGAGAGAAGTCTGAGAAGTGATTTAAGAGGGGAGTTTATTCCATAGTTTTCCAACAGAGTTAGAAAACAAGGAGTCACCTGCTGAGTTGTTGGGTTTGGTAGTACTGATCAGAAGTTTGTTTGAGGAGCGTAGATTTTTCAGATTATTATAAGGTGTAATGAGGCTAGAGAGTATTGGAGTATTGCTAGGTTAATACAGGGTCTTGTGGGCTATTGTCAGCTGGTGAAATTGAAGCTGGTTAAGAAATTCAAGCCAGTTTAAGATTTAGACAGTGATGGGTTATGAAAGGAGAGCCTGTAGTAAATCTAGCAATATTATTATGGGAAGTTCTTAGTTCATTGAGGTTGTTTTTAGAGAGATTGGTATAAATGGGAGAGGCATACAGCAGAGTGGATATTAGGTGAGTTCTGGCTATAGCGGTCCTAGCTCCTGGTGTAAGATAGGGTTTAATTCTGTAAAGGGATCCCAGTTTTTTGTTAACTAATTTTATTGTAGCTTTTATGTGAGAATCAAAGTTTAGATTGTTGTCTATTGTTATTCCTAACAGTTTTGTGGTAGAGTCAGGAGAAATAAGAGTACTGTTGTTAGAAGTGATTGAAATGTAAAGAGGTCGGGTTGGTGTGAAGAGTAGCAGTTTGTTTTTTTTTGGGATTTAGAAGGAGGCAGCGGTGAGAGAACCATTGTTATACAGTGTTGAATGCTTTTTGGGTAAGAGTCTGAAGTTCAGTTTGAGAAGAGGCTGAGCAGATTATGGTAGAGTCATCTGCGTACTGAATGCAGGTGGAGTATGGAATAGCTGTTTGCAGGTCATTAATGAAGATGGAAAATAAGAGTGGGCCTAATATACACACAAAGACATACTTGGAGGCACTGATCAAAAATCTACCAAAACTACAGAGGCCTCCAAAGCAGACACCCAAGCAACTGCCACCTCAAGACATAAGATATGCAACACATAGTTCTCAAAGTCAGTGTGCTAAACAGTCACAGCCCTTAAGGCCAAACACAATGCCAGACACACTTGTTATAGGTGACTCCATAGTCAGACACACTGACGTCCCACTCACCAGACTGAACAAGGAAAAGATCACAGTTAGCTGCCTGTCAGGCTAGAATCGCCACATAACACAAGCACTCAGGTCACTCCACAGCAAGTACAAGTATGACTCAGTCATTGTCCATGCTGGTGTGAACGACCTGAGACGTGCCTCCCTGGACTACATGAAAAGAGACATAGAGGAGCTCTCAGATTATGTAGCCCAGGCCGGTATGACCCTGACCCTGAGCAGTATCCTACCCTCACCAAGAATGATGCCACAATACAGAGACAAAATGATCAGCTTTAATAATTGGCTTAATTACTGGTGTCATTCTAAGGATCCAATGTCTGTCTGCCTGGGATGACATGCTTGACAAGCCACGCTGCTTCGCAAGGGACGGCTTGCACCTGTCACCACTGGGCTTCTGGATATTGGCAAAGGCTCTTGCCACCCCCATAGTGCCTTTTTTAGGCAAGGCTCAAATGATAAACCTACCGCCCTAGAAAACAAAAATAGAGAAAAACTAAGGGTAATACTGCTCAATGCCAGAAGTCTAAACCTCAAGATGCACGCCCTCGAAGCCCTCCTCAGTATGGAGAACATCAATGTTTGTGCTGTGACTGAAACCTGGTTCAAGGCTCCTGAGAGCACCCCAGCACTATCAGGTTATACCTCATATCATGCGTTCCGGCCCCAAAATCCGGACCGAACTACAAAAGGAGGGGGAGTATCCATATTCATAAAGGATACCCACACCTCCAGGTTAGTGGCAACGCACAAAGCATCGGAGATCATCCAGGTGCAATTAACCATAGGTAAAACTGCCCTACAGTTTGTAAAATGCTACAGACCACCTTCTCAAACTCGGGAAACCCACACAGCCTTCCTGAAGACACTGGAGAGTATAACTGTCTCTCCAAACACCATCATATTGGGTGACTTCAACTACCCAAACATAGACTGGGAACATTACTCAAGCCCCAACACCCTAGCCCAAAGGTTCCTTGAGTTCATAAACTCAAATGCTATGGAACAACTAGTCACCATTCCCACAAGAGGAGAAAATATACTAGACCTGATCATCACAAACATGGGGACAAAATGCTCCACACGAAGTATATCCCTCATTGGTGAGATCAGACCATAAATTAATCTCACTGGAGATCCACATCCGCCCCACCCCAGCAAAAGACCACAGTGAAGAACTTCTCAAAAGCAAACTTCACACTTCTTAAGACTGGAGTGGTATCCTTCAAGGCCCCGAGCCAGTGGAAACCACAACCCACGCTGCTGAAACCCTTACAAATGCCTTCTGAGCACCTCCAGGAATGTATGGATCAAGCAATCCCTAATAAAATCAAGACCTTTTCCACCAAAGGCAGGCCGGTCTGGTGGACTCCAGCCATAAACAAACTCTACAACAAGAGGAGAAAGCTACTAGTAGACAGAGCAAAATCCCTAAAAGGGAAGGCATCTCTGATCAATACTAGCAAAAACTACGATCACTCATAAAATCATCCAAGGCCAACTTTGAGAGAAAAATCGCTAATGAGACAAAAGACAATCAAAAAGCCTTCTTTAGCTATGTTAGAAACCTGGGTGGAAACTCCCAGATATGCTCAGAATTAGTCCAAAATGATAAAAAATCACTGAACCCACAGACATTGCCAACATACTGGCAGACAGGTTCAGTGCAAATTTCTCCCTCCTCCCCCAAAGGAGAAATATCTATCCCACCAGAGTCTAGCCTCCCAAACATCTCAGATGCCCAGGTGAGAGCTGCTCTCTAAAGCAAAAACACAGCATCAATGGGACCGGACGGTGTCCCCGGCTGTGTGCTACAAACTCAATGAGGAACTAAACCCACACATAAGGCTGCTGTTTAATCTTAGCCTTACTACAGGATACGTGCCAAAGAATGGCGTACGGCAACTGTGGTCCCACTCCACAAAGGCGGTGCTTCTACAGACCCTGGAAATTACCGCCCCATAAGCTTGACGAGCCTTGTCTGCAAAGCTATGGAGAGGATCATAATGGAACTCATAAATAAAGACATTGGGGACCTACATACACTGGATCCTACCCAATTTGGCTTTGTCAAGGGCAGATCCTGCCTCTTGAACTTGGTCGACTTTTTCGAAACAGCCACTAAGGCCATTGATGAGGGTAAGGCAGTTCACACAGCCTACCTTGAGACCTAGCAAAAGCATTCAACACAATACCCCACTCGGGCATCATAGAAAAGCTCACCAGCTTAGATGTAAACCCATATGTCACAAGATGGGTTGCAAACTGGCTCAAGGACAGAACACACAGGGTTAGAGTTGCTGGTGCCATGTCAGACTCTAAGCCGGTCATGAGCGGTGTCCCACAGGGCTCAGTCCTGGGCCCCCTCTTGTTCGGCATTTATTTTTCTGAAGTGCAGGCAAACATAGGGGGATTGTGGCTGACAAAATTTGCAGATGACTGCAAACTGGGCACCATAATTGACACTCCATCAGACACAGACATCCTCCAGAATGGTCTCATAGAAATGGATAACTGGTGCCAGAGCCATGGCCTTAAGCTAAATGCCAAAAATGTATAGTCATACCCTTTGGGAAAAACAAGGTAACCCCTAATTACCACATAGGTGGTAATCCATTAAACACGGAAGAAGTTATCAGGGACCTGGGGACCCAAGTTGACAGTAACCTCTCTTTTGACACTCACATTGCCAAAGTGGTTAGGAAGACCTTCTACATTGCCCACCTGATCATGAAGGGATTCACATCCAGATCAGGAGAGGTCATTGTACCCCTGTACTCTTCACTTATCAGACCAATGATTGAGTACAACGCCCCATTCGAATGTACCTTACCCGACACCTGCAGCAGTTGGAAAGACCCCAAAAGTTCCTCACCAAAAGGATAAAGGGCTCAAACATATGTCATCGATGCCCGACTGAAGAAACTCCAGCTCTATTCAGTCGCATACCGTCTGCTCAGAGGTGATCTGTGCCTGACATACAAGGCCATGTCCAACCCGAATTAATGGACATGCTCCACCTCAAAAAATCCAAATCCACCAGAGCCACGAGAGCAAGTGACTTAAACCTCAACACGGATATAAATAGGACGTGCTGGAGGGACAGATTCATCACCCAGAGACTCCCTACACTATGGAACAGAATCCCAGTCCATGTGAGGCAGAGCCCCTCACTGACTCTGTTCAAGAGAAATCTTGACGAGTGGATGGGAGATCGTAGGTTTACCCCGGGAATCATCTCTGTATCACTGCTGGACAGAGGCACAGCAAACTAATGGGTATAGTATTCTCATCCTAAGGGGTGGTGAAAGCCACACACACTCTGGCTAGGCTTATAAATGCCCTAGGGCAGATAGCCTAGTATGAACCTATGAACCTATGAACCTATATGGAGCCCTGTGGGACACCGAGGGAGATAGGAAGGTGATTATATAGTTTATTTTGCCAGAGTACAGCCTGCTGATGGTTATCAAGGTAAGATGTAAACCAGTTCAAAGATAGAGGATCAAGTGAAAGAGAATTTAGTGATACAGCCCTAAAGATATTTTTTGCCCCATTAACTGCTTTAGAAATAATGTGCCTATCTGCTTCAGGCTCCCTGATTTACCCTTTCTGCACTCAGCAGTGTGATCCCCTGGCTCTGTAGTCAGTGTGTTACAGTGTGTACTGTATAAAGTCTACATTGGACATATGTAAATATTGTATATGACTATCTCCTTTGTCCTCAGTCTGTGAAATCTTGGAAACCACTTGCTTCCTCTTGTCAGAACAAAACAAGTGACTACCTAACACTGCTGTGTTTTGTTTTGGGGACTTTCTATTTTCCTTATGTTATGCAACTGTGCAGATGGAACATACAAGATTATGGTGTCTGCAGGGCTTGCATCCTTATTTGATTTGCAGGGGGATTTGCCCCCTGTAAAAAGCAGTAACCTTTTAAAATCTCAGGACCTGCTAGAGTGATCCTGAAATATGGACAGTGAATGGCCGAAATAATGGGTTACATATACAAAGTATGAGATGCCATTTCTTGGAATAATCCCTTTCCCCCAAGGTATTGCAATTTTGGAGTTGTTATATATAAGTTCAGGAGGTGTGGGGGGCTTGACCCCCAAATGGGGGGGTGCAGGGGGTACTTACCCCCCCAAAAGAGGTTTTAAAGAGCAGTGCAATTTTAGAGATTCGCTCTTCTCATGTGTTTTCAGTCTTTTTTGCCTTGCTAACACTTGGCATTTTGAGTGCCAGCTTTTTAACAGAGAGACAAAAAGCACTTGTTTCCAACTCTCTCATTATTGAAGCAGGTAACTGTTTAGGTTTTAGAAGTGAACAGTTGTAACATAAGGAATCACGTTACAACATCCCATAGTAGAGGCACTACATACACTCTATTGTTAAATTGTGATTCTTTACTTGAAGTACATCTTGTCATTTCCACAATGCTTTGCAACGTACCATTCTTTCAGATGTACACTAAAAGTACAGTTTTGTACCTACCATAAATGTAGATGTTCGAAGATCCACATTGCTGCAGTCCTTACACTTGGGTAGTCCGCTGTCCTCGGTCGGCCCGAATATCAAAGTATAAGGCTGACGTCGGTCAAGGCGCATTAGACTGACATCAGGACGTCAGGGTACAAATGCGCATGACCGACGTCATATCCTCAGTCTTTTCTTGCCCCAGATGTCAGAAGACCCCAAAAGAAAGGTCAAAACCAAAAGACAGCAAACAACCAACCAACCACCCTTGCACTAACAAAATGTACAATATATACAATAAATACAATATTTACAACCCAACCCACACAACCGCCTCTAACTACAGAGGGGAAGGAGGGAGGGTAAATTGGACTGCAGCAATGTGGATCTTCGAACATCTACATTTATGGTAGGTACAAAACTGTACTATGTTCTTCATCTCACATTGCTGCAGTCCTTACACTTGGGTAGAATCCCAAAGCAGAGGTAAGGGAGGATGGCAAAACTATAAAGCAGCAGGAGCTGCCAAAATGCCCTGTAAAATAGCAGTGGCAAAACCAGCCCTAGATTTAGAGTAAAGTGGAAGGTGATAATGCTTAGAGAAAGTATGCACTGAACTCCAAGTAGCTGCCTCCAAAATATCCTTAGTTGCCACCCCTTAAAAAGCTGTCAAGTGGCAGTAGCCCTAGTGGAATGAGGCCTAATCCCAGCTGGAATCTCCTTACCATGATGGGAATAACAGAAAGCAATGCAAAACCCAATCCACTTAGAAATAGTTTGTTTTGACACAGGCTTGCCCTGAGAACTCAAAGCAAAAGAAACAAATAACTGCTGAGACTGCCTGAACCCTTTAGTTCTGCTCAAATAATATCGCAACTGCCTGTGTACATCTAAAGTGTGCAAAATCTTTTCCCCTTTATTTTGAGGATTTGCATAAAATGTAGGCAGATGAATAGTTTGATTTAAAGCCACACTAGAAACCACTTTAGGCATAAAGGAAGGATTAGTACGCAAAGATACCCTATCCTTATGGAAAATCAAAAAAGGCTCAACTGACATAAGGGCCTGTAATTCAGAAACCCTTCTTGCAGAGGTAATGGCCAACAAAAAAGCAGTCTTCCATGATAAATATTTCAACTCGGCAGTAGCTGCAGGCTCAAAAGGTTGTAGAGTAAGTTTCTCCAACACAAAATTGAGATCCCAAGCAGGAGTAGGAGCTCATTGGGGGTCTTATATTCTTTGCCCCTCTAAGAAATTGCTTGAACAAAGGATGAGAAAACAATGGTGGGTCACAGTCATAGTGAGCCGAAATTGCTGCAGCATGAACCTTAATAGAAGAGAAGGACAAACCTTTGTCCAGTAACTCAGTAAGATATTGAAGAGCCACACTTAAATTAGGCTCAGAAACATCAAATTCCTTTGCTGCACCCCAAAATAAAAATCTCTTCCATTTATCTGTGTACACTTTCCTTGTACTAGGCCTTCTGGCTTCCAAACTAACATTCAAAACTTGCTGTGGAAGTTGAGACCCTCCAGGGTTCAAAACAGAATATGCCAGGCTGTTAGGTGAAGAGAGTGAAGTTTGACATTGAGTAAATGACTGTTCTCCTGAGACAGCAGGTGTGGAATCGAAGGCAAAGGCCATGGAGGCTCCCGTACCAGACTTCTCAGTAAAGGGTACCAATGCTGTCGAGGCCAATATGGAGCTATTAAAATCATCCTTGCCTTGTCCTGTCTGACCTTTAGGAGTACCTTTGGGAGGAGAGGCAGAGTTGGAAAGGCATACACATGAAGATTGTTCCAATTGAAAGAAAGAGCATCCACTTTCCAGGCTGTGGGATGAAACCTTTTTGTGCAAAACTTTGGCAGCTGGTAGTTTAGTGGAGAAGCGAACAGATCTATGTCTGGAGTTCCCCATGACACTGTCAATTTCTGAAATACATGAGGATCAATTTCCACTGTGGGGATCCATAATTGTCTGCTCAACGCATCTGCTAAGGAGTTCTGTGCTCCGGCAGAAACCTTGCCTGAAGATGTAGCTGTAAACTGAGAGCAGTCTCCCACAAAATCATTGCTTGCCTGCATAGAGGATAAGAATGTGTTCCCCTTGCTTGTTGATGTACCACATGACAGTTGTGTTGTCTGTTAGAATCAACACCTGCCCTGGAAGAAGTAAATCCTTGAAAGCTATTAATGCAAATTGGACTGCTAACATCTCCTTCAAGTTGATATGTAGATGTTGTAGTCTGGCAGGCCACGTGTCTTGTATCCACTTTCCATTTAGATGAGCTCCCCAAGCTTTGTCTGAGGCATCTGTCGTTAGAATCTGACTCGCCTCTGGCCGGGTCACAGAGAGTCCCTTGTTTAGTTGACATTCCTGAGCCCACCACAAAAATTCCTTTTGAATGCAAGGTATTATCTGAATGACAGTGTCCATATCCTGGCAGTGCTGTGTCCATACATTTTTGAGATACCATTGTAGCTTCCTCATATGCAGTTTGGCATTGGGAAGCACCAAAATACAAGATGCCATGAACCCCAAGGCTTGAAGGACTGTCTTTGCAGTCAGCCTGGACTGATGAGACAATTGATGGAAGTAAAGGGAAAGATTCTTTTGTTTGTCCGGGGTCAAAAAGGCCATCTGGGATGCTGTATTCAGTCTTACACCCAGAAAGCACATGTCCTGAGAGGGTACTAGACTGGACTTTATTTCGTTCACAGAATACCCCAGGCATCTTAGCACTGCTATCACATATTGCAGATGATGAAGAAGTTCGTCCCTTTCTTGAGCCAGAATCAGGCAATCGTCCAAATAAGGATAAATCTGTATTCCTTTTAGCCTGAAGAAAGCTATCACTGGAGCCAGAACTTTTGTAAACACTCTGGGCACAGTAGATAAGCCAAAGGGCAATGCAGAGAACTGATAATGAGAAGTTCCAGCCCGAAAATGCAGATACTTCCTGCAACTTAGTCTGATAGGAACATGAAGGTAAGCCTCCTTGAGATCCAGAATTACCATCCAGTGATCTTTGCCCAGCAGAGGTAAAAGCTGTTGTAACGTCAACATTTTGAACTTGGGAATGTCCAGATAAGTGTTGAGGATAGATAAATCCAAAATTGGTCTCCACGTGTTCCCCTTCTTTGGTACTAGGAACAGGCGAGAATAAAATCCTAGGCCCACTTCTGGCAGAGGGACCGGCTGTATGGCCCCTATTTGAAGTAGCAGAGAAATTTGTTTGTGAGCCTCTATTCTTTGTTGAGGAGGAACGTCTGGCATGCCTTTGAAAGGAGGCAAGGTATGGAAATAAAACCTGTAACCTTTGTGTATGATATCCAATACCCATCTGTCTTGGGTAATTAAACTCCAATTTTCCTTGAAAAGTGCCAACCTTCCTCCCAAAGGTGCTGCCAGGCAGAAGGCTCTGGCAGCTGAAAAGGTAGGTCATTGGGCCTGTTTACGAAAGGACTGACCCCTGCCCTCACCCGAAGACTGTGCAGGTGAACTCCTGTTCTAGGCCTGAAAGCGCCCTGAGCTCTGCCCCTACCACGTCTAGATCTACCCTAGACTGGGAATCATAAGAAGGATACGCCCACCCCTTGGTAGGCCAATTCCTACTAAACTTGAGGCTGAACCTGCAAAAAATCTTTAACAGTCTGCATAGACTTAGCCTTGTCTTCCATTTTCTTTAAGACTGCCTCCACAGGTGAACCAAACAACACATCAGACTGTAAAGGAGCATCTAAAATCCTTGTCTTAACATGGTCAGATAAATTCTGATCCCTCAGCCAGGCGTGCCTCATGAAGAACTGACCCAGTGGCAGCCACCCTAGACGAGGCCTGTACAGCATCAAAACCACATTGCAAAGAATGCTTACCCACCTGTTCAGAAACATGTACCAAATCCTGTAATTCCTTACACTCAATAACTTCTGCCAGAGCATCTACCTTAGACTTCAATTGAGAAAGTAGATAGTTTTGGTATTTCAACATGTGAAACTGGCAATTCAAAGCCCTCATAGCTAAGGTGGAAGAAGTATAGACTTTCTTTCCCCATCTATCCAAAGCCCTGGCCTCTTTATCTGGAGGAACCGGATTTTTTACAACAGAAGCCTTGACACCCTTAGGCCCTTGACTAACAGTTTCTGGGTCCGCCCTAGGACTCTTAAAAAGATATTTATGAGCTTCAGGCACCCTGTAATACCTATCCGGTTTAACAGGAGCAGGAGGCAAAGAATCAGGATTAAGAGCAGCCTCTGCAAACACATCTTCCACAACATCCAGAACAGGAGGTATAGCCAAAGGCCTATGCTGGGGTAAAAACAAAAATTCCTAAGCCTTTTCCTGGAATCAGAGAAGTCCTGACCTTCCCACTTAAAATGTTCCCTCATGGAATGAAGAGTCTCTGAAAAGAAAAATCCTCTGGAGGAGAAGCAGAAGGAGTAGAATCATCCACATCAGAATCAGAATAAGGAGAATACTCCTGCAAGTCTTCAGCCGAAGACTCTGAAACATCCGAAGCCTGCTCAAAACTCCCCAACTCTGGTTCCACCCTAGGCCTCTTATCAGGAGGGGGCAAAGAACCTCTAATTAAAGTAATTAAATCTTCTGCCATTTTAAGCATGTGCTTCTTGGGCACAGATCCTGATGAACTAGGAGTGACACCAACAGAAGCTAAACCTGGCCTGCCTCTGGGAGAAGCCTTGGAAACAGAAGGAGAGGGCCTAACCACCCTAGGAAGGGTGGGAGGTTCAGTAACCTGAGAAGCCCCTTCAGCCTGACCTGCCTCCTGAGAGGCCACATCCTGCAATAACAAAGACTCCCCCTGGGACTCCAGAGAAACCTCCGGCGGAACCCGGTTCCACCGACACCTCAAGAACCGGCGTCCGCGGCGACTCTTCTTGTCTGGGCTTAGCTGCTTTGTCTTTACGCTTCTTCAGAAGCAGGCCGGAGCATCCGACGGCATGTTATAATTGCACCGCTTCCAAGACTAACCTGGCACAATCTAACCTTCGCAATAGTGCGCTTATTAAACCTAGCACAAAAGCGACACCCAACAACGTCGTGCTCAGGCCCCAAACAAGGAATACACAAAGAATGATAATCTCTATGCGGTATCTGTTTCCCACAAGAAATACAGTTATTCACTTTTTCTGACATCCGGTAAACCACTGAGGCAAGAAAAACTAAAATATTCCCCAGCGGGTACTCAGCCAACTTTGACTCGGTCTGAAACTCCGAATTCGAAAAATTTCAGAACGCCGAACGGCACTTGCAACGCTGCTTCTGCATCGGACCATGCGGCAAAAAAGACTGAGGATATGATGTCGGTCATGCGCATTTGTACCCTGACGTCCTGATGTCAGTCTAATGCGCCTTGACCGACATCAGCCTTATACTTTGATATTCGGGCCGACCAAGGACAGCGGACTACCCAAGTGTAAGGACTGCAGCAATGTGAGATGAAGAACATCCTACACTAGTACAATTCACAGTAGAAAATGTCTCCCTGTGATCCACTGGAAAAACTTGCTTCTTCAAACAGAAAACGTGGCTGAAAACTAGAAGCTTTGGAGCTACCAATTTGACTCATTCTTCCCTACAAATGAATTAACTGACATATATGAAGAGGTACATTGTGATGTATTCCTGTATGTTGTTGTACATATATGAATGAGCTGACAGATATGATGAGGTACACTGTGTTGTATTCATGTATGTTGTCGTACATATATGAATCAGCTGACAGATATGAGGTGGTACTCTGTTTTGCATTCATGTATGTTGTCGCACATATGTAAATGAGCTGACAGATATGAGGTACACTTGTGCTGTATTTCTGTAGGTTGTTGTACATATGAATGATCTGACAGATATGAGGTACACTGTGCTGTATTCCTGTATGTTGTTGTACATATATGAATGAGCTGACAGATATGAGGTACACTTTGCTGTATTCCTGTATGTTGCTGTGCATATGAATGAGCTGACAGATATGATGCGGTACACTTGTGCTGTATTCCAGTATGTTGTCATACATATATGAATGAGCTGACAGATATGAGGTACACTTGTGCAGTATTCCTGTATGTTGCTGTATATATGAATGAGCTGACAGATATGATGAGGTACACTTGTGCTGTATTCCAGTATGTTGTCGTACATATATGAATGAGCTGACAGATATGATGAGGTACACTGGCTGTATTCCTGTAGGTTGTTGTACGTATATGGATGAGCTGACAGATATGAGGTACACTTGTGCAGTATTTCTGTAGGTTGCTGTACATATGAATTAGCTGACAGAGATGAGGTACACTGTGCTGTATTCCTGTATGTTATCATACATATATGACTGAGGTGACAGATATGAGGTACACTGTGCAGTATTCCTGTATGTTGTCGTACATATGAATGAGCTGACAGATATGATGAGGTACACTGTGCTGTATTCCTGTATGTTGTTGTACATATATGAATGAGCTGACAGATAAGATGAGGTACACTGTGTTGTATTCATGTATGTTGTCATACATATATGAATGAGCTGACAGATATGAGGTACACTGTGCTGTATTCCTGTATGTTGCTGTACATATGAATGAGCTGACAGATATGATGAGGTACACTGTGCTGTATTCATGTACGTTGTTGTACATATATGAATGAGCTGACAGATATGAGGTACACTGTGCTGTATTCCTCTATGTTGCTGCATATATAAATGAGCTGACAGATATGATCAGGTACACTTGCGCTGTATTCAAGTATGTTGTCGTACATATATGAATGAGCTGACAGATATGATGAGGTACACTGTATTGTATTCTTGTAGGCTGTTGTACGTATATGAATGAGCTGACAGATATGAGGTACACTGAGCTGTATTCCTGTATGTTGTCGTACATATATGACTGAGTTGACAGATATGAGGTACACTGTGCAGTATTCCTGTAGGTTGTTGTACATATGAATGAGCTGACAGATATGAGGTGCACTGTGCAGTATTCCTGTATGTTGTTGTACATATATGACTGAGTTGACAAATATGAGGTACACTGTGCTGTATGTTGTTGTACATATATGAATGAGCTGACATATATGATGAGGTACAGTGTGCAGTACTCCTGTAGGTTGCTGTACATATGAATGAGCTGACAGATATGAGGTACACTGTGCTGTATTTCTGTATGTTGTACATATATGACTGAGATGACAGATATGAGGTACACTGTGCAGTATTCCTGTAGGTTGCTGTACATACGAATGAACTGACAGATATGATAAGGTGCACTTATGCTGTATTCCTGTATGTTGTCGTACATGTCAGTGAACTGACATATATGATGAGGTATACTATGTCATATTCCTGTATGATTATGTATATGTGCTAATCACTGCTGATCCTCAGCTACACAGTCTCTTCCATTCTATGTATTTTCATGTGGGCAGCATTTCGCATGACTAGTTTTAGATTCTTGCACTCCATAACCATATAGCACTCTGTAGTCAGCATTTTTCATGACTAGCTTTATTGTCTTATACACCCTTCTGGTGTAGTTCCATTTGGACAGCACTTCTCATGACTAACTTTATCACCTTACAAGCCATTCCCAAGTAGCTCTCTGTTGTCAGCACTTCTCATGACTAGCTTTATCGCCTTACATGGCATTCCTATACTGTTCCCTATGGTCAGCATTTCTCATGACTAGCTTTATTGCCTTACACACCATTCCCATGTAGCTCCTCTGTGGTCAGCATTTCTCATGACTAACTTTATCATCTTACACGCAGTTCCCATGTAGTTCCATGCGGTCAGCATTTCTTATGACTAGCTTTATCACCTCACATGGCATTCCCATGTAGTTCCATGCGGTCAACATTTCTTATGACTAGCTTTATCACCTTACATGCATTTCACATGTAGTTCCATGTGGTCAACATTTCTTATGACTAGCTTTATCGCCTTACACGCCATTCCCATGTAGCTCCTCTGTGGTCAGCATTTCTCATGACTAACTTTATCACCTTACATGCAGTTCCCATGTAGTTCCATGCGGTCAGCATTTATGACTTGCTTTATTGTCTTGCACACCATTCCCATGTAGCTCCTCTGTGGTCAGCATTTCTCATGACTAACTTTATCACTTTACACACAGTTCCCATGTAGTTCCATGTGGTCAGCATTTCTTATAACTAGCTTTATCGCCTTACATGGCATTCCCATGTAGCTCCTTGTGGTCAGCATTTCTCATAACTGGCTTTATTACCTTACACACCTTTCCCATGTAGCTCCCTGCAATCAGCATTTCCCCCTCTCACCATCACTGTCCTGTGTTTGATCCCTATGGAACTCCCTACATGTTTAGAACTTCTTATCTCTAGCTTGTGTTCCATTTCCATGTGCTTCCTTGTGTGTTGAGACATCATCACGCTCATCACTTTATAGGTCCCGAAGTCTGTCCCCATACAGCTCCCTGTGTGATCAACATTTCACATTCCCAGCATCAGTATCCTAAGTTTCAGTCTTATACAGCTCTCAGCAAGCTTAGCATTTCTGATCTCCATACATCTTCCTGTGTGTTCAGAATTTGACATCCTCGTTTCCTCCTCCTGTGTTTTATCCCCAATAACTCAGCCTGCACCACAAATTGTGATTAAGGTTACAATCTTTTTGATGAAAAGGTAAAAAAAAATTATAAGAAAAGTCTCAGAGTCTGGATTTCTCTCTAGCTTGGAGTTAAAGCATAATGAACTCTCATTTCTGAATGAAAAATAGAGCTACAGGATCTCTATTGATCCTAGAAAAGTAACATAAAACTAAGTGGTTCTACTGCACAGACGTGTTGACTCTGACTATGCTTCAGATGATAATGCCTCAGTTAAGGGTACCAATCGTAGAGGACCCCACTAAAAGGGATGGAATTTAGCAGCTACAGGTATTAACACATCCATACTGGGGGAAGGGTGCTGGCAAAGTCCTGCAATGGGGGAAGGTCCAGCATGGCAGCACTGGCATTGGGGATTATAGGGAGGTCACCCCCATAAAGTGCACATGCAATATCTGGTATGGTGGGTGTGCATGTGACACAGTCTATTTGGCAGTGTACTCTGCTTCCTACCCAACAAGAGGAGATGTTGCAAGTGTACACAACATTTCCTAATCCATCACTAGATGATGGCCACTATGTCAGTCTTTTACCTCTTAGTGGCTAAGGATGCTAAAAACCGAGATGAAGAAATGTACCAACAAGTGATGGGGCTTGACGGATGTTGAGAAATGGGGACCAAACATTACTTAAAAAAATGCAAATTTTATACAGTCATTCCTTCCTACCCATTCAGCTGTGTCTTAAAAATTATAATGCACAAATAATATTTCTGTTTTGTCACCTTTACTTCCAAGTCTAATCTGAAAATCATTTCTTTATATACACTTCCGCACATTCGTGTGTGTGTGTGTGTGTGTGTGTGTGTCTGTTTTTAAAAAGACATTTATTCTCTTCAAGTGTTTGGCAGTGTGCTGTATAGACAAAGACACCCCTTCCTGTAACAGCACAATTGAAATTTCACCATTACCTAGTTGCTCACTTGACAACTAGTTTACAGTGACAAGCATTGTCCCCAGAGCTGCAAATTGGATACTCCTGACATTGCTTTATATTCTCACTCCACCTGTCTAACCACTAAAAAAGTGCCTGAAGCCATAGATCTGAACTTTCCCACTATCTCTGTTACCCGCTTGGTAGATATGGGCATCCTGAGGCAATGCAGAAATTGCCTCATGTTTACCAACAAGCAGTTAATTCTCAAACAAACTGATATGGTACATGACAGACGTATTTACACAATGTCACTGGAGGCAAGTACTCCTAATGTCAATAAGGTTGTCAATAGTACACATGCTGCACCCATCACACGCAATTCAAACAGACATATAAACCTACATATGCTGAGGCACTTAAATGTAACCTTCCTAAACCCCAAAGACCTCCTAGATGAAGTGCACATAACAAATACCCTCAGCAACCCCCGAATGCACTCTTTCAAAACAACACCCACATCAACATATACAGCCACATCTCATGAAGCCTCTACTTCTAAGCCCATAAGGCAAGCCAACACACAATCCAACATTCTGGTCATTGGGGACTCCATTGTGTGACACACTGATGTCCCTCTCAACAGGATGAGAGAGGAGAACCTCATGGTCAGTTGCTTACCAGGGGATAGGATTTGCCACATTATACACGCACTCAGGTCATTGGGCCACAAGTACCAATATGACTCTGTCATAGTCCATGTGGGTGTAAATGACCTGAGACATACCTTCCTAGACTATATGAAGACAGACATCATGAAGCTCTCAGAATATGTCTCCCAAGCTGGTATGGGCCTAGCATTGAACAGCATTTTACCTTCTCCAAGGATGATGCCACAATACGAACAAAAGATGACTGACATTAATAACTGGCTTAGTTTGTGGTGTCCTTCTGAAGGGGTGCAATATTTGTCAGCATGGAAGGAGATGGTCAACAGACCACACTGCTTTGCCAGGAATGGTTTGCATCTCTTTCCTCTAGCCTTCCATGTATTAGCTAAAACATCATCTTCCCCATAGTGCCGTTTTCAGGCAATGCCGAACTGAAGGAACTTCAGACATAGCAAATAAAAACCAAGAAAATCTAAAAGGTATTACTGCTCAATGCTAAGAGTCTAAACAAAAAAACTCCACTCCTTAGAAGCTCTCTTCACCCTAGAGAATCCTGACGTCTGTGCGGTCATTGAGAGATGGTTTAAAGCCACGGACAGCACACCGACAGTGCAAGGTTATAATGCCTTCCACACATTTAGACCAGCTACTACACAGACAGGGACTAAAGGTGGAGGTATCTTGATTTACATCAAAAATAAATATACCTCAAGGTTGGTCAAACAGAACAATGCACTTGAGCTATTCCATGTCCAAATTACCACAGGCAAAGTCCAATATCACTCTCTTGCAAGCTATAGACCCCCCTCTATGACACAGGAAACCCACACCATGTATTTAAACTTATTAGAAACACTCACCATCCAACTCAATACCATATTAATGGGTGACTTTAATTACCCTACTATTAACCGGGAATCCTACATGACACCAAATGTACAGGCCCAGACAATATCCCAGGATGTCTTGTAAATAGCATGAAACATAACCTATCAGGCCCTCTCGGATTGTTATTTAACTGTAACCACCAAACAGGTGTTGTGCCTCATGAATGGTGGGCCATCTACCTACCCTAGAAACTACAGACCCACAAGTCTCACTAGTCTTATTTGTAAATCCATGGAAAGAATTATCATGGAATGATCAATAATGATATAGTAAACCTCCAGACACTGGACCCAACCCAGTTTGGTTTCAAGGGCAGATACCTGGTAGACTTCTTTGAGAAGGTCACCAAAGCAATGAATGAGGGCAAAATGGATCACAATCTACCTTGACCTGGCCAAGGCATTTGACACAATACCCCACTCAGGTATTGTTGACACACTCAAGAGGTTAGGTGCATGTCACCTGCTAGACAGCCAACTGACTCACCAACAGGGTCCAGGAAGTTAGAATTGGGAAGTTCACCTCTACAAGAGAGGCCACTCACAAGTGGAGTCCTTCAGGAATCAGTCCTGGGACCGCTCCTTTTTTGTCATTTATATCTCTGAAGTCAAGGCCAATGTCAGTGGCCTCTGGCTGACTAAATTTGTAGATGACTGCAAATTAGGAGCTGTCATTGAATCCTCCACTGGCACAAATGTTCTCTAGGAAGGGCTGACACAGAAAAACAACTGGTGTCAGAGCCATGGACTAAAACTAAATGCCAAGAAATGCATAATAGTATCCTTCCAGAAGTCATCCACCCCTTGTAACTACCATATTGCAACACACCCCTTAAAGCTGAACCAGTAGTGAGGGACTTGGGGACACATATGGACAGAAATCTAGTCTTTGACTATGACATGTCTGCAGTAGTGAGGAAGTCATTCTCTGTTGCACAACCTATTAAGAAAGGTATGCCATCTAGGTCCAAGGAAGTCATTGTTCCACTGTACTCGGCATTCATCAAACCTATAATTGAGTACAATTCCCCCTTTGGTATGTACCTAACCAGGCATATCTAACAACTAGAATGTCCACAGAGGTGCCTCACTAAAAGAATACGGGGCATAAGTAAAATGTCCTCTGCAGACCACCTCTAGACCCTATCCATGCATTCTGCCTCTAACAGCCTGTTGAGGGGGAGCTCTATGCCTGGCATACAGGGCATTGTCAGACCCCACTCTGATGGCCCTCTTCCATATACACAAAAAACAGCACCAGAATTATCTGTTCTAAAGACTTAATCCTTGCCTGTGATATAAATAGGACCTGCTGATGAGACAGGCATGTATCCCAGTGACTACCCTGTCTATGGAACAGGCTCCTCATCCATGTGAAGCAGAGTTCCTCCCTAACCCAATTAAACTGTAACTTGGGCATTTGGATGGGGAACAGGAAATTCATCCTTGGTTTGGCACCTATGTCTCTAATGGACACAGGTAAGCTGTGAATGGTTTAC
Source organism: Protopterus annectens (assembly GCF_019279795.1). Classification (NCBI taxonomy): domain Eukaryota; kingdom Metazoa; phylum Chordata; order Ceratodontiformes; family Protopteridae; genus Protopterus; species Protopterus annectens. The sequence continues at coordinate 1,869,873,333 of NC_056732.1, forward strand.
CTCCAAGACCCCTACTTGTAAATGTTTCATCTCCTAAGCTACTTCTTACAGTTATTAAGGGTACCAGAACTTGTCAGAGATTTGGGATGTATGGCTAGGCTTAAAAATACCCTTTTGGTCATTAACTTAGTAAACACCTATGAGTTTCTGGTGGCATAATAGTTAAGATCTTTGTCTCACAGGCACAAGGTTCTTGGTTTGATCCTGACCACTGGTCAGTATCTGTGTTAAGTTTTGCATCTTTTCCATATGCCTTTGCACATTTCCTAACACCCATAAAATAATAGGTTGGGTGTTTTCTTCTCAATGAAGGAAGTTACCTGGTTCAAATCCAACACCCGCAGTTGAACTTGAGAGATCCACGAAAATGTACAGAGTCCTGAGCAGCAGAACAGACTGTAGGTGCTACCTAACAGGAGAAAAGCAATGTGGACCATCAGCTTTAGCCATCAGTTGTATCCACTAAATAGTCAAATACAGACCACAGACTACACACCACATCAGAGTTAGCCATGTAGCAGTATATAAAATTGTGTTTAGGTGATCTTTCTCATCCCTCTGGCTCCTTCCGATTCTCCTGACCTTTTACTGCAGCTCTGCTGTTTTTTCCCCAACCCTCTCACTCTTTGCCTGTTGTGGTTTTAAAAGCCAGTGTCCACTCTTTATGGCAGTCTGACTACCATAGTATCTCTCTCTACCCCCCTTTTTATTGTTATTGCTAGGTGTGTGAACTATTACGTACTTTTGCTCAACCCCCCCCCCCATTTTCCATAGTTCTGTATTACTGTGTCCACCCAGCAAACCAGTATTGCTCTTGAGTTAACCTCCCTTACTATAAATTGTCTCTGTAAATTCCTCCAAGTCTCATCACAGTTGCTTATACTGCTGTGAACTAGTAGATCAAACTGGAAGTTCCTCCCCTTTGGTGTAAAAGTTCAGGTTACGTTTCTTCTCATTTCCCTGCCTGCCTAGTGCACAGATCACTACCCAGAAGGTTTACCATTTTCCATATTTTTTTTAAAAATCTTCTCATGCTAGTGTTATAGAACCTTCCTACAAGTTCTCTTTTTCTGCACTCTAGCCATTTTCCTTAAGGAAGTGTTTGCTGGTTAAGTTGTTTGTTCTGTGGTTTGCATACTTTGGAATTACTTGTGTGATTTTTAACATTAAAAAAGGTTAGGTCTGCACTCTAGTGGCAGTAAAGGGTAGCCAGGTCTGTTCCGAGCTTGGGAATCACATAGGAAAGCTTCAAGTGCATTTTTGTGACTGGTCAGTGGGCTAGTTTGTCCGCTTAGTCAGTGTCTCTCTTGGACCAAATACAGAGAGCTTACAAACACTTGGCTTCCACACCATTGACTACTGAGCGCTTTGCTTCAATTCAGTGCCAACCCAGCACAGATAAGTACTGCAGACTGATATTTTGCACTTTTCTTTAAGATCTAAGTACTTTTTAACTATTCTTTTTTGCTGTTTTCACTGTTCGCTGCTTTACCTTCACTACTGACTACTTTCTTTATTTGCTGTTTTCGCTGTTCACTGCTTTATCTGCACTACTGACTGTGTCTTATTGTTAAAACCTACACTTGTTTAACCTTTTTGTAATCTCAAGTTAGACAAGCTTTGGTCACACTTTGTTGAGAACAGAGAGGACCCTTTTTCATTTTCTGACTATGGACTGCTTAAAGGAAGGAAAATTGTGTTGTTTCTGATTGGCCAGAGGGCCCTTAGTCTTGTTTTCCAATTTTCTCAGCTACTATATGTTCAGTAGCGGTTAGAAGTGAGTGCTATGTTTATATGTAGGCATGTAGAATTTAAATTTCCTGTACAAAAGTACCTCTGAAAATTCCACAGTACGTAACTGTGGAAGGAGCGACCAGTTTTCACACTTAAGAGTACTGCCCCATGAGATTAGCCCTGGATGTTACAGCAGCTGAACTAGCCAGCTGCAAAATCATTTTGTATCGTCTCCTTGTAAATCATGTCATAAGGATCTGCAGCCATGGATATGTACTTTTCCACTATTTTTGTAGCCAGTTTGGCAGATATGGGCATCCTGAGGCAATGTAACAGTTGTTTCATGTTTACTGACAATCAACTAATTCTTAAACAAACTGATAAAATATGTGAGAGATGTAGTTGCACAATGTCACTGATAGTGAGGCTTTCACATGCAAACAATTTTAGTACCAAACAGATTGTCAGTAACACACATGCTACTCCCACCACGCATAATACAGACACCATGTGTAATACGGACCAAACACATAGACCCACACAGGCTGAGGCTCTTACATGCAATCTGTAAGCTGCACTTGCAACAAGGTCAGAATATGGAATGTCCACAGAGGTTCCTCATTAAAAGAATACAGGGTGTAAGTAACACACCCCATGCGGACCACCTCAAAGCCCTATTCCGTCTCCTACAGGCTGTTGAGGGAAAATCTATGCTTGCCATACAAAGTATTGCCAGACCCAACACTGATGGACCTCCTGCATATCTGCAAAACAAACAGCACCAGACTTGCCCAAGCTAAAGGCCTAAACTTGCATGTGATAGAAAGAGGACCTGCTGGAGAGACAGGTATGCATCCCAGAGACCACTCTGTCTGTGAAACAGGCTCTACAGCTATGTGAAGCAGAAATTCCTCCCTAACCCAAATCAAGTGTAACGTGGACAACTGGATGTGGAACAGGAATGTCATCCCTCATTTGGCACCTCATGTTTCTAATGGATACAGGCAGCCTGTAAATGGTTCATCTCCCAGGCCCCTGCTTACACTTGTTAAGGGTACCAGAACTTGTCAGAGATTTAGGATGCATAGCTAGGCTTAAAAGGGAGCTCATGGTCATCAGCCTAGTAAACACCTATGAACCTATAAGTATCCTTAGTAAACCCAAAAGCACTCATCACTTGATATGGGACATGCAGGCAAATGTCACAGCATCTCGACTTCTAAGCTCATAAGGCAAACCACCACACAACCCAATATTTTGGTCATAGAACACTCCACTGTGAAACACAGATGTCCAACACACTAGGATGAGTAAGGAAAGAGTTAGAGTGGGGCCAGTATCCATCAGGTCATGCACACACACAGATTGTTGAATCACAAGTACCACTGTGACTCTGCCACAGTCCAGGTGTGTGTAAATGACCTGAAATGTGCCTCCTTAACTACATGAAGAGAGACATGAAGGAGCTATCACAATGGGACCCAGGCCAGTATGAGCGTAACACTGAGCAGCAGCCTACCTTCTCCAAGGGTGATGCTACAATATAAACAGAAGGTAACCAAAATAATTGGCTTAGTTTTTGATGTTATTTAAAGAAGCGGAAATATTTGTCAGCTTGAGAGGACATGACTGACAGACCACAGTGTTTTGACGGGAATGGTCTGCACTTGTCCCACCTGGGCATTTATCTATTGGCTAAAAGCTAGTCCTCTCCCATCGTGCCTTCTTTTAGGCATTTACAACCTAATAGCTTCATAGGTGTGAACCAGGGTAATGGCCATGGAGACTTTACAAGCCTAGCCCATAGAACTTTCCTGGCATCGTGTCGCCTGATGTTAGTTCCCAGTGCCTCTATCAAGTAGAGCCACTGGAGTGATCCCAGGGTGAACTTTCTATCACTCATCCACTCATCAAGATTTCTCTTGAAGAGGGCGAGTGAGGTGCTCTGCTTGACATGTATGAGAAGTCTATTCCAGAGCATGGGCAGTCTTCTGGGTTATGAACCTGTCCCTTCAGCATGTTCTGTTGATTGTGGTAATGAGATTGAGGTCTCTGGATTGTGTGGTGCAGAGGGATTGGGATTTCTTTAGATGTAGTATTTCTAACAGAGCTGGGTCAGACATGGCTTTGTAAGTCAAGCAGAGATCGCCTCTTAGTAGACGATATGAGACAGAGAATGGCTGGAGTTTTTTGAGTCTGTCCGTGTAGGACATGTGTTTAAGGCCTAGGATCCTCTTTATGAGGTACATTTGTGGCCTTTCCAGCTGTTGCATGTGTCTAGTGAGGTACATGTCAAATGGGGCATTATACTCGATGACTGGCCTAATGAGGGAAGAGTAGAGACAGATGATGACCTCTTTCTTCCAGGATGCAAAACCCTTGGTAATGAGATGTGCCACATAAAAGGCCTTTCTGGCCACAGTGGCAATGTGGTAGTCGAAGGAGAGGTTGCTGTCAACCTGTGTCCCCAGATCTCTTATAATGCCTTCAGCGCTCAGTGGGCTTCCATCGATGTGGTAATTATTGGGAACTCAGTTTTTACCAAAGGGGATGACGACACATTTTTTGGCATTAAGCTTAAGGCCATGGTTTCAACACCAGTCATTGGTCTCAGTGAGGCCTTTCTATAGGATGTCTACATCACTTGGGGAGTTAATAATAGCTCCAAGCTTGCAGTCATCTGCGAACTTGGTCAGCCAGAGTCCCTCCGTGTTGGCCCGGACTTCTGAGAAGTAGATGCCAAACAGAAGAGGACCCAGGGCCGATCCCTGTGGGACTCCACTCGTGACCAGTCGGCAGTCTGACTTGCAGTCCACTACTTTCACACTTTCGGTTCTATCTGTGAGCCTACAGCCCATCTAGTGATATAGGGGTTGATGCCTAGTTTGGTGAGTTTATCAGTAATTCCTGAGTGGGGAATGGTATCAAAGGCCTTGGCCAGATCGAGGTAGGCTGCATGAACTGCCTTGCCCTTATCCACAGCTCTGGTGACTGACTCAAAGAAGTCAACCAGGTTGAGCAGGCATGATCTACCTTTCACAATACCAAACAGCATGGGATCTAGAGTTTGGAAATTCCCTACATGCTTGTTAATTAGGTCCATGATGATGTGCTCCATAGCCTAACATATCAGACTCATTAGGCTAATGGGGTGATAATTCCCAAGGTCTATAGTCACCCCCCCCCCTTTATGGAGAGGGATGACTGTAGTAGTGCACCATTTAGTGGGGACAAAGCCTGAGATGAGGCTGTGATTGAACAGGGCACACAGACACACAGATGTTGTGCCAGTTCACTTTGTAGTTCATGTAGAACACATCCAGAAATATTGTTGGGTCCCATGGAAGCTGTATTCTTGTCCTTGGACAATGCAGCTTTAACCTGTGCTGCAGTAATGCTGGGTGCCTGGCATTCCTCCAGTATTGTGATTGGTCCTTTGGAGGGAGAGAGAGGGGTAAAGTTGGCACAGAATCTATCAGCCAGTATGTTGGCAATATCTGTTGGCTCAGTTTAGGAGGTACCTTTGTCCAGTAACTCAGAGCAAACCAGGGTATTGCCGTGGAGATATCTGATATAACTAAGGTTTTGTGGTTGTTTTTAGTGTCTGCCGCAATTCTGCTTTCATAGCTGGCTTTAGAGGCTTTGATGAGGGATCGCAACTTTTTGTTGAGGCTAATAAGGGAGTTTTTCCAGTCTTGGGACTTCACTTTTTTCTGCAACAGTTTCTTCCTTCTGTTGTAAAGTTTATTAATGGAAGGGGACCACCAGATTGGCTTCCTTTTTTTTGGAGGAGAATGTCTTGGTTCTGTTGGGTATCGCTAGTTCCAAGCATTTATGTACGTGTTCGTACAGTGCATCGGTGTATGATTCGGCAGTCACGCATCTATTTTCCATTGACATGGGTGCTGTGAAGTTAGCCACCTCTGTTTTTAGGAGCCCAAAGTCAGCTTTGGAGAAGATTTTTATGGTGGTTACCTTTGCAGGGGGGGGGGGGATTTCTATGGTGATTAGTTTGTGATTGGATCTAACCAGGGAGGACTTGACTATTGGTGTAGAGCAATGGTTGCCCATGTTAGTAAAAACCAGGTGAAGGATGTTGCTTCCTCTAATGAGGGTAAGAATGAGCTGGTCCAGGGCACTGGAACTGATGAATTCCAGGAAGCGTTGGGCCATTATATTGGTGCATGAGTAGTTTTCCCAGTTGATGGAGGGGTAGTTGAAGTCACCTAGTATGAGTGTTGGACTGGACACTAATAGTTTTCGGGGTGCTTAGGAATGTGGAGTGAGAGTCTTGGGACATGGTTGGGGGCCTATAGCAGGCTACGACCTGAATCGCCATCTTACCCAATTTTCCTTCATAGCAAAATCAACATAAGAAAATGTAATGGTGGTACTGCTCAATGCCAGGTGTCTAAACAAGAAACTCCGCCACCTGCAAGCTCTCCTCACCTTGGAGAATGTAGACATTTGTGTAGTTACTGAGACGTAGTTTGAAGCACCAGACACAACATCAGCCAGGCAGCTCTATAAGGCTTTCCATACATTTAGACCACATAATACACAGGAAGGGACAAAAGGTGGAGGTATCTCTATTTACATGAAAAGCAAACACACCTCAAAGCTAGTCAAACAGTACAATGCGCTTGAGCTTCTCCACATCCAAATTACCAAAGGTAAAGTCCCTTACTATATCCTTGCAAAGTCAACATCCCAGGCTGCATCCTACATGAACTCAGGCATGAACTTGCAGCACCATTAGGCACCCTATTCAACCAAAGCCTGAGTACCGGCTTTGTCACAGCCGAGTGGAGGACAGCCACTGTCATCCCTTTACACAAAGGTGGAGCGTCCACCCATCCAGGAAATTACAGTCCCATCAGCCTTACTAGCCTGATCTGCAAGGCCATGGAACAGATTATCATGGACCTCATTAACAGGGACATTGGCAACCTCCAAACACTCAACCCCACATAGTTTGGCTTTGTCAAGGGGAGGTCATGTCTGTTAAATCTGGTCGACTTCTTTGAGACAGTCACCAAAGCCATGGGTGAGGGGAAGATGGTGCACACCACCTACCTTGATCTGGCCAAAGCCTTCGACACTATTCCCCACTCAGGCATAATAGATAAACTGTCTCAACTGGGCATCAATCCATGTGTTACCAGATGGGTAGCAAACTGGCTCACTGATAGAAGCCTCCTAATCAAAACAGGGGAAGCCACCTCAAACAGTAGACCAGCAACAAGCGGCGTATCCCAGGGATCGGTCTTGGGGCATCTGTTATTTGGGATATACTTCCCTGAGGTACAGGCCAAAACCAGTGGGCTATGGCTGACCAAGTTTGCAGATGACTGCAAGCTAGGTGCAGTCATCAGTTCCCCAAGTGATGTGGACGTCCTCCAAGAGGGTCTCACCCAAACAAATGACTGGTGCCAGAAACATGGCCTCAAGCTGAATGCCAAAAAAAGCATCATCATCCCCTTTGGGGAGAGTGATGTCTCCACATATTATCACATTAATAACAACGTCCTAAGCACGCAATCGGTTGTATGGTATTTGGGCACCCAGGTTGATAGCAACCTGACTTCTGCCGACTATGTTGCTTCCATTGTACGGAAAGCCTTCTACATGGCCCACCACATAAGTAAGGGTATCTTATCCAGGGACAAGGTCATCATAACATCCCTGTATTCTTCCCTTATAAGGCCACTTATTGAGTACAATGCCCCCTTCGGCATGTACCTCATAAAGCACATGCAGCAGCTGGACAGACCAAAGAGGTTCCTCACCAGGAGAATCCAGGGCCTCAAACATCTACACTACAAAAATAGGCTAAAAGCCCTGTCCCTCTGCTTAGTTTCATACAGACTCCTCAGAGGTGACCTCTGTCTGGTATACAAAGCAATCTCAGACCCCGCCCTGATGGGACTGCTGCATATCCGCAAGTAAAGCTCCATTTGAGTAACCTGCACAGACGACCTCAATCTGGTCTGTGACATCAATATGACTTGTTGGCAGGACAGATTTGTGTCTCAGAGACTCCCCCATCTGTGGAATAGACTTCCTCTCCATGTCAAGCAGAGTACCTCATTAGACCTTTTTAAGCATAACCTGGATAACTGGATGGGAAACAGAAAATACACCCCTGGGATTCCACCTGTGTCCCTGCTGGACAGTGGCTTTGAGTGCTGACTTGTCTAAACTTTGGCTAAACTCTTGGCTAGGCTTATAAGGGCCTTAGGGCCAATAGCCTAGCAACTTCCTGTGATCCTATGATCCTATAAACCTATAACAATGCATACTTAAAAGGACTCAAGACACTCTCCATTCAAGCCAATACCATATTCAGGGGGTGTACCACACTATACACTGGGAATCTTAAACGACCCTTAACATGCACGTCCACAGATTCCTGGACTTTGTAAACACTAACATCCTGGACCAGCTAGTCTGTATACCCATTAGGGGCAGAAACATCCTTGACCTGGTCTACACAAGGATGGGAGAAAGTTGTACCCTGCCTAGCGTAATGTCCTCACTGGTCAGGTTGGAGAATAAAGTTGTCTCCTTCAAAAAAAAAAAAAAAAAAAAAAAAAAAAACAGGACTCCTGTTTACTCTGGAACTTTCAGGAATTATTCTAAGGCAAACTTTCTACAATTAAGTGACTCCCTGGCAAAATACAAAACAACAGGCCACCCTGGTGGAATACCAACATCAACATGTTTTACAACAACATGAAGAAAATCATGGTAAAAATTAGGAGAAGCAATGCCCTGCAAGGTATAACCCCCTTGTCGATCTAAACAAGTTACTCAGGGGGCTAATCAAGTCTCCTAAAGCCAAATCTGAGGCAAAAATGACCTGCCAGGTCAATGAACAATCACAAAGCTTTCTTCAGCTATGTCCGCAACTTCAAAGGCAATAAATAACAATGCACTGAACTAATTGCAAATGGTGCCACCTATACTGAGCCAGAAAATATAGCAAATCTACTGGCCAGCAAATGTAGCTGCAATTTTACCCCCTCCCTCCAAATACTCCTTAGGAAATACCAATAAACATAACTCCCCCAACTATCATTAGGGAACAGATACTCAAGACACTTTCCAAGACCAAGATCACTGACTTAATGAGCCCCAATAATATCTTAGGGTGCGTCCTTAATAGCATGAAACATGAACTATTGGGCTGACTAGAATCACTATTTAACCGCAGCATCCAAACAGTGTTTGTGGCAAACAAATGGAGGACTACAATTGTGATCCCATTGTATAAGGGTAGTTCATCAACAGACCTGGGGAACTATCACCCCATATGCCCAACTAGTTTAGTGTGTACACCTACAGAAAGAATAATCACAGATATGTTAAATAAGACATACGAACCTTCAAACACTGGATCCAATTCAGCTTGGGTTCGTTAAGGGAAGGTTATGTCTATTTAACCTGATGGGCATCTTTGAGAAGGCCATCAAAGCAATGGACAAGGTAAAATGGTGCATTCTGCCTACCTCAACCTGGCCAAGGCATCTGAAATAATATTCCACTTGGGCAATGTAGACAAGCTCACTAAATTAGGTATAAACCCCTATATCACCTACTGGATAGCCAGCTGGCTCACGGATACAAATCTTAACTTAGACTAGGGGCGTCTACCTCCACAAAAAGGCCCGTCACTAGTGGAGTGCCTCAGGGCTCAGTGCTTTGGCCATTCCTATTTGGCATCTACTTCTATGAAATCTAGGCTAAGATCAAAGGCCTCTGGCTGACCAAGGTCTCAGATGATTCTAAATTAGGTGCAGTCATTGAATTCCCCCTAAGACACAAATACCCTCCAATAAGGCTTGATACAGACTAATAACAGGTGCCAGAGTCGCGGTCTAAACCTTGGTGCCAAGATCTGCATAATAGTACCTTTTGGTAAGACAGCCACCCCTGAAAATTAGTACACTAATAATACACCTCTAAGAGTAGTCAGGGATTTGGTAACACATGTAGACAGTGGCTTGGTCTTTGACAATCATCTGTCTACTGCAGTGAGGAAATCCTTTTATGTTGCACAACGTATAAGTATGGTATTGAGGTCCAAAGATGTCATTGTTCCATTGTACTCTGCTCTTATAAGACCAAACATTTGATTACAAGGTTCCCTTCAGTAAGTACCTAACCAGACATATGCAACAACTGCAGCATCCACAAAGTTTCTCACAAAATGGATACAGGATGTAGAAAACCAGTCCTATGCAGACCACCTCAAAGCTTTGTCCCTATACTCAAGTCTCCCATAAGGTGCTGAGAGGTGACCTATGTCTGGCCTACAAAGCGTCCACTGATCCAGTATTAATGGACCCGTTTCACATCCAAAAAACAAACAACAAAAAAAACCTGATCTAGGGGCTTAGACCTCATCTGCAACATAAAGAGCACATGCTGGGGGAGCAGGTATATGTCTCAGAGGCTGCCCCTTCTCTGGAACATGTGAAGCAGAGTTCTTCTGTACACTTATCTGAGCGAAACTTGGATCTGTTAATGGCTAGCAATAAATATACAACTGGTCTGGCACCTATGTCTCTTTTAGAGACAGTAAGCTTTTAAATGCTCAACCACTCATGCCCAAGTCATATATATCCTCCTAAAAAAACCTATGGGACCAATATCTATCTAATATTATTGGTTAACAACGTTTAAAGAAGCCCTTTAGTATTCTAGTACGATACTGTGATCACCAAAAAAGGACATGGGAATTTACCTGTACGCCCAGCCTACTCCAACCTACACCTTGGGTCCATCTACATATCCCAGCTGAGGAGCATCTACCCCCATAAAACCCAGAAATTCTAGGTCAGTAAGTTACAGGCTGCCAGCATCCAACTGCCCATACTCTGGGTTACCTAGAATAGCTCTACTGAATAAAAGTGGATGTAAAACTAATCATCCTGCTAAAAAGGAGCTAAACATTGCTACACTGAATAAAAGTTTCCTGACAGGATGCAGTTCAAAAGTAGATGAAGTAATGATAAGTAAGGGACTAGATTGTTTACATAGCTAGGAAACAAGGAGACTAGATATTTTTCGTATCTAGGAAACAAGGAGACTACATAGTTTACGTATCTAGGAAACAAGGAGACTAGATAGTTTACGTATCTAGGAAACAAGGAGACTAGATAGTTTACGTATCTAGGAAACAAGGAGACTAGATAGTTTACGTATCTAGGAAACAAGGAGACTAGATAGTTTACGTATCTAGGAAACAAGGAGACTAGATAGTTTACGTATCTCGGAAACAAGGACTCTAGATAGTTTACATATCTAGGAAACAAGGAGACTAGATGTTTTACGTATCTAGGAAACAAGGAGACTAGATATTTTACGTATCTAGGAAACAAGGAGGCTAGATAGTTTACGTATCTAGGAAACAAGGAGACTAGATAGTTTACATATCTAGGAAACAAGGAGACTAGATAGTTTACGTATCTAGGAAACAAGGAGACTAGATATTTTACGTATCTAGGAAACAAGGAGACTAGATAGTTTATGTATCTAGGAAACAAGGAGACTCGATAGTTTACATATCTAGAAAACAAGGAGACTAGATAGTTTACGTATCTAGGAAACAAGGAGACTAGATAGTTTACGTATCTAGGAAACAAGGAGACTAGATAGTTTACATATCTAGGAAACAAGGAGACTAGATAGTTTAAGTATCTAGGAAACAAGGAGACCAGATATTTTATGTATCTAGGAAACAAGGAGACTAGATATTTTATGTATCTAGGAAACAAGGAGACTAGATATTTTATGTATCTAGGAGACAGGGTGGAAGGACTGTCTCTTGGCCTCACATGAAGATAGACTAGAAATGGTCCGACAATTTTTTTTGTGAGAGAGTCTTCTGAATACAGTATGTTATGTTATCAAAATCACTGACAGACTCATGACAATCAGATTCCATTGTAAAGAGATGGCAGTATTCATAATCTCAGCCTAGGCCCCACAGCACGGCTGTGACACTGAGGAAAAGAGTGCGGTCAGGCAGAGGCTGAAGGCCTTCTTAGATAAAGCAAGACAAAAATGAGTTGGTCCTGATAATGGAGGACGTCAATGCTCATATCAGGATAGACAGAGCAGGATAGGAGGACTGCTTGGGTTGACATGGTTGAAGCAAAATGAATAAAGAAAGAAAGGCCATTCTAGACTTGTATTTGGCCAATAGCCTGATGAAGGCCAAAACATGATTCGCCAATACAGAGAAAAGATCACAGACAAGAGTGGTTACTATGCAACTCGGGCAGACTTCCTCCTAATAAGGAAAGGATACTGTGGTCAAATCAGAGATTGCAAAGTCATCTCTAGTAAAGCATTTGGCTCCTAGCATAAACCACTGTTAACTACAATCATCTGCAAGCAGTAGTGAGAAGATGCCAAGGTTAACAGAAATTACACTGAAAACCTATAAGGTGACTGGAGTGAAAACAACAGTTTGAGGAAATAATCGGAAAGAGGAGGAACAATTTAGAGTCAAAAAAGAATGGCAGCACCTCAAAACAGCTAGCAAGTGGACGATAGAACTAAAATATGCAAATGACATAGAAAGTTACATAAAAACAGATGGTAGTAAAATGCAGAAGTCCAGGAAATTATCAAAAACAAAAAGTAAAAAAGGGATTGCATGAAGAAGTAGAAGATAGAAAAAATGGAGCAGGTTAAGTTGGAATACTGGCTAACAATCAGATTAAGAGAGTAGTCAAAAGGCATTAGAGAAACACTATCCTAACAATCAGGTTAAGAGAGTAGTCAAAAGGCGTTAGAGAAACACCATCCTAACAATCAGGTTAAGAGAGTAGTCAAAAGGCATTAGAGAATCACTATCCTAACAATCAGGTTAAGAGAGTAGTCAAAAGGCATTAGAGAAACACTATCCTAACAATCAGGTTAAGAGAGTAGTCAAAAGGCGTTAGAGAAACACCATCCTAACAATCAGGTTAAGAGAGTAGTCAAAAGGCATTAGAGAAACACTATCCTAACAATCAGGTTAAGAGAGTAGTCAAAAGGCATTAGAGAAACACTATCCTAACAATCAGGTTAAGAGAGTAGTCAAAAGGCATTAGAGAAACACTATCCTAACAATCAGGTTAAGAGAGTAGTCAAAAGGCATTAGAGAAACACTATCCTAACAATCAGGTCAAGAGAAGTAGTCAAAAGGCATTAGAGAAACACTATCCTAACAATCAGGTCAAGAGAGTAGTCAAAAGGCATTAGAGAAACACTATCCTAACAATCAGGTCAAGAGAGTAGTCAAAAGGCATTAGAGAAACACTATCCTAACAATCAGGTTAAGGGAGTAGCCAAAAGGCATTAGAGAAACACTATCCTAACAATCAGGTTAAGAGAGTAGTCAAAAGGCGTTAGAGAAACACTATCCTAACAATCAGGTTAAGAGAGTAGTCAAAAGGCATTAGAGAAACACTATCCTAACAATCAGGTTAAGAGAGTAGTCAAAAGGCATTAGAGAAACACTATCCTAACAATCAGGTTAAGAGAGTAGTCAAAAGGCATTAGAGAAACACTATCCTAACAATCAGGTTAAGAGAGTAGTCAAAAGGCATTAGAGAAACACTATCCTAACAATCAGGTTAAGAGAGTAGTCAAAAGGCATTAGAGAAACACTATCCTAACAATCAGGTTAAGAGAGTAGCCAAAAGGCATTAGAGAAACACTATCCTAACAATCAGGTTAAGAGAGTAGTCAAAAGGCATTGGAGAAACACTATCCTAACAATCAGGTTAAGTGAGCAGTCAAAAGGCATTGGAGAAACACTATCAAAAAACAAGTAATCTCCGTGGTATCCCCAAAGTCTCAAAACAACCCACTAAAGGGTAGTGGGTCTAAAAACAAAACAGTGTAAGAAGCTTCTCTGTGTGGAAGATTTTCAGTCCATATATTTCTAGTTAATCACTGTATATTAATCAGATCAGACAATAGTAGTAAAAGTAGCGAACGTAAGCTCGTCATGTCAAAAAGTAATAATAGAAAATATATAATTCTACAGCATTACTAAGTATTCGAAAGTAATCCAAGCAAGGCAGGCAGTCTGTCACAGTATCAAAAATATTATTGAAGAAAACTGGGACATTGCCACAGGAAACCCTTTTCTGATTAACATCTTAGGTGAAGCCCCATCATTTGTTTATAGGAAGGCCAGGAATATTAGAAGTTTTGTTGAATTTAAACCTAGACCATGTGAGAAAAGCAGTAAAAGTTGTGAAATTAATTGTACATTTTGTATATTTATACAGCAAGGTGATAGTTTTTATTGCCCTTATTTAAAGAAGATCATTAAAACCAGTGCAGAGGGTGACTGTAACACTAAAAAAGTAATTTACAGGGCACAGTGCAATGAATGTGATGCATTCTATGTGGGCAAGACTGTAAATAAACTCAAACAAAGGATTTCATGTCATCTGTCAGAAATCCGCTCTGGATGTAAAAATAATGCACTAGCCAAACACCTTTCTCTTCATAAAAGACACACAGGTTTTAAGTTCCAGATCCTGGATCGCATAGACATGGGTGATCTTGAAGGAGACATCCCGAACATTCTGGAGAAACATGGACTCATGTGGCAATTAAAGCTGAACTCGTTTAGAAAGTCTGGACTAAACTACTACTGTTCAATTAAAAGTGCAGTGGAACTTAGAAAATTGCCACATTGTTTACATGACTAATTGTATTTTATTTTATTTTTTTCTACAAATTGGTTTTAAATACCATTTTAAATCATTTGAAATTTAAGTGTATATTTTGTTTCCATCATCATACATATATTTTTTTTATTTTTTTTTCTGGTTTTCTTTTTCCACTTTATTCAAAATGATGGTAATAACAATACTAACTAATTATACAATTATATAGGTGTTTGGGGTTCTTGTACACAGACCTGAAGAAGTCTAGAAGGACGAAAGCGATCTTTGTTAACAATAGGTTATGAAAACAGAAACTGATTTTACATGCAAAATGTATATGTATATATTTATATATAATTTTGATCGCAAAATGAACTAAGGTTGATATATTTCCAGCCATGTAGTATATTGCCTTGTATAAAATCACAGACTTAATAATCTACTTATTAATTTGGTTAAATAAGATGTACCATTAAAGTACATTAGGGCTATATATTATTATGACAGCTACTAGGTAGGGCAGGACCAGCTCGAATGTCACACTGATGGGGGAAGGGATGTGAATTTAACATGTGTACCAATAACACTTTGTTTTACAGCACAATAAACCACTCCCATGCCTGATAAAAAGTATATATATATTTAGAAAGCTTGTGAGGAAATTATTACTCTATTTTTGTTTTACTTGGATCGCTTGTCTGTGTACTTAATAAAGAATTTTGACTGGAAACAGGCTGCCTGCCTTGCTTGGATTACTTTTGAATACTTAGTAATGCTGTAGAATTATATATTTTCTATTATTACTTTTTGACTTGACGAGTTTACGTTCACTACTTCTACTACTATTATCTGATCTGATTAATATACAGTGA
This sequence comes from Protopterus annectens, assembly GCF_019279795.1. Classification (NCBI taxonomy): domain Eukaryota; kingdom Metazoa; phylum Chordata; order Ceratodontiformes; family Protopteridae; genus Protopterus; species Protopterus annectens. The sequence continues at coordinate 1,869,888,622 of NC_056732.1, forward strand.
TTAACTAGAAATATATGGACTGAAAATCTTCCACACAGAGAAGTTTCTTACACTGTTTTGGAGAAACACTATCCTAACAATCAGGATAACAGAGTAGTCAAAAGGCATTAGAGAAACACTATCTTAACAATCAGGATAAGAGAGTAGTCAAAAGGCATTAGAGAAACACTATCCTAACAATCAGGTTAAGAGAGTAGCCAAAAGGCATTAGAGAAACACTATCCTAACAATCAGGTTAAGAGAGTAGTCAAAAGGCATTAGAGAAACACTATCCTAACAATCAGGTTAAGAGAGTAGTCAAAAGGCATTAGAGAAACACTATCCTAACAATCAGGTTAAGAGAGTAGCCAAAAGGCATTAGAGAAACACTATCCTAACAATCAGGTTAAGAGAGTAGTCAAAAGGCATTAGAGAAACACTATCCTAACAATCAGGTTAAGAGAGTAGTCAAAAGGCATTAGAGAAACACTATCCTAACAATCAGGTTAAGAGAGTAGTCAAAAGGCATTAGAGAAACACTATCCTAACAATCAGGTTAAGAGAGTAGTCAAAAGGCATTAGAGAAACACTATCCTAACAATCAGGTCAAGAGAGTAGTCAAAAGGCGTTAGAGAAACACTATCCTAACAATCAGGTCAAGAGAGTAGTCAAATGGCATTAGAGAATCACTATCCTAGCAATCAGGTCAAGAGAGTAGTCAAAAGGCATTAAAGAAACACTACCCTAACAATCAAGTCAAGAGAGTAGTCAAAAGGCATTAGAGAAACACTATCCTAACAATCAGGTCAAGAGAGTAGTCAAAAGGCATTAGAGAAACACTATCCTAACAATCAGTTTAAGAGAGTAGTCAAAAGGCATTAGAGAAACACTATCCTAACAATCAGGTTAAGAGAGTAGCCAAAAGGCGTCAGAGAAACACTATCCTAACAATCAGGTTAAGAGAGTAGTCAAAAGGCGTTAGAGAAACACTATCCTAACAATCAGGTTAAGAGAGTAGTCAAAAGGCGTTGGAGAAACACTATCCTAACAATCAGGTTAAGAGAGTAATCAAAAGGCGTTAGAGAAACACTATCCTAACAATCAAGTTAAGAGAGTAGTCAAAAGGCGTTAGAGAAACACTATCCTAACAATCAGGTTAAGAGAGTAGTCAAAAGGCGTTAGAGAAACACTATCCTAACAATCAGGTTAAGAGAGTAGTCAAAAGGCATTAGAGAAACACTATCCTAACAATCAGGTTAAGAGAGTAGTCAAAAGGCATTAGAGAAACACTATCCTAACAATCAGGTTAAGAGAGTAGTCAAAAGACGTTAGAGAAACACAATCCTAACAATCAGGTTAAGAGAGTAGTCAAAAGGCATTAGAGAAACGCTATCCTAACAATCAGGTAAAGACAGTAGTCAAAAGGCATTAGAGAAACACTATCCTAACAATCAGGTTAAGAAGGTAGTCAAAAGGCGTTAGAGAAACGCTATCCTAACAATCAGTTTAAGAGAGTAGTCAAAAGGCATTAGAGAATCACTATCCTAACAATCAGATTAAGAGAGTAGTCAAAAGGCATTAGAGAAACACTATCCTAACAATCAGGTTAAGAGAGTAGTCAAAAGGCATGCTAGAGAAACACTATCCTAACAATCAGGTTAAGAGAGTAGTCAAAAGGCGTAAGAGAAACACTATCCTAACAATCAGGTTAAGAGAGTAGTCAAAAGGCATTAGAGAAACACTATCCTAACAATCAGGTTAAGACAGTAGTCAAAAGGCATTAGAGAAACACTATCCTAACAATCAGGTTAAGAAAGTAGTCAAAAGGCGTTAGAGAAACACTATCCTAACAATCAGGTTAAGAGAGTAGTCAAAAGGCATTAGAGAAACACTATCCTAACAATCAGGTTAAGAGAGTAGTCAAAAGGCATTAGAGAAACACTATCCTAACAATCAGGTTAAGAGAGTAGCCAAAAGGCATTAGAGAAACACTATCCTAACAATCAGGTTAAGAGAGTAGTCAAAAGGCATTAGAGAAACACTATCCTAACAATCAGGTTAAGAGAGTAGTCAAAAGGCATTAGAGAAACACTATCCTAACAATCAGGTTAAGAGAGTAGTCAAAAGGCATTAGAGAAACACTATCCTAACAATCAGGTTAAGAGAGTAGTCAAAAGGCATTAGAGAAACACTATCCTAACAATCAGGTTAAGAGAGTAGTCAAAAGGCATTAGAGAAACACTATCCTAACAATCAGGTTAAGAGAGTAGTCAAAAGGCATTAGAGAAACACTATCCTAACAATCAGGTTAAGAGAGTAGTCAAAAGGCATTAGAGAAACACTATCCTAACAATCGGGTTAAGAGAGTAGTCAAAAGGCATTAGAGAAACACTATCCTAACAATCAGGTTAAGAGAGTAGTCAAAAGGCATTAGAGAAACACTATCCTAACAATCAGGTTAAGAGAGTAGTCAAAAGGCATTAGAGAAACACTATCCTAACAATCAGGTTAAGAGAGTAGTCAAAAGGCATTAGAGAAACACTATCCTAACAATCAGGTTAAGAGAGTAGCCAAAAGGCATTAGAGAAACACTATCCTAACAATCAGGTTAAGAGAGTAGTCAAAAGGCATTGGAGAAACACTATCCTAACAATCAGGTTAAGTGAGCAGTCAAAAGGCATTGGAGAAACACTATCAAAAAACAAGTAATCTCTGTGGTATCTCCAAAGCCTCAAAACAACCCACTAAAGGGTAGTGGGTCTAAAAACAAAACAGTGTAAGAAACTACTCTGTGTGGAAGATTTTCAGTCCATATATTTCTAGTTAATCACTGTATATTAATCAGATCAGACAATAGTAGTAAAAGTAGCGAACGTAAGCTCGTCATGTCAAAAAGTAATAATAGAAAATATATAATTCTACAGCATTACTAAGTATTCAAAGTAATCCAAGCAAGGCAGGCAGTCTGTCACAGTATCAAAATATTATTGAAGAAAACTGGGACATTGCCACAGGAAACCCTTTTCTGATTAACATCTTAGGTGAAGCCCCATCATTTGTTTATAGGAAGGCCAGGAATATTAGAAGTTTTGTTGAATTTAAACCTAGACCATGTGAGAAAAGCAGTAAAAGTTGTGAAATTAATTGTATATTTTGTATATTTATACAGCAAGGTGATAGTTTTTATTGCCCTTATTTAAAGAAGATCATTAAAACCAGTGCAGAGGGTGACTGTAACACTAAAAAAGTAATTTACAGGGCACAGTGCAATGAATGTGATGCATTCTATGTGGGCAAGACTGTAAATAAACTCAAGCGAAGGATTTCATGTCATCTGTCAGAAATCCGCTCTGGATGTAAAAATAATGCACTAGCCAAACACCTTTCTCTTCATAAAAGACACACAGGTTTTAAGTTCCAGATCCTGGATCGCATAGACATGGGTGATCTTGAAGGAGACATCCCGAACATTCTGGAGAAACATGGACTCATGTGGCAATTAAAGCTGAACTCGTTTAGAAAGTCTGGACTAAACTACTACTGTTCAATTAAAAGTGCAGTGGAACTTAGAAAATTGCCACATTGTTTACATGACTAATTGTATTTTATTTTATTTTTTCTACAAATTGGTTTTAAATACCATTTTAAATCATTTGAAATTTAAGTGTATATTTTGTTTCCATCATCATACATATATTTTTTTTTTAATTTTTTTTTCTGGTTTTCTTTTTTCCACTTTATTCAAAATGATGGTAATAACAATACTAACTAATTATACAATTATATAGGTTTTTAGGGTTCTTGTACACAGACCTGAAGAAGTCTAGAAGGACGAAAGCGATCTTTGTTAACAATAGGTTATGAAAACAGAAACTGATTTTTACATGCAAAATGTATATGTATATATTTATATATAATTTTTGATCGCAAAATGAACTAAGGTTGATATATTTCCAGCCATGTAGTATATTGCCTTGTATAAAATCACAGACTTAATAATCTACTTATTAATTTGGTTAAATAAGATGTACCATTAAAGTACATTAGAGCTATATATTATTATGACAGCTACTAGGTAGGGCAGGACCAGCTCGAATGTCACACTGATGGGGGAAGGGATGTGAATTTAACATGTGTACCAATAACACTTTGTTTTACAGCACAATAAACCACTCCCATGCCTGATAAAAAGTATATATATATTTAGAAAGCTTGTGAGGAAATTATTACTCTATTTTTGTTTTACTTGGATCGCTTGTCTGTGTACTTAATAAAGAATTTTTGACTGGAAACAGGCTGCCTGCCTTGCTTGGATTACTTTTGAATACTTAGTAATGCTGTAGAATTATATATTTTCTATTATTACTTTTTGACTTGACGAGTTTACGTTCACTACTTCTACTACTATTATCTGATCTGATTAATATACAGTGATTAACTAGAAATATATGGACTGAAAATCTTCCACACAGAGAAGTTTCTTACACTGTTTTGGAGAAACACTATCCTAACAATCAGGATAACAGAGTAGTCAAAAGGCATTAGAGAAACACTATCTTAACAATCAGGATAAGAGAGTAGTCAAAAGGCATTAGAGAAACACTATCCTAACAATCAGGTTAAGAGAGTAGCCAAAAGGCATTAGAGAAACACTATCCTAACAATCAGGTTAAGAGAGTAGTCAAAAGGCATTAGAGAAACACTATCCTAACAATCAGGTTAAGAGAGTAGTCAAAAGGCATTAGAGAAACACTATCCTAACAATCAGGTTAAGAGAGTAGCCAAAAGGCATTAGAGAAACACTATCCTAACAATCAGGTTAAGAGAGTAGTCAAAAGGCATTAGAGAAACACTATCCTAACAATCAGGTTAAGAGAGTAGTCAAAAGGCATTAGAGAAACACTATCCTAACAATCAGGTTAAGAGAGTAGTCAAAAGGCATTAGAGAAACACTATCCTAACAATCAGGTTAAGAGAGTAGTCAAAAGGCATTAGAGAAACACTATCCTAACAATCAGGTCAAGAGAGTAGTCAAAAGGCGTTAGAGAAACACTATCCTAACAATCAGGTCAAGAGAGTAGTCAAATGGCATTAGAGAATCACTATCCTAACAATCAGGTCAAGAGAGTAGTCAAAAGGCATTAAAGAAACACTACCCTAACAATCAAGTCAAGAGAGTAGTCAAAAGGCATTAGAGAAACACTATCCTAACAATCAGGTCAAGAGAGTAGTCAAAAGGCATTAGAGAAACACTATCCTAACAATCAGTTTAAGAGAGTAGTCAAAAGGCATTAGAGAAACACTATCCTAACAATCAGGTTAAGAGAGTAGCCAAAGGCGCCAGAGAAACACTATCCTAACAATCAGGTTAAGAGAGTAGTCAAAAGGCGTTAGAGAAACACTATCCTAACAATCAGGTTAAGAGAGTAGTCAAAAGGCATTGGAGAAACACTATCCTAACAATCAGGTTAAGAGAGTAATCAAAAGGCGTTAGAGAAACACTATCCTAACAATCAGGTTAAGAGAGTAGTCAAAAGGCGTTAGAGAAACACTATCCTAACAATCAGGTTAAGAGAGTAGTCAAAAGGCATTAGAGAAACACTATCCTAACAATCAGGTTAAGAGAGTAGTCAAAAGGCATTAGAGAAACACTATCCTAACAATCAGGTTAAGAGAGTAGTCAAAAGGCATTAGAGAAACACTATCCTAACAATCAGGTTAAGAGAGTAGTCAAAAGGCGTTAGAGAAACACAATCCTAACAATCAGGTTAAGAGAGTAGTCAAAAGGCATTAGAGAAACGCTATCCTAACAATCAGGTAAAGACAGTAGTCAAAAGGCATTAGAGAAACACTATCCTAACAATCAGGTTAAGAAGGTAGTCAAAAGGCGTTAGAGAAACGCTATCCTAACAATCAGTTTAAGAGAGTAGTCAAAAGGCATTAGAGAATCACTATCCTAACAATCAGGTTAAGAGAGTAGTCAAAAGGCATTAGAGAAACACTATCCTAACAATCAGGTTAAGAGAGTAGTCAAAAGGCGTTAGAGAAACACTATCCTAACAATCAGGTTAAGAGAGTAGTCAAAAGGCGTTAAGAGAAACACTATCCTAACAATCAGGTTAAGAGAGTAGTCAAAAGGCATTAGAGAAACACTATCCTAACAATCAAGTTAAGACAGTAGTCAAAAGGCATTAGAGAAACACTATCCTAACAATCAGGTTAAGAAAGTAGTCAAAAGGCGTTAGAGAAACACTATCCTAACAATCAGTTTAAGAGAGTAGTCAAAAGGCATTAGAGAATCACTATCCTAACAATCAGGTTAAGAGAGTAGTCAAAACGCATTAGAGAAACACTATCCTAACAATCAGGTTAAGAGAGTAGTCAAAAGGCGTTAAGAGAAACACTATCCTAACAATCAGGTTAAGAGAGTAGTCAAAAGGCATTAGAGAAACACTATCCTAACAATCAGGTTAAGACAGTAGTCAAAAGGCATTAGAGAAACACTATCCTAACAATCAGGTTAAGAAAGTAGTCAAAAGGCGTTAGAGAAACACTATCCTAACAATCAGTTTAAGAGAGTAGTCAAAAGGCATTAGAGAATCACTATCCTAACAATCAGGTTAAGAGAGTAGTCAAAAGGCATTAGAGAAACACTATCCTAACAATCAGGTTAAGAGAGTAGTCAAAAGGCATTAGAGAAACACTACCCTAACAATCAGGTTAAGAGAGTAGTCAAAAGGCGTTAAGAGAAACACTATCCTAACAATCAGGTTAAGAGAGTAGTCAAAAGGCGTTAGAGAAACACTATCCTAGCAATCAGGTTAAGAGAGTAGTCAAAAGGCGTTAGAGAAACACTATCCTAACAATCAGGTTAAGAGAGTAGTCAAAAGGCATTAGAGAAACACTATCCTAACAATCAGGTTAAGAGAGTAGTCAAAAGGCATTAGAGAAACACTATCCTAACAACCAGGTCAAGAGAGTAGTCAAAAGGCATTAGAGAAACACTATCCTAACAATCAGGTCAAGAGAGTAGTCAAAAGGCATTAGAGAAACACTATCCTAACAATCAGGTCAAAAGAGTAGTCAAAAGGCATTAGAGAAACACTATCCTAACAATCAGGTCAAGAGAGTAGTCAAAAGGCATTAGAGAAAAACTATCCTAACAATCAGGTCAAGGGAGTAGTCAAAAGGAATTAGAAAAACACTACCAGCTTATGTAAAGTAACTCATGAGGTGGCACAAAGAAGTACTATTAGGCTGCAAGACAATGACAGACAGTTCTGGAAGACAGCCAAAAGGCACCACAAGAGATGACAGCAACAACCTGCTTATCAGTTCACAGGACAACAATGACAGATGAAAGTAGTGCTTCCTGCAGCTTTTGAATGAAGAAAACCCCACAGAAATTGTACTGTATCTGTTGTTAAGGTCCACGATGATTCACTCCATAGCTTTGCAGATAAGACTAGTCAGACTAGTAGGTCTATATTTCCTGGAGTCAGTGGAAGCACCACCTTTGTGCAAAGGAATAACGGTGACCATTTTCCATTCAGCTGGGACAAAGCCGGTGCTTAAGACTATGACTAAAAAGAGTACCCAATGGTGTTGCTAATTCTTGTTGGAGCCCATGTAGGATGCAGCCTGGGATGTTATCAGGTCCCATAGATGCTGTGTTTTGGCCTTAGAGAGGGTGTTTATGCTCTGCTCTTTAGAGATACAAGGTAGGGGACAGATGGTAGGGATGTCATGGCGTAGGTGTGGCAGGGACAGGGGAGTGAAGTTTTTCACAGAACCTGTTGGCCAACAGGTTAGCTATGCCCACAGGCTCAATATATGTGGTATCATAAACTGCCAGTTCACCACAAATCTGGGCCTTTCCTTTTAGGTTACAGATGTAACTAAAGAACACCTTATGGTTGTCCTTAGTTGAGGAAGCTAATTTGGATTCATAGTTTGCTTTGGAAGACTTCACAAGAAGTCTTATATGCTTGTTTAAGCTGAGAAGGAAGTGTTTCCAGTCTATGGTTTGCTTCCTCTTACTCTTAGACAGCAATTTCTTCCTCTTATTGAAAAGCCTGTTAATGGCAATTGTCCACCAGGCAGGTTTGCTCCTCCCTGAGGAACTTGTTTTGGTCCTATCTCCTCTTATTGAAAAGCCTGTTAATGGCAATTGTCCACCAGGCAGGTTTGCTCCTCCCTGAGGAACTTGTTTTGGTCCTATCAGGTATGGCTGAGTCAATGCAGTTATACAGGTGTTTGTATAAAGCATTGGTGTAGAACTCAGCATAGTTGCCAATTCCATTGCGGGGGGTGTGAAGTGAAGCTGTTTATACCATCACGTAAGATGTTATAATCTGCTTTGGAGAAGTTTTTTTTTAGTTTAGTTGCTGCTGGGGAGGAGGGGTCAGGTGTGATTATTACTTTGAATGAGACTGATTTGTGGTCAGATCTCACCAGGGAAGGCCTCACTATGGGAGTGCTACTGTGGGTCCCCATATTGGTAGGCACTAGATCCAGGATGTTGGCACCCCTTGCAGGGGTGTCAACCAGCTGGTCCAGGGCACTAGAGTTAACTAAGTCAAAGAACCTTTAGGCAAGTGAGTTTGAGCATGAGTAATTTTATTTTTCATTTATTTATTTTACATTTGTTAACCGGGAAAGTCCAACTTGGAAAAAAGACAATTTTCAGCGGATGCCCACGGAGAAATGCTCCAGACACATGTCTTTGTAATGTGGGAGGAAACCGGAGCACCCGGATGAAACCCACACAAATGCAGGGAGGATATGCAGACTCCACACAGAAGGCACCCCAGCTGAGATTCGAACAAGAGAACCTCTTGCTGTGAGGCGACAATGTTACCGCTGCTCCACTGTGCTGTCCACCCATTTACCCAGTCAATGCATGGGTAGTTAAAGTCACCCAAAACCATAGTGCTCGGATGTACCTTGACAGACTTAATTAGATCAAAATAGGCAGAGTGGGTGTCCTGATTCATGGTGGGGGGTCCTGTACTTGAATAGGTATCCTACCAACAGTTAATTGCACCTGAAGTATCTCTAGGGCATCATACTGTTTAACCAATCTGGAGGTGTATTTATCTTTAATGAATACTGAAACACCACCTCCTCTAGTTTTCACACCTTCAGGTTGTGGTCCGAACGCGTGGAAGGAGGTGTAACCTGGTATAGCTGGGGTGCTCTCCACAGCCTTGAACCAGGTCTCCGTGACTGCACAAATGTCTGTGTCTTCCAAGGTGAGGACTGCTTCTAGTGCATGCAGTTTCATGTTAAGACTCCTACCATTTAGCAGCATAACCTTAAGGTTGTTTTTAGATGGAGTTTTTACCTTGGGAATTTTGTCTTTGAGACACTGCCTAAAAATGGTACTATGGGGGTGGCAAGAGCCTTAACCAGTAGACGAAATCCCAGGGGTGACAGATGAAGACCATCTCTGGCAAAGCATCGAGGTCTGTAGATTGTGTCATCCTAGACTGACAGATACTCGATCCCCTTAGAATGACACCAGAAACTAAGCCAATTATTGAAGTCAATCATTTTCTGCTTGTAGTGAGGTATCATCCTTGTTGAAGGTAAAATGCTGCTTAAGGCTGGGGACATACCTGCCTGAGACACATAATGCGAGAGCTCAGTCATGTCTCTCTTCATATAGTCCAGAGAGGTACATCTCAAATCATTCACACCAGCATGGACTGTGATGGAGTCATAACAGTGCCTGTTGTTGAGAGACTTGAGTGCATGTGTGGTATAGCGTATCCTGGCACCTGACAGACAGCTGACCATGACCTTTTCCTTATCCAGCCTGGTGAGAGGGACATCTGTGTGTCTCACGATGGAATCGCCTATGACTAATATGTTTGCTTTTGTGTTTTGCCTTAAGGGCTTGACAGGTGAGACACTGGTCCACAAGCTATTATGTGTATTGTGTTCTGTAGAGGAAGTTTTATGTGTAGCATGCTTGTGTTTAGGGTGACATAGGGTGCGTAATTGTAGACATGGCTCCTGATGGTATCCAAACACTACTGGTTTAGAAACTGGTTCACTTTTTCACCAGAAAGGTATACAATTGTTTAATAGTCACAGACTTGAATTACTCAATCTCATGTCTAAACACTATCAAATCTTAGTTAACAAACTGGTGGGTGAAGTTATTGACTTAGACGATGAGATCAAATCGGACAATGATTTTTCCATGGTACCAGTTTGATTACATTAGAATGTTTAATAGCATCAATCAACAGATGCAAAAATTTAAGTAAACAAAAGTAAAAAAACTACAAAGAGACCAGAAGGATTATAGTAATGGAGTAGCCTATCCAAACCCACCAGCTTCACAGACATGGAACCCCACTGGAGGTATGTATACACAGGTCCAAAACCAAGGAAACATTGCAGAGGATAATCAGGAGGAAGTGATGTCACCTAGACCAGGTACGAGTAACTCAAGTAACACAAACTACATGGAGAGTGATATTGGGGCGGATAACGATTTGTTTCGGCATAATCGGCCTGAAAATGGGAATCTTGTTCAAACTCAACAAGTTAACGTGCAAAATAATTTTTCCAAGTCCCAGGGACAGAACCACAATCGGCAACATCAAAATCAACCTTGAACGTACATTACCCGGGGAGCCAACTGACGAAAAAGGTAACTTATTAACAATGAATTATTACTACGGAATGAGAATCCTTGCAACATAGTTACTAACAAGGAAGGGGATTTCAAGATTTACAATTATTCAGATTATGTAATGGACAACAAACTAGTTGACTTGTTTGCTGAAGGAATGTCCTTTATACCTTCAAAACATTTGGACTTAGCGACACTACTATTGGATTTTTAGTTGTATATCCGTAAACTGAACATATCGGTCCTACTGGGCAACCAAGCCTGGAAGGAGGATGTACTACGTATTTCTAGCACATTTAACCCACCGACCCACCCAACACTTTCTCTATTTGATTGTATTTGTTAACTAGATTTCAGATCTAGGTTTGATACACTGAATGGCACTTTCAGTAAAGGTAATGTGTCCAAAACAGAGTTGGGTGCTTTAACTTACTTTAGAGGCTTACCAATACGTATAATGAAGCCAGATAAAGGGGGTGGGTTGGTTGCAATGAATGTCACAGATTACATAGAAAGGATGCAAAATGTACTTGATAGTGATGCATACACCAAAGTTAGTTTGAACTAATTAAATGTGGCCTATGGGCGTATCAGATCATTTACTAATGATCTGTTTATTGATGCCTCCATTGATGTACACATGTATGACTATCTTTCAACACCATCTCCTAGAATACTGATGTTCTGTATTTCAAAGATTCAAAAGTGTGTTGTGGATCCATCAATGAGGGCTTTGGTGAATGCTAGACAGTCTATAACTTACCCATGTGCAAAAGTAGTTGATTCAATTCTTAAGAAATACATTTCCCAAGAGTCCCAGATATGTAATAACTCTTGGTCTTTTTTGTCAGAGATTAATGACTTGGTGTTTAGGGGTGAATTCACCCTTTTGACTGTAGACATGTGTGATCTATATACCTCTATAACGCATACTTTGAGGACTGAATGGGTGGCTGACCACATGAGATCGAAAAGTGCGTCCCTGGACAAAATAAGGTTAATTGAGGACTTACTGGGTATTATCTTGGCAAACAACTATGTGATGTTTGATAAGAAGTTTTACTTACAAAGAATCAGAGTAGCAATGGGCTCACCATGTGGGGTGAGTTTCCCCAACTTGGCAATGGCCTATTGGGAACATGAATTCATTATGGGTAACAGTACCATCAGTATACACATTGTTTTTTATACCCGGTTTATTGATGATATTTTTATGATCATGAAAGGAGATATAAATAAGGCCAATGATATGGTCAATTATTTAAATAACACTACTGACTTTTTGATGTTCACTAGTTCCTATCATGAGGATATAATAGCCTACCTCGATGTCGAATTAAAGAAGGATAGGACTAATCAGAAGTACATCTCAAGGATTTATAGGAAAAAAACCTATTGTAACACCTTTTTACATTTCACTAGCTCGCACCCGTTTCATCAAAAGAAATCAGTCCTTAAGGGCCAACTGGTGTGGGCAGTGAGAATGATTAGTGAGGACGAAGCATTCAAGGATGAATATGTAAATCTTAGTCAGATGTTTTCACATACAAGTTACCCAGAAGTTCTTATAACTCAAATAGTAACTGAAGTTCAAACCAAATGGAGAACAGGTTTTTATGTACGTATACTAACTGGGAGGGAGTTTAATATCAACAGAAATGTGAGCCCCTGTTCTGAATCGACAGTCCAATTGGACATCAACAAAATGCCTGGTAGTTTTACCAGTTCTCCCTATTCCTTGAGCTTTATAACCTCTTTTAGTATGGATGCACAGGAAATGAAAAAGATATTGGTTAAAAACTGGGACTTATTGATTCAAATAGGGAGATCATGCACAAGGTAGGTTCTTACGCAACAGTCATCTTTAGAAGTAGAAACCCTGGTATGTATAAATGTGATGTGTAATCAATGTAAACACTTGGAAATAGGACATAGCTTTAAGATTAGGAATAGAGTATATCGTACTAGATGCAGATTTAACTGTAATTCTAGATCAATAGTTTATTTAGCTCAAAGCCAACATTGTACGGCGTTTTACATTGGTAAAACGGACCGTAAACTTAGGAAATGGGTGTATGAACATATGTATTGTATTAATTGAAACAAGTTAGAAAATGCATTGGCACGGCACTGTGCCGATTACCCGACCCATAAGTTTAAATTCCGGGTTATCGACCAGGTCCCAGTGGATATTAGGGGGGGGTCCAACATCCCTACTATTGGAAAGGTTGACATTAATTTGGCAATTGAGGACGAATTCTGGTTACTCACCGGGGTTGAACGAAACTTGCTCTATTGCATGTATTTTGAAATTGAAAAGCCTGGTAAGATGATTTGTAAGTTGGATTACAACTAAATTAGACATCTGTATTAATACGGGCTGCGTTAGATTTCTTCAACTTGCTTGTTATCTAGTATTTTAGTGTTTGTTTTAATACGAACCATGTGCACATAGACTTGTACATGACAGAAAGAGGTTTAGTAATTCTGTTTTCTAGTATGCTTGACTAGTTTGTAACACCAAGGTTTAACAGCTGATGGTCACATATTGTGGCGAGCCTTAATTTAAGGATTAGTGGATAAGGAATGCTGCATCTGATGAAGTTTAGTCACTTTACTAGACGAAAAGTGCTTAATGTTATTTGGACTTGGCTTTTGTTTTACATTCATTTTATTAAATTTCATGTGGGTACAATTGTGTGGACTTCCTTAGTCTTTGTTGTCATGTTAGCCTTACAGCAAACAGCTCAGAAAGGGCAGATCATCAAAGCTACTATATGCTGATGATGTGGTACTACATGCAGACTTTGAACAGGAACTTCAAATGATATGGAACCGGAATGCAAAACTGAAGGCACATGGAATAAAACTAATACACAGAAAACATTGTTAATGGCAGAAGAAACTGACAATTTAGATAAAAGGGAAAACAGTGGAATAAGTTAAGCTTTCCAAGTATCTGGGAGGGCCGTCTGAGTACAACGGAAGTCTGACTGAGGAGTTCAAAGGTATAAGAGGAGCTGCAGCCAGCTGGCACAGAGTGTCAGGGGTAATGTATGACAGGACATTTTGAAATAATCTGAAGAGTAAGGTACAGAAAACAATGGTATGACCAGCTGGATGGCACAGAAGCATGGCTGCTGAAGTCAGAGGAATCATGGAAGTTTAAAGCTATGGGGATGAAGTGCCCAACATGTGTAGTAGCATGGACTGTAGGACAGACAAAGAAGTAAGGGCATCAGAGCAAAAGTAAAAGTAATCCTAACTATGGAGAAGGTCAAGAAAAACAGCGTACGGTGGTTCAATCACATATGCAACAAGCAGAAGCTGAGTTCATGAAGCAGATCGGGGAGTCAAGATGAAAGCAAAAGGAGATGAGGATGTCCAGCCAAGAGTTGGATGGACTGCACGAGAAAGGACCTGCATCATTCAGGCATGATTCTTAAAGAAAGAAGGAGAGTGTCTCTGAGGTGAGAGTGATGACGGTTGACACAGCACCTCGGCCCCATGATGATGACTTCAGACTGCATCACTAAGAGGCACAACAAGGAACGTCCGAATTTGATGCTAAAAGCAGCAGTGCAAGGCAAACAACTGAGCTCTGTTACCATGGCAACAAATCAGTGTTCCTACTTATATGCATCACTTTATTTCTGCAAACCTCAACAATAAAAAGTGTACTGAAATCAGCTAATGTGTTATGCTTGTTATAGGAAAATACTGTTTATTACACATGACTTCTCATGCAAACTGTCATTGGAGCATACGAACTTACTAGACTACTGGCCCTGAAGCCCTTACAAGCCTAGCCAAGAATTTAGTCCATCATTCCTTAATTACCTTTCTGTCCCCCTTTTTCCATATCAATTTAATTGATGCATAAAAATTCTTCTATCAGTCCTTTTTCCATCCATGCATTAAATACATTTATTAAAATTATCAGTTTATTTTCTGCCATTCTTATACCACTTATAATCTAAGATATCCAGTCCAGGTATTGTATCATCGACATTTTAACACCTCCTAAATAACTGCATACACACTAACCTGCTCATTGGACCTTTCTATGATGAACATGGAGTGACATTATTTTTCTGACAATTACTTATCCTCCAGTTTTGTTACTTGCTATACAGAATATGTCCATACCAGCAGTCATCTGACATAATCTTGCAGTGTCTAGCTACACAACTGCACAGATAGTCAAGTGTTATCCTTTACAGCTTCACAGGTAAGTACTAAGCCAGCTGCCCTTGCTAGCATTTTAAACTTAGTTAGATTCCCTCTTTGTGCTTGAAATAACCTGTCCCATTTGGTTACAAATTGGCCTTAACCATAACATGGTCAATAATAATATATATTTCCCCTAATGAGAATAAACAGGATCATACCATAGATAATTTGAGGGGACCCATTATACCTCTCAACTGTACAGATTTTCGCAGAATGTCCAGATTTTTGCCTCATACTTTTGATGTGTTCCTCCTAAAATCTGTACTTTTCTGGCAAATAGCTGAGAATTAAAGTCATTAAATAATGACAAACATTTAAGTATAAGGCTCCACATCCTTCAGAAAATTCATGCTAATGCAAAACCTATTATTCTATCAACTTTCTAAGTTTGTAAGAGCAATATTTAAAATCTGTCCCTATTTGTCCCCCATCATTTTAGGCTGTGTCCAGATTTTTTGATCTGGACCCATGCATGGGATAAAGCGTTTAGGAGCTACATCTGTCCATTAGTAGTACAGGGTGGGGCAGTCATGGGGTAAATGTTCTGTTTCCCATCCATAGATCTAAGCTGCACTTCAAAATGGACAGAGATGAACTTTGTTTTATGTGGATGAGAAGTCTGTTCCACAGCTTTGGTATCCCACTACGAAATCACCTGTCCCTCCAAACCATTCTGTTGATCTTTCAGAAGAGATTTAGAATAAGTTTACAATTGAAAAAACACACTGCTGTAATAGAAGCACTCAATTCCTTTGTCCAATTCACTATTTCAAACCCTTTACCCTCAAATATGTACTCTGAGGTAAATGGGAAGATACAAATTTAATGAACGAGCAAACATGATTTACAAATGCAATGAACAAACTGAAGAAAAACTGTACTACTGACTGGCTATAAATAAGCCTCACAGTTAGATTGGGAGGGGTGTGGCTGGGCCGTATAGTTTATATTAGTGATTTTTGTTTCTATATTTCCAAAGTGCTCAGGTCTGTCTTAAATACAAAATCTGGTATACATTACATAGAGGTGGGAACCTTTGCTTAAATTTAAAGATTTCCAGTAACTAAGAATATGGTTAGTGCCATGATTTTCATTTATTATTTCATTCTTCAGTTACCCACTTAATCCATTTCAGGGTCAGGGGGAACTGGATCCTGTTCTGACACACAATGGGCAGAGAAACTAACCAAAGATGGTGCCAGAATAGTGCAAGTTGTGCACACACACACACACACACACACACACACACACACACACTTTGATTCACCTTCAGGATGTCTTGGATGTGGAAGGAAACCAGAGAATCAGGCGAAAAGCTACAAAGGCACAGAAGGATATGCAGACTTCACACAAAAGAAAAGCCAGCTGAGAATTGAAAAATAGCCAAGTGCTATGAGGCAGTAACTAGTGCCAATGTTGCTGCCTTATCATGAAGTTTTATTAACTTTATTTTATGTTTTAAAACACTACAATGCCATATACTCAAAACTAAACAGTTAAATAACTGCAAATATCTAATACTGAAAACTGCAGAATAAGAACATACACAATTGCTACCACAAGAGCAACACAGTTCGATTTTAATTTTATTTTTTCATAGCTACTTTGCACTACTGTTTTAAACAACAGATAACTATTAATGCCTAGGTCCCCCACAGATACCAGTAGACTCTGCGTTCCTTAGCTCCAGCTTATGGTTCTGGTTTGGTTCCCAGCAACACAAAATTGCAAACTTTAGAAAGTCAAGACCATGCTGCCCCTTATGGTCAAGATGAGAAAATCAACAGATATTTATGTAAAAGCAGCTAGTTCCTCTACAGCTGTCAGTAGATCAGAATTCCTTACCGGCAGCTTCATGTTTCTCTGTCCCTATTCCCATCAATAACAGAAAAACTCAATGTTCATACAACTTTTATGGTTTACGATTAGAAGCACAGGGGATATTTATGTAATACAAACTACTTTTTCCTGCAGCTGACAGTGCAACAGAATTCCTTACTTACACGCCCCCATCTCTCCCCCTCAATAACACAAAATGTCATGTTTAGAAACACAAGTATATGCCCTTTTATGGTTCAGGGCTAAGGATATTTACATAATACAAAGCACTTCCCTCTGCATCTCACAGTAGCCCAGAATTCCTTTCCTGAGATTACAGCTACATGGTTTACTGCTCCTACCCCCCCTCCAAAAAAAAAAACCCACAAACGGCAGAGTTGATGATCACAAGGGACTGGAAAAGTTGAAGTCATCAGTACACAGAAAGTAGATTACCTCATCAGCACAGGAGTTCTTACCTCCAACTTCATAATCCTTAAGTTTCAGCCTGCACAAGTCACACTGTTCAGGGACTCTGTCAGCTATTTCTTGTAACTGCCAAAAACTGGCTATATAATAATAAGTCACAATAATCAATGTATTTCTGCAATTTTCTGCACAGGAAGCAAAGCTGTCTTCTGCAACTTTTTGAAAGCTAACACTCACTTCCTGTGTGTCTCTGAAATGTGCCACTACACTGTGCTGGTTACCTGATTAATATTCATGAAATAATAATGACATGAAACTACACAGGGTGGAGTTTGTATAAATATTTAATAAGATAGGCTGGTACATCCATCAGCTTTTCACCCTACACTACTAGCACAGACACTTTCACTATGAATTTGTGATTCATGTAAACCAGAACAAACTTGGTTCTATTGAGTGAGTCCCATGTTCCTTCTGGATTCTGTTGTTTGTTATTTTACAGAACCTAGACACTGTCTTGTAATTTCTAGACTTCTGCAGTCTCTTTTCTTGAACTCTGCAAGACAAAATTTAATTTCCACATGCATAGCCACTAAAAAGGCAAGCTGCAGTATTGCTAACAAGTGAATTATCGACATATATTTATCCCCTGAGGAGTACTATAAGAGATGATGTGAAATTGTTTCTTTTTTCAACTATTGCTGAGAAGTAAAAAAAAAAGAAAGAAAAGTGTGTGTGTGTGTGTGTGTGTGTGTGTGTGTGTGTGTGTGTGTGTGTGTGTGTGTGTGTGTGTAGATTATATATAATTGATTCACTGAAAACTCATTTCACGGAATTTCAATTCACCTTCAAAAAATTGCTGAAAGCTCAAATTACTGAAAACTCATTTCACTGAATCACATTTCACTGAATGTAAGTATTGTTGGGCAAATAAAACATATATGCTCTACTCCTCACGGTAGTGCAATCCTGGAGTTAGTATATATAGTTGGGGGGGGGCACAGCCCCCCAAATTGGGGGGTGTGGGGGTCTAATTCAAATTAATGAAAGACCACTTACCCGAAAATGAAATTGCCGATTCAAGATGTCCGAAACCTGATTTTAACAAATGACCGTATTGCCGAAACTTTTTTCAGAGCAAGAATCCACTTGACCAACATTTCACAAAGAAACGTACTGGAGTATCTCCAGCCCACCCAGGTTTGGGCTCCTAACTAAATATACCAAACTCCAAGATCACACTACAGTGGGGAATAGGACAAATTTCCCCATGCTGGCCATCTGGATACTTGCCCTGAGAAAAGTTTTGGCAATAAAGTTGTTCATTGAAATCAAGTTTCAGACATCTTATCTTGTCTTCAGGTAAGTGGATTTTCATTCATTTGAAGTGTGTGTGTGTGTGTGTGTGTGTGTGTGTGTGTGTGTGTGTGTGTGTGTGTGTGTGTGTGTGTATATATATATATATATATATATATATATATATATATAGTCTGTTTGGCTGAACTATAATTCAGATTTCTCTACCTTTTCTAGAAGCTGAATAGTATATCTATCCAACACTTTATATTTGTTTTCTTCCTTTCAGCAAAAGAATTACTTTACGGTTGTCCAGTCTGTCATTATTACCACCCCTTTAAAACACTATCCTAATCATGCACTAGCCTTTCTGTGAAGAAAGAATTCCTCAGAATGTTCAAATTGTGCTTTTTTTTTTACTTTCCATAATGCTCTTTCACTGTCCATCAGATCTCTTTCAAACTCAGTCCAATGGCATGTTCGTTCTCCTCTTGCTACCAGGACTAATGAGGCAAGTCAAGTGTGGAGAAAAGGTAGTCGAATAGACTGACAGATTAAGACCTAACCCCCGCAAGCCAGTTCCATATCCACTTGGGCTTCCATTCTGACAGATGACTGTCCCCTACTTCTGTGATGACCTGCCTGTTTTGGGGATGCACCCATCAGGAGCATGCAGTTACACATTACAAGACCACATTCCACTTCTGCAGGAGCACATCACCTTTACTCTGCCCCCCCCCCATATGACATGCAGTATACTATGCTGTGTTCTCTAGTAAACACCAGCAACAGAGGAGCTACACTCCTCTGCAACATATAACCCTCCTTCTTCTCCCATAAAAAAAGATGTCTGGGCATGGTCCTCCTCATTTTCCACTCTCCCCTCATCATTTTTTTAGTGACAGAGTTGTTAATCGAACCACAGTAGCCTGGGTCACAGACATTGAAAAAGAGTAGGTCCAATATTGATTCCTGTGGTTCCTCACTACAAGCTGCCCTTACTGACCTGCAACCAGAACTTTAGCAAGATATTATGGTGTCCTGTGCAGTTCTCCTTCTCTGCCACCCCCAACTTGAAGTTAAAGACCAAACAAAAGTCCTCTCCAAAGACAAAACCAGGTAGTCTGCACCCCAATCAGGGGTAATAAAATCCTAGACTTGGTCCTCACCAATATGGGACAGCTCTGCTCCCTACCAGTTGTAACTCCCTCCATGGTCAAATCGGACAACAAATCAGTCACGTTCACCTTGAGACTGAAGCCTCCAAAACTATGGTATACAGAAATTTTGCCAAGGCTAAGGTACTGAAACCGAGTGATGACCTGGCTAAATTTGACACTCCCTTCCAACTTGATTACCCCTACTGTTTATGGGATATCCTTTACCCCTAAATTCTATAAACATGTAAATAGCTGCACAGAGGCATCTATTTCCTTCCAAAGAAAATACAATTTCAGATTCAAAAATAACCCGAAATATAAACATTCTCTATAATTAAAAAAAAACTTAATTGAACATAAAAATAAATGTAATTCTCAAGATGCAAAAAAAGCTGTTGACAAACTTAACAGGGAACCCCAGACCCTCATCAACTCAACCAAAGCCATATATGATACAAAAATTGCCACCTAGGTAAAGGATAACCACAAAGTCTTCCTTATGTTAGAGACCTCAGAAACAATACCCACCAGTGTGCAGAGCTAAGAATAAATGAAATCCCATACTCAGACCCAAAGGAAATAACCAATCCACTAGAGGATAAATTTAGTTTTAACTTTACCCTACCTCCCCTCCTCCTTTTATAGATCTCATCTGTACATCTACAATCCTTTAAAGCTTCCATGAACAAGTCCTTAAAGCACTATCCATGGTCAAGTACATGCTTCTGCTGGGCCAGATATCATACTGGGCAGCTTACTGGCCACCCTGAGCAGGACCGATCAAACCCCTTACCAAGACTAATCAGTGTAGGCCACCAAACATGCTATGTACTGGGCAAATGGAGAGCAACAACTGTCATTCTCTTGCCCAAATGTGGGATGTAAACAGACCTGGGAAATTATATATCTATAAGTCTTAATAGCCTCATCTGTAAGGCCATAGAAAGGATTGCTATGGAAATGACAAATAACAACATAGGTAACCTATAAATTCTTGACCTAAGTCAGTATGGATTTGTTAAGGACAGATCCTGCCTACTTAACTGGTTGACTTCTTTGAAAAGGTTACTGAAGCAATGGATGAGGGCAAACCAGTACACACTGCATATCTAGACCTCACAAAGGTGTTCAACAACATCCCACACTCCAGTATCATAGATACACTACCCAGGCTAAATGTTACCCCCTATATAACTTATTCAATAGCAAACTGGATCAGAAATAGAACCCAAGAAATTAGGGAAGGCTGCTCTATCTTCTTCAAAAGATAGGTCACTAGTGATATACTCCGTGGTCCAGTCTTTTCACCAATTCTCTTTGACATTTACTTGTCAGAGGTCAAAGCAACTGTTAAGGGATACCAAAAATTTCCAAGAAGGCCTTTCCTAAATCAGTAGATGCTGCCAAAACCATGGACTAAAAATGAATGCCAAGATCTGTCCTTAACAAATCCAAACTGGCACACCTCATCACAAAAGGTTTCTCATCCAGAAAAAAAGAGGTCATTGTTCCCCTCTACTCATCACTCATTAGACCCATTATAGAGTACAACGCCCCTTTTGGTATGTACCTCACAAGACATCTACAACAACTGGAAAGGCCGCAAAAATACCTCACAAAGAGGATTACTGGCCTCAAACAGATGCCTTATGCAGACCGTCTCAAAAAACTCCAGCTTTACTCCATCGCATATTGCCTACTCAGACGCGATCTATGCCTAACATACAAAGCTATGTCTAACCCAGAGCTATTGGACATGCTCCACTTAAAGAAATCCCAATCCCTCCGAGCTACACACTCTAGGGACCTAAACCTTGTCACCACAATAAACAGAACATGCTGGAGGGATAGATTCCTGTCCCAGAGACTTCCCATACTCTGGAACAGACTACCTATCTATGTCAAACAGAGCTCCTCATTAGCAGTCTTCAAGAAAAATCTTGATGATTGGATGGGTAATAGGAAATTCACTCCGGGGATCACTTCTATGGTTCTGCTTGACAGAGGCACAGGAAAATAATTTTCTTGGGTGGCGAAAGCCAGGGTACCTTTTTGGCTAGGCTTGTATAGGCCCCAGGGCCGATAGCCTAGTACCTACCTATGAACCTATGAATAGTATCCTTCAGCAAGCAAGTAGTCCCTTGTAACTCTCACAGTGACAACACACCTGAAAACTGATCCGGACATGGGAACCTATGTACGTAATGAATTGTCTTGCAATCACCATGTATCCATTATTGTAAAAAAGTATGTTTTCAGTGCACAGCTGACTACTAAGGGTAATGGCATACAGATCCAATCATGTGATGTGATCATTCCACTGTATTCTGCGCTGATCACTGAGTATAATTCCCCCTTCCTTATGTTCCTGTTAAAACATCTGACACAACCTGAATGCCTACAACATTTTCCTACTAAGAAAATTAAGGGCCAAATCATAAAAACTATGCAGACCATCTCTAAGCCTTGTCCCTCCTCAAAGTGTCATATAGGCTACTGAAGGGCAGTCTCTACCTGACGTACAGTCCCTCAGCAGACCCTATCCTTTCAGACTTCCTGCTTATTTGCAGCTCCAATGGGGACATAAACACTCACTTAAGAAATTTAAATCTGTTTTGAACCATAAATAGAACATGTTAGAGAGATAGTTATGTAGCACAGAGAATGACACTTCTTTTGGAATCATTTTCCTCTCCGCTTAAAATAAAGTACTTCTTTCACACTATTTAAATGTATTCTGGACAAACAGATGAGTAACCACAAATTCATTCCTATTTTAGCACTCTTGTCCCTCATGGATATGGGCAAATGTCCTGCTTATCTCTGGGTTATTAATACTTAATATATAAGGCCTAGAAACTTCATGGGAATGTATGGCTAGGCTTCTAAAGATCATCACAGATCAATAACCTAGTAAGTATCTATGAATCAATTAACCTATAAAGATCATCACAGATCAATAACCTAGTAAGTACCTATGAATCAATTAACCTATAAAGATCATCACAGATCAATAACCAAGTAAGTATCTATGGATCAATTAACCTATAAAGATCATCACAGATCAATAACATAGTAAGTACCTATGAATCAATTAACCTATAAAGATCATCACAGATCAATAACCTAGTAAGTACCTATGAATCAATTAACCTATAAAGGTCATTACAGATGATCAATAACCTAGTAAGTACCTATGAATCAATTAACCTATAAAGACCATCACAGATCAATAACCTAGTAAGTACCTATGAATCAATTAACCTATAAAGACCATCACAGATCAATAACCTAGTAAGCACCTATGAATCGATTAACCTAGACTGTTGGATGTTGGTCCTGATGTGAGAGTACAGTGGTAAGATGACTTCTTTGGATCTTGGCAATATTCCCTTAAAAATGAACCAAGTCAGACAGAAAGGTTTCCTGATTATGGTGGAAACATGATGATTGAATAAGAGAGTGCTATCTACATAAAACCCCAGGTCTCTTATAACCACATCTGTTTGAAGAGAACAACCACTTATAACATATGAGCTTTTTTTGCCAAATGCTGCAATGCTGCAATTTGTTTTATTTATCTTGAGACTGTTTTCAGTTCACCAGAATATGCATAATGCAGACCTCTTTGGAGCAGTTTAGTATCAGTGGATGAGCATATAACAGTGTCCAGCTTGCAGTCGTCAGCAAACTTGCTCAGCCAGACTTCTGCAATATTGGATGTCTGCAAAACAAATGTCAAACAGGAGAGGGCTCAGCACTGATCCCTGTGGTGCCCCACTAGTTACAGTGTAACATTCAGAGAGGGCTCAGCACTGATCCCTGTGGTATCCCACTAGTTACAATGTTACATTCGGAGAGGGCTCAGCACTAATCCCTGTGGTGCCCCACTAGTTATAATGTTACATTCAGAGAGGGCTCCGCACTGATCCCTGTGGTACCCCACTACTTACAATGTTGCATTCAGAGACGTCCCAGAACTGATTCATGTGGTACCCCACAAGTTACAATGTTACATTCAGAGAAGGCCCAGCACTGATCACTGTGGTGCCCCACTAGTTAAATGTTACATTCAGAGAGGTCTCAGCACTGATCCCTGTGATACCCCACTAGTTATAATGTTACATTCAGAGAGTGCTCAGCACTGATCCTTGGGGTATCCCACTAGCTACAATGTTACAGTCATAGAGGGCCCAGCACTGATCCCTGTGGTGCCCCACTAGTTACAATGTTACATTCAGAGAGGGCCCAGCACTAATCACTGTGGTACCCCACTAGTTAAATGTTACATTCAGAGAGGGCCCAGCACTGATCACTGTGGTACCCCACTAGTTAAATGTTACATTCAGAGAGGGATCAGAACTAATTCCTGTGGTACCCCACTAGTTAAAATGTTACATTCAGAGAGGGCCCAGAACTGATTGCTGTGGTAACCCACTTGTTAAAATGTTACATTCAGAGAGGGCCCAGGACTGATTCCTGTGGTACCCTAGAAGTTACAATGTTACATTCAGAGAGGGCTCAGCACTGATCCCTGTGGTGCCCCACTAGTTACAATGTTACATTCAGAGAGGGCCCAGCACTGATCCCTGTGGTGCCCCACTAGTTACAATGTTACATTCAGAGAGGGCTCAGCACTGATCCCTGTGGTACCCCACTAGTTACAATGTTACATTCAGAGAGGGCTCAGCACTGATCCCTGTGGTGCCCCACTAGTTATAATGTTACATTCAGAGAGGGCTCAGCACTGATCCCTGTGGTACCCCACTAGTTACAATGTTACATTCAGAGAGGGCCCAGAACTGATTCCTGTGGTACCCCACAAGTTACAATGTTACATTCAGAGAAGGCCCAGCACTGATCACTGTGGTGCCCCACTAGTTAAATGTTACATTCAGAGAGGGCTCAGCACTGATCCCTGTGGTACCCCACTAGTTACAATGTTACATTCAGAGAGGGCTCAGCACTGATCCCTGGAGTATCCCACTAGTTACAATGTTACATTCATAGAGGGCCCAACACTGATCCCTGTGGTGCCCCACTAGTTAAAATGTTACATTCAGAGAGGGCTCAGCACTGATCCCTGTGGTGCCCCACTAGTTAAAATGTTACATTCAGAGAGGGCTCAGCATTGATCCCTGGGGTAACCCACTAGTTACAATGTTACATTCAGAGAGGGCTCAGCACTTATCCCTGTGGCACCACACTAGTTACAATGTTACATTCAGAGAGGGCTCATCACCGATCCCTGTGGTACCCCACTAGTTAAATGTTACATTCAGAGAGGGCCCAGCACTGATCACTGTGGTACCCCACTAGTTAAATGTTACATTCAGAGAGGGCTCAGAACTGATTCCTGTGGTACCCCACTACTTAAAATGTTACATTCAGAGAGGGCCCAGAACTGATTCCTGTGGTAACCCACTTGTTAAAATGTTACATTCAGAGAGGGCCCAGGATTGATTCCTGTGGTACCCTAGAAGTTACAATGTTGCATTCAGAGAGGGCCCAGCACTAATCGCTGTGGTACCCCACTAGTTACAATGTTACATTCAGAGAGGGCTCCGCACTGATCCCTGTGGTACCCCACTACTTACAATGTTACATTCAGAGAGGGTTCAACACTGATCCCTGTGGTACCCCACTAGTTACAATGTTACATTCAGAGAAGGCCCAGCACTGATTACTGTGGTACCCCACTAGTTAAATGTTACATTCACAGAGGGCACTCATCACTGTGGTACCCCACTAATTAAATGTTACATTCAGAGAGGGCCCAGCACTGATTGCTGTGGTACCCCACTAGTTACAATGTTACATTTAGAGAGGGCACAGCACTGATCACTGTGATACCCCACTAGTTACAATGTTACATTCAGAGAGGACCCAGCACTGATCCCTGGGGCACCCCACTAGTTATAATTTTACATTCAGAGAAGACCTAGCACTGATCCCTGTGGTGCCTCACTAGTTCAAATCTCACATTCAGAAAGGGCTCAGCGCTGATCCCCTCTGGTACCCCATTAGTTACTATTTTATGTTGACAGAGGGTACCAGCAAATTTAGTAAGTTAGCAATCCAGTAGTGTAGTGGTTTACATTAAGTTTGTCTAACTCTTCAATAATACTATCATAGGATATAGTACCAAAGTCATGGTTAGGCCAAGATAAGTGGAATACACAGAGTGACCACTGTGTACAGCTTCATAAACATTTATAAACAAAATTACTGGGTTCAGGAGGCAGAACTTGCCCTTCAGAAAACCAAACGGAGTGAGATCTGGATCAGTTAACTTGCTTATGTCTTTATAAATTAGTTTTGCTATGATATATCCCATGACTTTGCATATAAGGCTGGTGAGGCTGATGGGCCTATAATTACCTGGCTCTGTACAGGGGACATCTTTGTATAGAGAAGTCACTTTGTCTGTCCTCCAGGCATCAGGGCAAATTGTGTGGACAGGCTGAAGTGGAGCAGTTTAAGCAGAAGCTTGGATAGTACATACTTGGCACTTATGAGACTGCACCTTGGCATGTTATCTGCTCCCATGGAAACATTATTTATAGCATTTGACAGGGATTCTAAGACTTATTCTATGATGATTTCAGGGAAAAGTAAATGTTCAGAGATAGTGGGCACAACAATGTGGGTAGGTGGGGTAAAGTAAATACTCCATTTGTTTCCTAATATGTTGGCTACATCCTTGCAACTAGAAGGTGTGATATTAATATGCATGAGCTCACAGCATCATGGTAGAATACTGGGTTATTGACTCAAGGGCCATTTTTAAGCCTAGCCATGCTTCTTGATAAAATTTCATAGGTATTGGTTCCCAATGGTTTTGTGTGGGTATATATACTTGGGCAGTCAAGTATTTACAAGCTTCCTCTCTCTAATAGAAATATAGGTGCCAGACCAGGGGTATATTTACAGTTCCCCATCCACTGACCCAAGCTTTGCTTGAATAAGTTCAGGGAGGAATGCTGCTTCACATTAATGGGAAGCAAACTCTAAAGAAGGGGGAGCCTCTGAGACAAATGCCTGCCCTTTCAGCAGTTCTATTTATGTTGCATGCAAGGTTTAAGTCTCTGGATGAGATGTTCATGATGTTATTTGCTTTATGGATGTGCAAAAGGTCCATTAGAGCTGGAACAGTGGATGATTTGTAGGCCAGGCATAGGATGCCTCGCAGTAGCATGTAGAAGACTGAATATAAGGACAAGGCTTTGAGGCAGTCCACATAGGACTTGTTTTTCACTACAGGGATTGTGTGGAATCTCTGTGGATGCCCATATGCCTGGCAGATACATACCAAAGGGGCACAGTACTCAATGATTGGTCTTTTGAGAACAGAGTACAATATGACAATGACATGTTTGGATCTAGATGCAATATCTGCACTTATAAGTTGTGTAATACTGAATGATTTCCTCACTGCATTAAACAGAAGGTGGTCAAATGCCAAATCACTGTCTACATGCATTCCCATATCTGACTAAACTGTCTACTCTTGGGGATGTACTGTCAACTATAGTTTGCTGGGATGGACATCTTTCCAGAAGATGCTATGAAGCACCTTTTGGTTTTGAGTTTTAGATCATGACTCTGGCACCATTTATTAGTCTATGCCAGACCTTTTTTCAGGATATTTGTGTCTTGGGGGAGTGCAATGACTGCACCCAATTTGTAATCATCTGTGAACATGATCATCTAGAGGTCCTTGATGTTAGCCTTGACCTTGAAGAAGTAGATGCCAAACAGGAGCAATGCCAGCACTGAGCCCTGAGGCATCCCACTAGTAACCAACCTTTTTATGGGGGTAACTTGCCTATGCTAACTTCTAGGGCCCTTTTTGTAAGGCAGCTGGGTATTCAATCAGTGATGTAGGGGGTTGTATCTAGTTTAGTGAGCTTTTCTACAGTACTGGAGTGGATATTGTGTCAAATCTGTTACTCAGGTCAAGGAAGGCAGTATGCACCATTTTGCCCTTGACCATTGCTTTGGTGACTTTCTCAAAGAAGTCCACCAAGCCGAGTAAACAAGACCTAAACTAGAAAAACCGGAATTGATGTGGGTTCAATGTTTATAGGTTGCCTATGTCTTCATTTAGGATATCCATGATTATTTTCCAAATAGCTTTGCAAATCAGGCAAGTCGGGCTTATGGGTTGACAGTTCCCTGTGTCTGTGGATGGTCTGCCCTTCTGTTGCAGGATAACAGTTGCAGTCCTCCATTCATTTAGTACGAAGCCTGTTTGGAGGCTGTAGCCTCCATTCATTCAGTATGAAGCCTGTTTGGAGGCTGTGGCCTCCATTAATTTGGTATGAAGCCTGTTTGGAGGCTGTGGCCTCTATTCATTTTGTACAAAGCCTGTTTGGAGGCTGTAACCTCCATTAATTTGGTCCAAAGCCTGTTTAGAGGCTGTAACCTCCATTCATTTGGTACAAAGCCTGTTTAGAGACTGTGGCCTCCATTCATTTGGTATGAAGCCTATTTGGAGGCTGTGGCCTCCATTCATTTGGTACGAAGCCTGTTTGGAGACTGTGACTTACATTAATTTCGTACAAAGCCTGTTTGGAGGCTGTGGCCTCCATTCATTTGGTACGAAGATTGTTTGGAGGCTGTGGTTAAATAGTGATTCTTTTTGGCCTGATAGTTCATGTTTTATGCTGTTAAGGAGGCATCATGAAATACTGTCAGGACCCATTGATGCAGTGTTTGTGGCTTTGGTGAATGCCTTGAGAACCTTCTGTCTAGTGGGGAGTTATAGATGTGGGCATTTCCTATGTGGCATCTAGTGGGGGAGTAAAACTGGAGCTAAATTTGTCAGCCAGGAAGTTTGTTAAATCTTCTGGCTCTGTGCAGGTGGTACCATTTGCAGTTAATTTGGGACATTGCTGTGGATTACTTCTGAGGTTACAGACATAAATGGAGAAAGTTTTGTGACTGTCCTTGGCCTAGGAAGCTAATTTTACCTCAAACTTGGCTTTGACAGATTTGATTAGTCCCCTGAATTGCTTGTTTAGGTTGATGAGGGATTTTTTTTACCTTGCTGGGCATTGCACCTCATAGACCTTTCCATGAATGCACCTCTTAGACCTTGCCATGAATGTTTGCCTTTTGTTGTAAAATGTATTGATGTTGTGAAGTTTTCACCCTAGGCCTTTGCTGAAAATATGTTTCCCTCTCAGATGGACTTTCCTGGCAAACGAAAGTAAAAAATGCCTTTTTTTAGTTGATCCTGTGCTTAATGTGGGTTGGTACAGCTGTCTCTATCCAATTGTTGCTATGATTATACAAGATTTCTGTGAATGGTTCTGCATAGTCAGCAATGCTCTCAGGGTTTTGGGGGGAGGTTGAAATTTTGCCAGGGTGTCAACAATAGCCAACCAATTCAATGCCTACTTTGTACAGACTTTGTTCCAGGTGACTATCAAGCTCTTAATGTCTACATTCAATTAAATAGCCTACTTCAGCACTTCTCCTTCCAACCAATTCCAACAGATACCATCAAAAATGCCTAAAAAAAATTAAAGCCTACCACAGCTACCCCTGACAATCTTCTTGGTAAATATCTTAAAATAGCAGCTGAGGTTATCTGTATGACATTGCATTGTTTAACAGTATTCCTTGATTTCTTGCCATAACTGAAGAACGATTTGTAGATTCCTTTGGTATCTGTAGTAGTTTAACATTTGTACTGTTCTAAAGTTCCTTGTTGGCATGTTTCACTGTGGTATTGAGGTATGGGATGGGGAATTCTTAAACTTTTCATTGTTTTCGTCTTTTGTTATACAGTTTATTAATACGAGAATTCCACTAGACATGTTTTATGGTAGATGAGTATATACTTTTCTTAGTAGTTATTTAGCTATTGGTAAAATGTTGAGGTAAATGCAGCAGCCCTCTCAGCTGGGACCATTTTTGGGTGGTAGTTGGGAAGTGTGCATAGGTCTTCTATAACCTAAATTTGGTTTGCCTGGAGAAATCTCTAAAGATGACTTCATTCTTTGGTGGAGTGGTACAATTAAGTCAGAGAGAAAAGGCAAATGATTTGTGGTCATATTTATGCAAGAATGAGGAGATACATGGAGGATACAGACAGGGACTAGGTTGGTAAAAAACAGGTCAACAATATTACAGCTTTTAGTGGATAGTTTTATAAGTTACTCCAATGCATTAGTGCTAACAAAGTCTAGGAAATGCTGGGCATATCCATTTTTAGACATGTAATTGTGTTTGTCAATGCTTGGGTAACTGAAGTTCCCAGCCAAGAACATATTTGGCTTGATATTTAATTTTCAATGGTGTTAATATAATTTCCATTATCTTTGGGGGAACATTGTTGGGGATTTGTAGCTAGCAATACAGTAATACTGGGATAAAGGTACTTTGGATCTCCAGGAACTCCAAGATAGGATTGTGGGTAATTTGATGTGAGGTGGTGGTGTTTCTATCAAATACAGATACTCCCCCACAGTTACCCATGGACGTAAAGGCATGATGATTGCTAAAGCCTGCTATAGAAGGAGTACTGCCACAACACTGAAACCATGTCTCAGTAACTATACAAATACGAATGTGTTCAAGTTGCAGGAGAGACTCAACTTCTGTCATCTTTCTGTTTATCCTTCTAACACTGAGTAGTGCCATTGTGATGTTGTCTGAATTTGGATTTGAGGTTACTTTGTAGGAATGTTCAGTATAGAGACTCTGCCTGAAAAAGGCACTATAGGGGCAGCAAAGGCTTTAGCCAGTATGTGGAAGTCCTGGTATGACAGCTGCAATTCATTCCTGATGAAACAGGGGCTCTTATATACCATTTCATCCAGGATAAAATATACTCATTCCCCTTAGAATTACACAAACTAGTTTGCCAGTTCTTATAGTCAATTAACTTGTCTTGGTATCTAGTCATCATTCTTGGTGATGGCAAAATGCTACTCAAGACCGGTGTAATTTCTATGTCTAACACATGGATAGTGTATTTCATCATGCCACTCTGCATGACCATATGGGTGAATCACCTCAAATCTTTCAGTTCCATATGGACCATGACTAGGTCGTAGTCATACTTATCTGGTTTAAGGGACTTCAGAGCCCTTGTGATATCACCCCTGTGACATCATGGATCCTGGCATCTGACAAGGAGCTTAGTTACGCTTTTCTTCTCCAGTCTGGGGAGTGTGGAGTCTGTATGTCTAATTATAGAGTCACCTATGGCTAAGACATTTCCCTGTGTGGGATCAGACTTAGTAGGCCTTATGGGCTTTGGTCGCCTTTCCTGGTGCCTCTTGGGTGACCTATGGAAATTTGTAGTATATGTGAATGGAGGAGGAGTACACGTCACGTCATGTACTGGAGGCTGGGATCTTTTAGAGTGTTTTCTAGGAGGATTTGGCAAAAAAATGTTCTTTGCAGCCTCTGCAAAATTAACATAATTATATGTTTTATGTTATGCTTTCTAGTACTTCAAAGTACATTTGTACTTGTTTGCTATTCATTTTTGTACTTCAAACAAATGTTGCTTTCCATGTACATATTCAAATTAATTCTGTTTTTTTTGTATTTTCCTGACTGACGCAGGTCATGACTGAAAATAGTCCTTAGATCAGTACACTTACTCAGTTACCGTATGTTAAATAAATAAATAAAATAAAAGTTATGCACTTGGTAGTATGTTGCGATGGATACGGAGTTGTGGATATGCAATGCTTACCAATAATATTAATACAAGAAGTTTGTCTTCATGTTCTACCTCTTGCAGAATGTACTATGAACTGGTAGAAGCAGTGAGTAGTTGGTAAGCACAAATCAGTCTCCACACTGCTTTAGAACAGTTAATGCATTAATACTGGCCACCAAAGGGTGAGAGCAAACTTTTGAGTCACAGTGTCAGGTGGTGGAGCATTAGACCTTGTACAGTACTCAGGGGTTGGAGGGAGAGTCCCTGGGAGGCTACACTATAAGACTGATGATTTATGATGTCGTATTTGGGGGGGGTGCTCTGAAGTTAGGTTAGATGATGGCTAATCTAGCAGTACTTAGTGAAAAGACAGAATTAGGTTTGCCAAAAATGATATGTTGGGTGGCGCAGTGGTGCAGCAGTTAACGGTGTCACCTCACAGCAAGAGGTTCTCTGGTTTGATTCTCAGCTGCGCTGCTTTCTCTGTGGAGACTGTATGCCCTCCCTGCATTAAGGTGGGTTTCTGCTTTCTTCCTACATTCCAAAGACATGCATCTGGAGCGTTTCTCCCCAGGCCTCCAGTGAAAATAGGCTCTGTCTTAGTCAGACTTTCCTGGTCAACAAATGTTAAATAAATAAATAAATAATAGTGATTTGACTTTGGCTTTTATCGAGTTTATACAAGTGCTGCTTATTACAGCTATGCTCTGCTAGGAATCAATGTTCCTTAAATAAATAAATAATACTGATTTGCCTTTGGCCATGATGGTGCAGCAGTTAGCATTGTCGCCTCCCAGCAAGAGGTTCTCCCATTCGATTCTCGGCTTGAGCGCCTCCTGTGTGGAGTCTGCATGTCCTCCCCGTGATCGAGTGACATTAAAGACATGCAGGTAGGTGCATGCGTGAATGGGCGTGCCTTCTTTGAAGGTTGGGCATCGGGCTAGCAACTCGGCACCATAAAAATCCACTGCCAGTCATTAGCGGACGGGAGTTCTGCTGTGGCGACCCCTAAAAGCCGAAAGACAAGTGCTGCTTATTACAGCTATGCTCTGCTAGGAATCAATGTTCCTTTGCTCCTTCTCTCACCAAAACCAAAATGATAGCAGTAATCCCAAGCTGGTTCCTGAGAAGCAGGAGGCCCTTTGGTGATCGGCAGACATCCCAGATGTTGTATGGGTCAGTAGACGTTTGTAGCCTTCTCCAGTAGATGCTCTAGCTAGCCTGTACAGCAGCTCACATGAAGTAATGTAAGATATTCATCAGCGGAGTATTTATCTCTTTATGACACATATGTAAATAGCTTTGATTTGCTTCATTTTTTAACTTTTCTTTAAATAAATAGTTATATTATCTTATAATTTACATTATTATTCTGTTTTACATATGACTTTGAAATGTACATACTGTCAACCTGTGAACTGGAAACTCAAGCTGAGAATATTATCAGAAGTTGTGGAACTAACTTGTTAATCTGTTGTTGTGATGTACACCTGGGTCATGGTTAAAAAGGGTCCTTGGACCAGCCAACCTACCTAGTTAACAAATAGATAAATAAATAACTAAGTAAACAAATAATGTAAAGTAAAATAAAATAAATCACACAAAGGAAGTGCTCCAGTTAAGGAGGAAGGCACTGGTAATAAATACAGGTCAAGATCTGAATGTGAGCAGGTTTGAGAAAGCCTGCTTAAGCACATTATTACATGTGACGTCATCAATAATACACGTTCTGTCAAGCTTATCATAGACACCCCCTGTAATACCACATGCCTGCATGTCAGGCTCACTCTTAGGATTATTATAATTTTATTTACAGTTATATTATCTTTCTTTGTTTCATATCTTCAGGTCTGGAATGCCTTATAATTTACTTTATGTCTTATAGCCATTCCATATTCCCATTAGATTATGTAGAGTATTCATTTCTTCATGGATGTTTTCCTAAAAAAAAATATTAATTTTAATATTCTTCTTGTTTTCTTTTCCAGCACCCTGCAAAAAAATCTGTGTTGTACCTGTAACCTATTTTTTGGGGATAGGGTGAGATAATTGGTAGGGCATATCCGGTTCTTAGAATAAGGACATTCTTCACTATGGCTTTTTTAGGTTTAGGTTTGAGGTGGTTAGGGATTGCATAGGCCACTTTCACCTGGATGTTGACTCTTATTACAGCTGGTATGTGAATTTTGAACATAAAAATGGGATTCATAAATGATCCTGGGTATGTGCATTATTTGGTGAGTATAGGAGAAGAAGTTTGTCTTTTTTTAGCAGTTCCTTACATCCAAACATCAATAACAGTAAGGAGGGTATTTTGATTGTGCAGCAGTAGCATTGTTGCCTCACAGCAAGAGGTTCTCCCGTTCGATTCTCAGCTGGAGTGCCTTCTGTGTGGAGTCTGCATGTCCTCCCCACGGTCGAGTGGCATTCGAAAGACATGCGTAGAATGTGCATGCCTTCGCTGAAGTTGGGTGTTGAGCTGGCACTTCGATGCCCATAAAAAAATGTACTGCCAATCATTAGCGGACCGGAGTTTCGCTGTGGCGACCCCTAACCGGGATAAGCCGAAAGAAGAACAACAACATTAGCTTTTTAAATATTTTAGTATGAGACATAGCATAGATATGGATCATAGTCATGAGCTGAGGAGGGCATATTTTTTGAGGGGGATCGGGATGATTAGTATTTGAATTATAGTGGTACACTGTGATGCAAAGGATGCATTACAGATGACAGCAAGAGGTTTGGAGAGGGATTTTGCAAGCATTTTTTGGGAATGATGGGTGGATACTATCATCATGAGTTGATTTGGTGCCACATTAAGTAGCTGAAGTTCTGCCTTTGCAAAGATTTTTCTGGAAGTAGAATGTGTAAGTAAAGATGGAAGAGTTCAGGTTGCTGTCATTACTAGGTGGGGTAGTAGTTGCTGAAGTGGGTGGGATTAGTGAGCTTGTGGTTAAGGGAGAAGAGTGCTTGTCCTATAGTCACATGGGTTGATACTGAGACAGTAAGTGAGGAAGAAAATCTTCATTAGAAGATGTGAGATGGGCAGAATTGAGAACTGTCTGTAGGGGAAAGGTAGATTAGAGATGTATGGGTATACAGGTACAGTTATGAGAGTTTTAAACAGGGGCAGCTCACGGCACCAGACTGCAGGCCCCCCCCCCCCAGCTGTGAAGAAAGAAAAGTTTAAAAACAAAATTCATTAATAATAATTTAATATGTAGTGGTTGGCTGCAAGTCCGACTGACTCGCAAAGTCCCAGAACTCGAACTGTGCATCCTCATTGAGTTCCGGGGTTTTTTTTTTTTAGTGTTTTGTAAATCTGCATTCCGGACTGCCATACAAGCAGTCTGGATTAAGGAAATAAAGGCATCAGTGTGATGCCCAGAAGTCTACGTGGTTTAACGGCACACTAAAGTGGAGGGGGATCGGACTGCCACATCCACAGACACGTACATGACGTGGATGGCTGGGTGGCTACTGACGGGTTCACGCTCTCTTCTCAAAAAAGAGAGTGAGAAACAGTCAGTAGCAGTAGCTGTAGCAGGGTACGTACGAGACAGAGAATGAAGAAATAAGAAAAAAAGTCCGTGAGTGCGACGAAGATGCACACAGTCCTTCACTTTTTTTAACAAGTTTACAAGGTAGGTGTATACCCTTGTAGTATTCATGTTGAATATCACACCACTCTGCACAGTCATTTACTAATGTTTGCATTGAATTCTGAATCTGAGTGCTGATTCACTTCAACCAGTTAAAGACTGTGCCACATGTTTGTACAGTACTATGTCATTGTAGCCCTATAAATAACAGATATGCCTTGGAACACATGTTATCAAGATGGGTAAAAGATTTATAACTAAAGATGCCATGTGAGTAGGCAATGTTTAACAAAACTGAACATGGTTGTAGCTTGTTTCAGGCTGTATATGAAGTAGTTTTCTGCAATACCTGGTACTTAATTCAGAGGGCAAAATCTATGTACTGTTAAGAAGCTGCTTCATGTGGTCCTAGGTTTGATTCCCTCAGTCTCCAGTTGTCTAACTAGGACTCTGAGCAAGTCAATTAACCAAACTGAGCTCCAAGGAGGAGTATGAAAAATATTCCTAAGATCAGTGCTGTACTCCAGTTAATAAATATTAATAGGTTCGTAGGTTCATAGGTGTATAGTAGGCTAACTTAATAAATAAATAAATAATCAGTATGAAAATGCTTGTTGAATATATTAGAATACAGGATGTTATTCAAAAACACAGATGAATTATTGTCAAGTAATACACTCATGAATCTTGTAGATGTAGTTATAGCTAGTCATATTTGTGGCATATATGAACTTAATAACTCATACGGTATGAGCCATTTTGTTTGTAGTAATTATTACAGACTAACAAGTAAATAACATAGCAGGAAGAAGAACCATAACAACCATGAGACTATTTGTTATAATCACTTATTTTCTAATAAAAGTGCAAAGTCTGAAGAACATGATTCATTTGCTAAAGCTTACTGTGAATACAGAGTTTTTTCTCATGGATGATGCAGTAACAGGACCTTTTTAATGTGTCACAATATGTTAATTTTTAGCCAGTGTGATATGGAAACTTTTTCATAGCAACTCTATATGGCCTCATTTAAGATTCCATTTAAAATATATGGCCTGACTCTACCATGTCTGAAATTTTAATCTTAGGCATCTCTGTTCAATTTTGTTCAGTTCCAAAGTGAGGTTAGGTTTTGATGTCACTATTAGGTTTTAATGACACTATTAGACAGAGGCACAGTAAACTAAACCTTAAAAAGGGCACAGTATACTCAAATCAAGGGGTGGCGTAAGCCAAACAAAATCGGGCTAGGCTTGTAATTGCCCCAGGGCAGATAGCCTAGTATGAACCTATGAACCTATGATAGGAGGCACTAATTATTAGTCCTACTCATATCGTGTGCCTTTTGCTACAGCAGCTCCCTATTCATAGCTGGAGCTACTTTCCTGATTATGGTGCTAGCAATTTGCTGGGTTATTCTTTTTAAAACAAACTAGACAAAACAGCAACAAGTGACTACCCAGTCAGTGCACAGCTTTGTATTTTTTGCAGTTCAGCAAATTTGTGTAGGTTGTGATGGGAGTGGTATACCAGGAAGTGCCATATTTAATTAATGAAGCAATTAAAATTTTCTTTCTTTTGCCTTGTGCATTTATTCTGTCCTTTTCTTACTTTTTAGAAGTGATCATTGGACTTTTCTCTAATTATCATCAGTTGCCCACTTCATTTGTTTATTTCTATGCATGTTTTAGTCATAATATCAGACTTACTGAAAAATTACAGAGTTTAGGCAGCAACTTCCTATACTCTCAAAAACACAGCAGTAACATATTTATTTATGACATATTTATAAACTGACCAAATCCTCAATTATTGTGACAGATGTTTATATATCACTGTACTAGACGTAGTAGTGACATCTTTTGAGACAAATCTGTAAATGTTTTGAGAAATGTCTTTGTGTACTAATAACTCTGTAACTGAAAGTCAAGCATGTAGCTCTGGTGGGTAAATTAATGATGGGCTGTTACCAGATATGTGACGTTTCTATATGTAGATAATCCAAATGTGATTGTAATATTCTACAAATTGCAGTTTAGTAGGAGAATTTACACTGTGAGCACTCAGAACCATTGTGTGACCCTGACCTGGGAGTTTATTATTTTAGTAAGAAGTGGGGACCGTATAACATTTACATTTCACGCATAGTGGGCTGAAGCAGTAGCAAATACAGAAATGAAAAAAGGTTGACTTGGTTTAAAAGATGACGGCTATGAAGTTACTTTCTTGTGCCAAATGCTTTCCTTATAGATTGTATTTGTAAAACATCTTCTGCAATCCAAGAGAAGCAGAAATGGGGAAATAAAATTACTGTGTGTTCCAAACTCATTTCAAACTGTAACCGGTCAGAGAGAGAGCAGATAATATTGCCATTAGGTAACAGGCAGTTGTGTGACAGGACCTTCACGAGAGGGCATTTTGCAGGAACTCTTTGGTTAGGGACAGAGAGCTGCCTTATTTGTTCTGTGAATGTAACCAGTTTGAATGATTAAACAAATGTCATATGCTTTCCTAGTTGTTCTGGTATGAAGGACTGTGCAGAAAAGTGTGAAAAGATCATTGCATACATAGTTGGAAGCAACTTGTAAATGTTAACGTAGAATAAACTAATGCAAGTGTGGAGAAACTTGGCAGAAGATTGTTTCTGTGTAATGCTGTCAGCCTTTCCAGAGTCCCAGACAGTATGGACCCGGCAGATCAGTGAGGGGAACATCTGGCCAGGGAAAGTGTGACCTTTAATCAGTAACTGTAATGCCTGAGGTAGCTTAAGGTCTATTACTGCAATATTACCTGGAAAAGAAGTTCTAGTACTGATGTGAGCTGCATGCTGAACTTGTTTGAAAAACTGAGGTCAGATCAATACATACAGTGCAATTATGTTTGCTGTATCCGCAGTTTATAAGGTTACATAAATGTGATTGTTTAGGTTTTATGAAGATGTATTTTGTAAACAGCAGAATACTATTAGACTGAAGTGTTGTCATTTTGACAATGCCAAGAGCTTTAAAATAAATGTGATGAATAATTTATAAATAGAATGTATAAATTCTGTCATTAGAGGTGTAGGCATCTTCAGATTGGTCTTGACCTCTGTACTTATGCAGTTTGTCTAAACCCATCTATAAAGCCATACTTTTATTGGGAGTTAGATAAAGTGGATTACTGCTGTTATAACTAAGAGGTATTGTGGTTTGACAGGTTATACATAATAAATGCAGTTGGGACCTATATGATAGATCCAGGGCTCTTAAGGAGACACATTTTTTAAAGGTGGTCTTGCATTCATGAATCAGCTGTACCTTTCACAATGAATTGCATAAATCAGACGTTGTATGATGCCTGTGGAAAAGATTCGCTGATTTAATGAAGCTACAGAACTGTAAAATAGAATACATATGTACCTTGTGTATTTTCAGTTTAAAGTGTATACTTTTTCCCTTCCTGAGATATGTTTGTGT
This sequence comes from Protopterus annectens, assembly GCF_019279795.1. NCBI lineage: Eukaryota > Metazoa > Chordata > Ceratodontiformes > Protopteridae > Protopterus > Protopterus annectens. The sequence goes on from NC_056732.1 coordinate 1,869,926,934, forward strand.
GTGTGCATTTGCACATAAGCAGTGATGAATCTCCTTATGTAGCCTTCATTCCTACTTACTTTAAGCACCACACCTGCAGTTTCAGGAAAAGGTTAAATATTTGAATTATTTTGACAATTATTATTAAGTAGTAGCTCTGTGGCAGAAGTAAGAATCTATCCTATTTCTGCTCAGAATGACCACTTTAAATGTTTACTAAGTGATGGTGTTATATTGGGCTTACCAGTGTGGTGCTTTGTTCCGATAATTTTCTTTGTACAGCTTTATACCCTGTATTACTGTAGTTTGTAGATGTGGGTGTATTAAGATTTAACAGTGAAGATTTTCCTAAATTGTAATCTTAATGTTGACGCAAGACAGTGTGTGACAGATTATTATCTTCGGTCAAAGGAAACTGATACAATGCTATATGCACGTGGTCATCCTGGGCCATACTAGTAATGTTATGCATGCACAGTCATTATAAATCCAGGTATACTGACACATTGTTATGTACATGTGGTCATTCTAACCAGAAACAGAATGGGTAGTGATGCAACTGAACTTGTACAATTCAAAAAAAAAAACAAAAAAAATGTTCTTGTAACTTTTGCATCAGTTTCAGATCTCTTTATGTGATTTACTTTTTAAATCTTACTTCTACCACAGAGTGAACTTTATTTGGGGTTAATCGGAGTCTCTTTAATTGATGGCAGATGTGTACTCAAGAAGACTGAATGCTGTAATTAAATCAAAAGGTGCTTCAACAACGTTATTAGTTTAATGGTGTACAAACTTATGCAACCAGCATTATGGACTATGTTGTTTATTTTTTATATTTTTTCCCCTAACTGATTTGTTTGTTTTTCAATTAAATTGTACAGGTTTTAGGTCATATTAAAGGTGGGAAAAGTTTTGAAATGATTTATTGTGGTCTCTTTTTTTAATATCACAAAAGCCTAGCATTGTAACAGGGGTGTGTACACTTTTATATTGTGTGTGTGTGTGTGTGTGTGTGTGTGTGTGTGTGTGTGTGTGTGTGTGTGTGTGTGTGTGTGTGTATGTATATGTATATGTATATGTGTATGGATTATATATATAAATCAGCTGAAAATGCATACTTTGCAGTGGCAAGTCTTCAAACCGACCTGTATTTATATGTAACAATGTGCTGTGTAGAGTATTCAGCATGTGTCATAGTGACTGAGCATTTATTTCATGTAAATTGGTAAGCATGGCGAGAATTGAGCCCACTGTACCATAACTCCGCCCCTTTCTCGTTGGCCACACCCCTTCCCATTGGCCCCTCCCATTCTTCTGTCTTTGGCAGCCCCCCCTTGATTTGAAGTCACCAGCCGCCACTGGTTTTAAAGTTATTTAGTGTGCATCAAATGAAGAACAACTTTTTCCATGTGAAGTAAGATATGTCTTTTATTACCGACCAAAATTGTATCTGGGTGACACTTTTGCATAAGTAGGTTGACATAACAAGTTTTACTTTGAGTTTATATTCTTTTCTAAGTGATACAAAGGTGGGTTTTGGGTCCCTTGTCATTTTAATCATACTCGGTTCCTGTTACTAGCTCATAGGCAAGTACTAGGCTAGCTGCCCAGTCATTTATTTTAAGCCTAGCTAGTTTTCCTTCCAAAGGTGAGAATCAAACCCTATACCTTGTGTCTATGAGGTAAACATCTTAAACATTATACCAACCCCCACTTTCTTTATAAGTTTACGAAGGGTCTTGTTTAACCCATGCAATTTTGCCCTTTAACCAATTTCACAGGGTTATTTGAAAGTGTTTATTAAGTATTTGAGTGGCAAGGTTGTTGAACATGTGTAATGCTATGGTTTAGTGGACAGGTTGAATGGAGACCAGTCAGTGTGTAAAAGAAATCAGAAACGACAATGTCTTCCTTCATTCTGAATATATATCTGGACTTTATGATGCTGCAGGGTACAGATGGTGAACAAAAAGTGAGTATAGCATTGGTAGCCAGGAGCTCACTGAGAGTGTTAGGCAATAATTTAATTAATTTAAATTTGTTAGGGATGCAGATTATGAGCATGGTGTCATTACTCAAGATAGAACTAGGTCTGGTTGCTGAGGTTATGAGCTGAGCATGGTTGTCTTGTGATAGAAGGTTACTGAGTTTATTACATATAGGAGAAAGTAGACCAAGGTTAATGTCTCCAAATATTATCAGCTTGTTGCATGTTGAGGATGGTAGATTCAATCTTTTTTTTTATGTAAAAGGGTGGAATATATATTGCTACAATAATTAGTCCACTTTGACATGATTGTTGCAGAGACTAAAGTACAGTTACATGCTGTATCTATATTTACTTGTTACTGGCCAGTGATAGCAGTAATTCTGGGGCTTTTTTAAGAACAAGGTTCCACCAGCTGATATGTTGCCTGGTCTGTTATTCTGGAAACTACAGTAGTACTTGTTCATGCAAATTGAGGGGCACACAGAGTTTTTAAACAGGCTTCACTGTTAGTGAGTATGCAAGGCAAAATTTTGTGTAAGCAGAGCTCTATGCAATCAGTTTTGCTGCCCATGCATCGAGCATTTAAGATGTGTGAAAAGTCAGATAAGTGATTTATTATATGGATGGGGCTAGTTGTTTCAGTGAGATGCTGAGATATGGGTATGTGGAGTCTGTGGGCTAGCAATGTGCTGTCAGGGATGTGGGTTAAGGGTATTGATTGAAACTCAGAGATCAGGAAAGTAATCAGTGGGATATCATAGGGTTCCATGCTAGGATCTTTGATATTTGGCATATACTTTTCTGATATCCAAATCAAAAATTAGGAACTCTGGTTAACCAAGTTTGACAACAATTGCAAAGTGGGTGGTGTACTTGAATCTCCTTCTGATAAGCAGCTGCTACAAAGAGAATCTACGTATGTTAATTGTGTTCTGAAAACAGATATGGCTAAATGCTAAAAAAACTCAGTATTGTTGCATTTGGCAAACAACAACTCCATCTTACATATAATATAGAAAACACCTCACTCCAAAACAAAGATGTTGTGAGAGACCTTGGAAAATGGTTAGATAGCTCACCCTCCCACCCTCCTTTGACCATCATGTTGGAACAGTGATCAGGAAATCCTTCTATGTTGTACAGCTGACTACAAAGAGTATTTCATCTTGGTCCATAGAAGTCTTGGTCCCTCTGTATTCTGCACTGATCAGGCCCAAATCTTTCTTATTGCATCTTAAAAAAGGAAGTAAGGTCTAAGGGTGGTTTAAATGGTGACAGGGCCCATTTACCATGTACGTTCTATGATCAGCTGCGGTCATCGTGGATGATCTATGCATATGTGAACTTACATCTTCATGAACATGTTAGCTCTTGAGGTCACATGACCACTGTAGCATTATCCTGATCAATTCTGTGTTTTTACCAGTGAATTCCCTATTTACTGTGACCCCTACTGTAAGGTGAACCATCTTTGGGCTGCATTAAGCTACTTAATCTGTGCTATCCGCCCCTTGCATTTTCTGAATCTAGCCATTGGCATTAGAGTTAAGGTTACCATACATCCCGGTTTCCCCGAACACATCCTCTTTTTGGGCTCCTGTCCGGGCGGTTTTTGAAAATTCTGCGATTTGTCCGGGTTTTTCAAAAACCTGGAGAAATCGCAGACCTTTCAAAAACCAGACGTCCCTATTTCCTCTTTCCTCCGCTTTGTTTTTTTTTTTTGATTGGCTTGTATACTGGTATACGAGCCAATCAAAAAAACTGAAAAACAGAGCTCTGTTCAATGCGGAACTGCTTGATATTCCGCATTGAACAGAAGAGGGTCCGCTGTGCGAGTTTTTGATTGGATCATATACCAGCATACAAGCCAATCAAAAATCGCCAAACAAGGTGCTACTTGTCTTTACTGTGGAACTACGATATTCCTCATTAAAGACTAAAGACCTTTTTTTTTGGTCTTCACCTAGTATGAAAGACCTTTTGTTCTGACCCTGCCAGTCAAGAATATGGCAACCCTAAGAGGATGAAAAAATGTGTGCTGGTATAATACCAGCACGTATTTTTTCATCCTCTTTTTCGTATAACCAAATATGGTAACCCTAATTAGAGTTAACAGATTTGTTCAGCAAGGAGGGCAGGCACTTGTAAGTACAGATGCTGTAAGTGGGTTTTACTTATAAGGTGGAGCATTTCTACAATTCTGGAACTCAGCTTAATATGGAACATTTATACAGCTGTGATCAGGATTTGTCTGCAGTATTTTGTGACTATCAAAAATACTACCGGGAGCAACAAAAAGAAGTTTTATGATACAGTTTCAGGAGCATTTTCATTAAAATAAAATCCAGAGAGACCACTTGCAGTACACTTTCATAAACACTATAATTCTGTTTCGTTTGTTGTAAAAACTGCTATGTTGCATCAAGTGAACATTAGTATTAAGTATTGAAGATATCTGAAATGCTTAGACATAGAAAGATGCATGAAGAGATATGAAATGTTTAGACATAAAAAGACACGTTGAGCTTAAAGCTTAATACTTTGCAAATAAATGGGTTAAATTCAGCTCTGTCCTAGTAAGACATGCTTGGCTAATTCTTTAATTACTATATGTTTCTTATTGGTCGTTTTTTAACTTTATTTTTTATTTTGGATTTCTTTTGCATGCAATTCTTTCTATATATACCTTTGAAAGATGCATTGCTAAGATGCTAGGTTTTATTTAAAAAAATGTGGAATACTTTGTACATGAAACGATCATATTATGAATAATATAGTTTATTTATTTATTTATTTATGTAAATGTGCTCACTTGCATAGAACACTGATTAAACAATAACCAATTACAAGATCAGCCTGTTTTCCTGATAAATGTAATAATATACTGCATGTGGGTATAACAGGATTTACCCATGGTTAGTCTGGCTTGATCACAAGATGCAGGGGCACAGGAAAATAATTTTCTTGGGTGGCAAAAGCCAGGGTACCTTTTTGGCTAGGCTTATATAGGCCCTAGGGCTAATAGCTTAGTACCTACCTATGAACCTATGAAACCAGTGTGATCAAAGTAAACTGTGTGTAAATCCTGGGCTATCCGCATACAGGAGTGAGTTCTGACAATTGGCCTACCACTGATAAATCCTGGGATATCCTCATATAGGAGTGGGTTGCTACTGTTGGCCAACTATGGGTAAATCCTGGGATACCTGCATTCAGGAGTGGGTTACAACTATTAGCCAATGGTGGGTAAATCCTAAGATACCCCCATCCAGGACTGCATTATGGCTGTTAGGCAGCCTTGGGTAAATCCTGGGATACCCACATTCAGGAGTAGGTTATGACTATTACCCAGCTGCAGATAAATCCTGGGATACCAACATCCAGGAAGGGGTTATTACTATTAGCCAACTATGGGTAAATCCTGGGATACTGGCACCAAGAATTAGGTTATGACTCTTGGCCAATGCTAGTAAATCCTGGTATACCTACATCCAGTAGTGGGTTATGACTATTAACCAGCAATGGAAAAATCCTGTGATATCCACATCTAGGCCTGGGTTATGGCTATTAGCCAGCCTTGGATAAATCCAGGAATGCCAGCATACAGGAGTGGGTTATGACTATTTAGCCAACTGCAGGTAAATCCTGGGATACCCACATCCAGGAGTGGGTTATTACTATTAGCCAACCACTAGTAAATCCCGGCATGCCTACATCCAGGAGTGGGTTATGACTATTAACCAGAGGTGGATAAATCCTGGGATACCCAGATCCAGAACTGGGTTATGGCTATTAGCCAACCTTAGATAAATCTAGGAATGCCAGCCTATAGGAGTGGGTTATTACAATTAGCCAACTGTGGGTAAATCATGGGATACCTGCATCCATGAGTGGGTTACGACTATTAGACAACTGCAGGTAAATCCTGGGATGCCCACATCCATGAGTGGGTTATGACTATTAGCCAACCACAGGTAAATCCTGTCAAACCTAAATCCAGAAGTGGGTTGCTATTATTAGCCCTCTGTGGGTAATTCCTGGAATACCAGTATCCAGGAGTATGTTATTATTATTAGCCAACCCTGGGTACATCCTGGGATACCTGCATCTGGGAGTGGGTTATAACAGCCAACCACTGGTAAACCCTTGGATACCCAAATCCAGGAATGAGTTATGAGTATTAGGCAACAATGGGTAAATCCTGGAATACCTGCATCCAGGAGTGGGTTGTGACTATTAACCAACCATGGGTAAATCCTAGGATACCTGTATCTAGTAGTGGGTTACTTCTATTAGCCAACAGTGGGTAAATCCTGGGGTTACTGGAACCAGGATTGGGTTATTACTATTAACTAACTGCAAGTAAATCCTGGGATACCCGTATCCAGGAGGGGGTTATTTCTATTAGCCAACTGTGGGTAAATCCTGGGATACCCACATCCAGGAGTGGGTTATTACTATTACCCAACCATGGGTAAATCCTGGGATACCCACATCCAGGAGTAATTTGCTACTATTAGCCAACCACTGGTAAATCCTGGAATTTACACATCCATGAAGAGGTTATTACTATTACCCAACCATAAGTACATCCTGGGATACCCACATCCAGGTGTGGGTTATTGCTATAAGCCAACCATGAGTAAATCCTGATATACACATATCCGGGATTGGGTTATTACTCAACCATGGGTAAATCCTGGGATACCTACATCCAGCAGTGGGTTACTACTATTAGCTAGCCATGGATAAATCCTGGGATACCTACATCCAGCAGTGGGTTACTACTATTAGCTAACCATGGATAAATCCTGGGATACCCACATCCAAGTATGGGCTCCTACTGTTAGCCAAACAGTGGCAAATCCTGAAACACACGCATCCAGAAATGGGTTATTACTATTATCCAGCTATAAGTAAATCCTGGGATAACCACATCCAGGTGTGCATTATGACTATTAAGCACCCACCTGTAAATCCTGGGATACCCACATCCAGGAGTCAGGAGTGGATTATGAGCGTTAACCAACCACAGGTAAACCCCATGATTCTCCCATTTAGGCATGTGTTTTGACTATTAGCCAACTCCAGATAAATTCTGGGATACCCACATCTATGAGTGGGTTAAGACTATTAGCCAACAGTGGGTAAATCCTGTGATACCTGCATCCAGGAGTGGATTAGTACTATTAGGCAACAGCAGGTAAATTCTGGGATAGCTGTATCCAGGAGTGGGTTGTTACTATTATCCAACGTTTTGCAAATCCTGGGCTACTCACATCCAGCAGTGGGTTACTACTATTAGCTAACCATGGGTAAATCCTGGGATACCCACATCCAAGAATGGGCTCCTACTGTTATCCAAACAGTTGTAAATCCTGAAACACATGCATCCAGAAATGGGTTATTACTATTATCCAACTATAAGTAAATCCTTGGATAACCACATCCAGATGTGGATTATTACTATTACCCAACCATGGGTAAATCCTGATATCCCTGCATCCAGGAGTGGGTTATTACTACTAGCATCTAAGGGTAAATCCTGGAATACCCATATACAGGACTTGGTTGTGACTATTGGCCAACCTCAGGTAAATCCAGGGATGCCCACATCCAGGAATGGGATACAACTATTGGCAAACTGCTGGTATATACTGGGATAGCTGCATCCATGAGTGGGTTATTACTATTAGTCAACCATGGCTAAATCCTTTAACATCCACATCCAGGAGTGGGTTATGACTATTAGGCAGCTATGGGTAAATCCAGGGATACCCACATCTAGGCATGGATGTTGACTATTAGCTAACCATAGATAAATCCCTGGATACCCACATCTAGGTGTGAGTAAAGACAATTAGTCAATGGTGGGTAAATTCTGGAGTACCCACATCCAGGAGTCAATTACTACTATTAGCCAAGAAAGGGTAAATGCTGGTATTCCTGCATCCAGGAGTGGGTTACTACTATTAGCCAACCATGGGTAAATCCTGGGATGCCTGCATCCAGGAGTGGGTTACTACTATTAGCCAACAATGGGTAAATCTTGGGATACCTACATCTAGGAGTACTTAATTACTATTAGCCAACAATGGGTAAATGCTGGGGTACCTACATTCAGGAGTGGATTAATTCTATTAGCCATGAAAGCGTAAATGCTGGGATACCTGCATCCAGGAGTGGGTTACTACTATTAGCCAACCATGGGTAAATCCTGGGATGCCCGCATCCAGGAGTGGGTTACTACTATTAGCCAACAATGGGTAAATGCTGGGGTACCTACATCTAGGAGTAGGTTATTACTATTAGCCAACAATGGGTAAATGCTGGGGTACCTACATCCAGGAGTGGATTACTTCTATTAGCCAAGAAAAGGTAAATGCTAGGATACCTGCATCCAGGAGTGGGTTACTACTATTAGCCAACCATGGATAAATCCTGGGAAGCCTGCATCCAGGAGTTGGTTATTCCTATCAGCCAACTGTGGATAAATGCAGGATTACCCATATCCAAGAGTGGGTTACTAGTATTAGCCAACCATGGGTAAATCCTGGGGGGGGGGGGGTCTATATTATAACATCGAAGTCTAAAAACTTTGAATGTTAAAATATCAAACCCAGTAGAGTGAACGCTTGAAATAGCGAAGCTGCAGAACACTGAATACTTTCCTAGGGAAAGTATTCATTGGGCCTTTTCTGCAGCTTCGCTATTTCCTCAACTGTGGAGCGAAGGTTACGGACTGGGTTAAGGTAAGTGTGCGAATGAAGGTGAGTGTGCGATTGGGCGTAGGTTAGGTGAGTTAGGGTTAGGGCATGGGTCAGGTAAATGTGCGATTGTGTGGACGTGAGGGTTAGGGTGGGGTAGGTGAGTTAGGGTTAGGGAGCAGGTAAGGTGAGTGTGCGATAGTTAGGGCCCTTAGGGTTAGGGTTGGGTTAAGGTAAGTGGATAGCTAGTGGAGTTTGTGTGGTTTAGTGTTGGGTTTTGTGAAGTGTATGTTTGTGGATTATTTATTTTGGTGTGCTTGAGTTGTGTGTATGTTTGTCAGAACAGCAAATTTTTTCCCTGGGAAAAAATTTGCTATTCTGACTGTTCAGTTTTCTGGTGTTTCGATTGAATGGGTTTGATATTATAACATTCAATGTTTTTAGACTTCGATGTTATAATATAGTCCCAATCCTGGGATGCCTGCATCCAGAAATGGGCTATTACTAATAGCCAACCATGAATAAATACTGGGATACCCACATCCAGCAGTGGGTTATTATTATTAGCCAACTATTGGTAAATTGTGAATACCCACATACATGAATGGGTTACTGCTATTAGCTAACTGCTGGTAAATTGTAGGATACCCACATCCAAGAATGGGTTACTAGTATTAGCCAACCATGGGTAAATCCTGGGATACCTGCATCCAGGTGTGGGTTACTATTATTAGCCAGCCATGGGTAAATCCTGGGATACCTGCATCCAGGTGTGGGTTACTAGTATTAGCCAGCCATGGGTAAATCCTGGGATACCTGCATCCAGGTGTGGGTTACTAGTATTAGCCAGCCATGGGTAAATCCTGGGATACCTGCATCCAGGTGTGGGTTATTACTATTAGCCAATTGTAGGGAAATGCTGTCATACCCACAAACATAAGTGGATTATTGCTATTATACAATGATATTTAAGAAACAAGTCGCTTACCTTTCTTACGTAATCTCATTGTGTAATGCTACTTTAGTATTCCTTCGCCTGCTTGGGCAGTAAATGAGTGCAGTGCAACACATGAAAGTGAAAAGAGCGCAGACTCTCACTTTTATTTTAAAGAAATATTGCTGACTTATGTGCCAGCTACTTTCTGAAAAAGTCTAGATAAAGTGAAAGACAAAAGGGAGACAGAAGGCATAATGTGTCCCAATAACATAATATAAATAAATCATTTAAAATGTAATAGAACAACCTGTTTTGTTGTCAGTGCAAATTTCCAAAATTATAGGAAGTCTGGCATTATTGACTGACAAAGCTCCTCAATGATTTACCAGAAAATCAAAGGTTGTATGTGGGACAGAGCAAAATTATAAGGAAAAACAGGGATTCTGCAAAAATCTGTGCAGCTGAGTGGTATGGTTACAGTCATGTCAATTGAACATAATGCTGGTAATCAAAAGTCTCAACCATCAAGACTTTTGCAGAATGCTCCTGATATTTCTCAGATTTTTCCCTGCCCCATGTAACATATTTCCTTGCTATTCCAATAGCAAGCTGGTCACTCCAGAAGACCTCAGCGCATGGACTTCTTTCTATTGGGATGCACTCAATTTACAGTGGATACACTGACTGGATGTCTAATCACCACACACACTTTTTAATACTAATGCACATTTTTGAATACATACACACACACACACACACACACACACATATATATATATATATATATATATATATATATATATATATATTTTTTTTTTTTTTAAAGGAGTTTGAAAAGCTGACATAAAAAGCCTAATCTTGCTTAAAAAACAGTTGTAGACTGCCCTGTAGCACTTTATACTAAGCATGGTTCTGTAATTTAATGAAAATGCATATTGCTAGTCCAGTGAGCTCATGGGCGCCTCCAGTACCAGTTCTGTGCATACTAACATAATGCCCATACTGACTATTTTGTCTATTATCTTAATTTGCTTGAAAGATGTGATGGTCTAGTCTTTGAGGTCTCTCTCTCTACAAAAAAGAAAGAAAAAAATAGACAAAGGTAAATGGCTTATTGAAATATATCAATACAGTCAGCTGTATTGAAGAAAACTGCCCCTCTAATATCTAACCCTCCAGCATATACTACTTTAAGTCCAGTCCTATTTTCAAGTGCTGTACACACAGCCTTTAATCATGTGACAATTATTCCTTTCTCAAATGTAAGTAATGCAATCTACACAATTCTTCTGGTCAATTTAAAATGTTGGTCCTATAGCTAAGACCTGAGAAAGAATTGTTTATTTCCAACTTCAAGAATATTTTGAGAAATCTGGCTTTGTTCTTTTTCAGCATCGATTCAGAAAAGACTGCAGTACCCTGTCTGTCGGCTATTTTTAGAGTCCAAACATTGTATATGAAAATGTAACATTGTTTGAACTGACTATTCATTTATCTAAAACAAGCTTTCACAACAGTGGGCCATATTGACCCCCCAGTTAGATTGAGCAGATTTGGTTTCACAGAGGATTCTCTTATGTGATTTTGTGACTACATGTCTTGTCCATAGTACACATGAAAACAGAAAGTCTGGGCATTTTAACCTCTGGTGTTCTGCAAGGGTCAATGCTAGTGCCAGTGCTGTTTGCACTTTTCATCACTGACTCAGCTCTTTACATTCTGGAAATGCATGTCCAAGTGTGTAGTGATGACCCTGTGCTGCAAGTCAGAAGCTCCACACTTTGAAGTTCATTATGAATGTTTAGGCTGTTGCACTGAATCGCTAACACCAAGCTTTACAGTTCATATTTGGAAAGCATCCACATTACTGATTAGCACAGTTAAGAGGCTTTAGGAAGCCTGAGACCTGCATGTTTTAGAATACCACAACAGTGATAATAATAAAATGTGCAATTATAGATACTGGGAAATTTGTTTGGATCCTACACTCTTGCCTAAATTTTACACCAAAAACATATCTGACAAACTACTAAGGAAGTATAAGACTGTATATAAATTTGTCACTCATCTCAGCAACTGAGATTGAGGTTTTAATTCCAGTGCTAGGTTATTGATTCCAGTAAATGTATTATATTCCTCCATGATTTTAGGGAGCCAAATTGAGAGATGCAACCAGCAAGAAAAGGAGAGTAGCATTGCTGGAACTGAATTCATCCTTATAGCTGGGTATCAGTATGCTTATGGAGTGGGCATTGTTCTTACAAAATCTCACCAAGATAATACTAATATATAGATTGCATTTTATGTATCACGGAGAAGGACAGATCAAAAATAAAAAGGAAGACTGGGTGCACAGATCCCAGGATAAAAAAATACCCAATCCTGGTGTGCATGGTGATGCCAGGATTTGGGGGGAAAGGCAGTGCAGAATCCTCAGGACATGGAAACATTTCTGCAACAGGATTAAGCTAGAGTCTGGGGGCAGGTGACCCCCTGGGGGAGAAGAAGGTAGTAGTCCACAAAAACACAAAAAAATGGCAATCCAAAAAGAAGCATAGAGGTGGAAATTGGACTGTTGAGGACAAGGGAGAAATTATGTATTGTTACTACTAGACAAGAACCCCAGAATTCCCAGGAAGATGATATTTAGAAAGATTATGATAGAAATTAGAGGAAAGAAAAATACTTGCACAAGCAAAACTGTCAAAAGATACAAATAAAAATGTATGTTCCTTAATGCAGCATATCAAGGAAGGGCATAATCTAGATGAAGAAATAATAGGCCACCTGGAAAAAGAAGTGACAGAAAAGTGAGAAAATAAAAAGAACAAAAAGCAGAGGTTTTTGAGAGTTATAAAAAAGAAATCTGATATGGTTCAATATTTATGCAAAGAGAAAGACAAACTAATCTATACATAAAGCATTATCCAAAATATTTGAAGAGAAAAACTGGCAAAGGTACCCATTTGTGGAAAATTTCACAATACAACAAGATTGCAAAATGGGAATTTAGAAAATAAGGTTAGTGAGGCAGACATTAAACAACCACAGCTTAAAGTGGTTGACCATCTGTGAAGTGAAGAGTTCATGGGTTCATAGGAGGTTACTGAGCTAGAGGCCCTAGAGCCTTTACAAGCCAAGCCCAAAACCTGGGATTGAACCAGGGACCTTTAGATATTCAGTCTAATGCTCTCCCAACTGAGATAGTTTGGGTCTTTTTTTCTTATCTGGAACATGAAGGGGAAAAAAAGTATGGAAACTCCAACAGACACAGTGTCATGTGATGCAGCAGTGGGCCCCAGGAATAGGAGCAGCACATTAAGTGGGACACATCTGAAGAGGATTTGCCACAGGGCAATGTTCTGGAGACAACTGCAGGAGACTCAGATGAAAGTCCAGTTGAAGTTATACAGCAAGGCAATAAGCAGGAAACTGTGGCAACTCTGATGCAAGTAATGTTGCAACACAACAGGCCAATGGGTCCTCATATGGAGGAGCAGCAGCTGAAGCAGGATGCATCTGAAGAGCATATGTCACAGAAAAATGTTCTGGAACTTTCTGTAAAAGACTTGCAGGAAACACAGAGCAAAGAAGACATTCTCAGTCCACAAGAAAATGATCAAAGGGAAGTAGTATTTGATTTTAATAGAGATGGCTAGACATACTAAGATAAATGAAAGAAATAGAAGACCCAAAATATTAGAAGACTGGTAAATCACAGGTGCATAGTAGTCAGAACTATTAAGTGAGATTCATGTGATGTAACAGAAATAAATAGGATATATTTCTGTGCAATTAAACTAATAATGAATAAAGCTTTACCACAAAAATGTCGAGTAACGAAGGAAAGTGAGGGAACAAGTAGAATGCCAATATGGAAGCATCAAATAAAAACTATACAGCAAACATGATGAAGTATCATTGTCAGAAGAATACAGAATAAGGAACAGATCATCAAAATGCTTGGAAGGATAGCTGTGGTAAAAGCAATTGGGAAACAAAGCAAAATGAACAGAAACATCACCAAAAAGAAGGCATAGGTACATTTCAAGCAGTATTTATGAAAACCCTGTTGAATATAACAAAGATTCCAAATGGTGAGAATAATCAAAAGAAACAGTAAGAAACTCTCGTACAGAGGGTGTAAATACTCCACAATAAAACCACTGGTATAATGATGCTGTAGAAAATGCTGGTAGTCCACAAAGTAAAGCAAAAAAGTTTATTGTAAGACAATAGAAAGCTGGTAAGTGCTTTCATCCGCAACAAAAGAACTTCATCAGACAAATTAAAATCAAACACAGAATTTTTAAAAGTATAGATGATTTGAGTAATAATATAAAATACCGCAAGATATAAAAGTTAAACAGGGACAAAATGGAGTATAGTAAGGGCATTGCATACCCTAAACTCCCACCATCCCAGGAATGGGGTAACAAATATAATGTATCTGAAAATGGGATGGAAAATACTAAGGATGTTCCCCAGACCCATTTTTCACACGACCAAGATGATGATGAATATTTTTTAGACGAGTTAGAATACCCCCCTTTAAGACGTTCGGAACATTTGAAAAACAAGACTCCCCAAGTGAACAACTTAAGGGGGGTGAATTATGTAGCCCATCCCCACAACAACAATCAATGGAACAGAGGGAGGGGGGGTTAAACAATCACAAGGGTGGAGGGAACTTCCGCAACAGGAAATGGTCGAACAGGAAATAAGTTTTATGCTGAACAATCCAGTCATTGATGATGTACAAGTAGTTGATAGAGGAGCCCATTTTTTACCCACTTGCTGTATTTTAGCTAACAGCTTGGGTGATTTTAAGGTTTATAATTTTTCAAACCTTAAATTTAATAAAGAACAATGTGATGTTTTTTCTAAAGGGTTTACTTATGTCCCATGGCAACGTAGTAATATATCACAAACCTTGATGGACCTGAAATTGTATACCCGTAAAATAAATTTTAAGGTTTTATTTCAGAATTCCTTCCCTATTCACCCCACCAGCTCATTATCTACATCTAGCACATATAACCCCCCCCTGCACCCTATGATCACCCTATTCGAGAAAATATGTGAATTAGATATTAGGAGTGCACTTTCCACCTATTGTAACAGGGAGGGTAACAATATCCAATAAGGTATTCTTATAAAAGAAATGAATGGATTGCTTGACACAATCAGAATTATAAAACCCAATAAGGGTGGTGGGGTTTGCTATTATGAACCTGGATGACTATAATAGAAAAATGTTGTTCATATTGGAAGGAAAAGCATACAGAAGATCATCCATCAGTGAGGTAAATGTTGCCTATTCAAAAATTAAAAATGAATTGCAGGAACTATTTATTGATGGTTTTATTGATATGCACATTTTGAATTATTTGACTGTTATGTATCCTAAACTAGCAGTAATATTTGGTCTCCCGAAACTACATAAGAACATATCACAACCATCCATGCAACCCATAGTTGACTCTAAGGGGTCAATTACGCAACCCCTGGCAAAATACTTAGATTTTAAGTTAAAGATGGGGACTCTATGCTCCAGACCAGAAGTGTATCCCTCACTGGTAAGATCAGACCATAAACTAATCTCACTGGATATTCACATCCCGACACCACCCCCTGCCCAGAAAACCACAATGAAAAACTTCTCTAAAGCAATATTCACACTCCTCAAAACCGAGGTGGAATCCTTCAAAGCCCCCGGGCCTGTGGAAAATACGGCCCAGACCGCAGAATCCTTTATAAACGCATTCTATGAACTCCTTCAGGAATGCATGGATCATGCGATCCCAAATAAAACCAAGACCCAATCCTCCAAAGGCAGACGTCCTGTCTGGTGGACCCCAGCCATAAACAAACTATACAATAGAAGGAGAAAGCTACTAAATGACAGAGCAAAATTCCAAAAAGGGAAGGCATCTCTGATCAGTATTAGCAAAAAACTACGGGCACTCATAAAATCGTCTAAGGCCAGCTTCGAGAGAAAAATTGCATAGGACACTAAGGATAATCACAAGGCTTTCTTTAGTTATGTTAGGAACCTGGGTGGTAATTCCCAGATATGCTCAGAATTAGTCCAAAATGACAAAAAAATACACCGAACCTACAGACATTGCCAACATCCTAGCTGACAGGTTCAGCACAAACTCCCCCCCCCCACCAAAAGGGCAAATATCTATCCCAGCAGAGTGCTGCCCCCCTGACATCTCAGATGCTCAGGTAAGAGCCACCCTCTCCAAAGCAAAAAACACAGCATCAATGGGACCAGACGGTGTCCCGGGCTGCGTCCTACATGAACTCCAAGAAGAGCTAAACCCAAACATAAAACTACTGTTCAATCTCAGCCTTACTACAGGATATGTACCCAAATAGTGGTGTACAGCAACTGTAGTCCCTCTCCACAAAGGTGGTGCCTCAACGGATCCTGAAAACTATCGCCCCATAAGCCTGACTAGCTTGGTCTGCAAAGCTATGGAAAGGATCATCATGGACCTCATAAATAAAGATATTGGGGACCTACAGACACTGGATCCTACCCAGTTCGGCTTTGTTAAGGGCAGATCCTGCCTCTTAAACCTGGTTGATTTCTTTGAAACAGTCACCAAGGCCATTGATGAGGGGAAGGTGGTCCACACAGCCTACCTGGACCTCGCAAAAGCCTTCGATACAATACCCCACTAGGGCATTATAGATAAGCTCACCAGCTTAAATATAAACCTGTATGTCACTAGATGGGTTGCAAACTGGCTCAAGGACAGAACCCACATGGTTAGAATTGCTGGAGCCATGTCAGACTCCAAACCAGTTACAAGTGGCGTCCCACAAGGCTCAGTCCTGGGACCTTTCTTGTTCGGTATATATTTCTCGGAGGTACAGGCCAACACGGAAGGACTGTGGCTGACCAAGTTCGCAGATGACTGCAAACTGGGCGCCATAATCGACTCTCCAGCCGACACAAGCATCCTCCAAAAGGGCCTCATAGAAACAGACAACTGGTGCCAGAGCCATGGTCTCAAGCTAAACGCCAAAAGTGTATAGTCATCCCTTTGGCAAAAACAAAGTGCCCACAAATTACCACATAGGTGGTAATCCATTAAGTACAGAAGAAGTAATTAGGGACCTGGGGACCCAAGTTGATAGCAATCTCTCATTTGACAACTATGTGGCCAAAGTGGTTAGAAAAACATTTTATATAGCCCACCTAATCATGAAGGGATTCACATCTAGATCAGGGAGGTCATCGTGCCTCTTTACTCATCCCTCATCAGGCCCATAATTGAGTACAATGCCCCTTTTGGGATGTACCTTACCAGACACCTGCAGCAACTGGAAAGACCCCAAAAGTACCTCACCAAGAGGATCAAAGGGCTCAAACAGATGCCATATGCTGCCTGGTTAAAGAAACTCCAGCTCTACTCAGTGGCATACCGCCTGTTCAGAGGCGATCTGTGCCTGATGTATAAAGCCATGTCCAACCCGGAATTAATGGACATGCTGCACCTCAGAAAATCCAAATCCCATCGAGCTACACGCTCGAGAGACTTGAACCTCAGCACTGAGATAAATAGGACATGATGGAGGGACAGATTCATAACCCAGAGGCTCCCTTCACTCTGGAATAAAATCCCAGTCCAGGTTAGGCAGAGTCCCTCATTGACTCTCTTCAAGAGGAATCTTGATGAGTGGATGGGAGATCGTAGGTTTACCCCGGGTATCACTTCTGTGTCACTGTTAGACAGAGGCACAGTATACTAACCTCAAAAAAAGGCATAGCAAAATTAATTTAAAATGGGTGGCGAAAGCCAAGCACATTCTGGCTAGGCTTATAAATGCCCTAGGGCAGATAGCCTAGTATGAACCTAAGAAATTTGTGCAGCAAGAGTCACATATATGTAAAGACTCATAGAGCTTCTTAAAAGATATGAATCACATACCCTTTGAAGGCTCCTATATGTTAGTAACAGTTGATATAAAGGATCTTTATTCAGTAATTCCCCACCATTAGGGGTTAGAATGGTTTAATTAATTTTTATATGAAAAGAAAATAAACCATTTTGATGTAATAATGTATACCCAGTTGATGGAGACGGTCCTTAAGAACAATTTTATTTTATTTAATAAGGAGATTTTTTTACAACAGGAAGGGGTAGCTATGGGTTCTGTGTGTGGTGGCCTTTATGCTAACATAGTAGTTTTACAGTGGGAGAAGAAATATGTGTTTCCTTCTGACTTTTACAAGCATGTTAAATATTATACATGATTCCTCGACGACCTTTTTATTTTATGGGACGGTCCCTATGCCCTTATTAGTGATTTTATTATATATTTAGATTCCACCACTTCATTTTTAAGATTTACATATTCATTTAACTTACATGAGATAGCCTTCCTTGATATTAAATTAATTAAGGATTATCAGAACAGTAGGTTTATATCTAAAATATATCGAAAAGACACATATTCAAATCCACTACATTATAGTAGCATCCACCCTCAGAAACAGAAAAAAGCTATTATTAAGGGCCAGTTTGTACGGGCTGCCCGTATGGTATCACTTTCAGAAGATGTTTTTTAGATGAATGTGATACCTTAAAATATATGTTTTTAAAGAGGGGCCACCCGTTGAGACTTGTTAATGATGTCTTTTTAGAGGTAGTAAATAAGAGAGAAAGACATTTTTATATACCTCTTTTATCTGAGGTTTCATTGGATGTAACACACACAGTGAATGTTGCACCCTTAAACTCTGTTTTTACAGGAAAAGATTATAATACTTCATTCATTTCTACATACACAATTGATAGTCCTGATATTAAACATATTTTAAGTAAAAATTGGTCACTTCTAACACATGACCGAAGTATCAGAACACATATTGATGAACAACCTACTGTTATTTTTAGAAAAGGTAGAAATTTAAAAAGAAATTTCGTGAAAGGACATGCTGTGAATCATTTTTCAAATGGACGTATGTTGAAGTGTCGTATGTATCGATACTGTCCCTTTATAAAGGAAGGAACAATATTTATGATCAACAACACTAAGATTCATATAAAAAATAAGTATAACTGTAACTGTGAACATATTATTTATTGTGCCCTCTGTAACCTATGTGATTGTTTTTACATTGGAAAAACTGACAGAAAATTTAAAAATAGAATATATAAACATTTGTATGAAATAAGAACAGGCAAAGAGACAAATGCTTTGTATAAACATACCTCAGAGAACAGTGACCACACTTTTAATAATTTTTTTGTTATTGATGGTGTCACGATGGATATCAGGGGAAGTGCATGGTCTGCCTTACTAGAAAAGAGAGAATTATACTGACAGTTGTTATTAAATGTGAACAACTGGCCAGGTTTAAATGAATCTCTCTCCATTAATTCCCTTTTAAAATTGAGAGCTTTAAACAGATGATTATTTATTTATATATGTATATATTTATTTATATATGTATTCATTGCTCTTTTAAAAAATTATGAAGTGGATGATCTTTTTTATATATTTTTTTATATTTTCTTTATATCTATTAACATGTATTTAACATTTTGTCATTGACATCACAGTTTGTATTGCCCTTTAAATTTTTGTTAGGGGGAGTGGCTACTATCATGTGAAGCACAACGGGAGTCTTTAAAACGTGTTTTGTGTTTGATTTTAATTTGTCTGATGAAGTTCTTTTGTTGAGGATGAAAGCTCTTACCAGCTTTCTATTGTCTTACAATAAACTTTTTTGCTTTACTTTGTGGACTACCAGCATTTTCTACAGCATCATTATACCAGTGGTTTTATTGTGGAGTATTTGGTTTGCACACTCCTGCATTCTCATAGTAACATGTCATGGATAGGCAGTGCATAGCTTGATACAGAGCTCTGTCTCATAGTCACACGTCATGGATAGATATGCCATAAATCAATACAGTAATGGGCAAAGCACTGGCATTGGGTGTTACAATGGCATTTAGTTCAGTGTTACAACACATTCTGTTTGTTCAGTCTTTAGACTTTGAGTTAGAAAGACATGGTGTCTGCTCCCAGGATTTTTTTTCATCTGTGTTTCTGATGAAATATTTACTCAGGATGCAAAATTACTTGAATTTGTGGCAGTGTGACTTTCACTACCCATAGCAACATTTAGTTACTGAATTTTGTGTTTTTAATTAGGCAGTTTTAATAAGAGGCACACAGAATAGCACTATTTGGAAGACTTCTGACTTCAGTCTGTGGTATTATAGGGCATTAGATTTCATTTTATAACTTTCTGAATACATTTCTCCAGAAGTTTTGACAATGGGGATAACAGGGCAATAGATCTGAAATTGGTTATATCAGCTGAGGTTTGTCCTTTATTAAGTGGATGATGAAGATTTTTTTTTTTCCAAAGAGAAAGAACATATGATTCCTTGATAGATCCATTAATTAGGATAGACACAGGATAGGCTGTGGAACTGGCTGCTAGCTTCAGGTATTCTGCTGGGAGATTATCTACTGAAGGAGAACAGGGTTTCAGTTTAAGAAGTAGTGATTTGTTGTATGAGGTCTGGACGGATTTTAGAGTGAAACAGCAGATATCTGATGTCTAAGCAGAGGGCATACCGGGATTGTTAGGTGGAAATATTTAGTAAGGGTTTTAATGTTTTCTATATAATATGTGTTAAACTGAGCAGCTATTTCAGAGATAGTGTTGTTTAGGGCAGGATTAGAAGTGGTGGGTGTTCCAGGATTGAGTATATTATTAACAGAAGACCAGAATTTTTTAGGGAGGGGACACTAAGTACATTTTCTTTTCTGCTTTAATCTATCTTTTAGTACGGTTGTGTAATTATTTAAAGTGTTGTAGGCTATTGCCTGGGGAATATAGACTACTATAACATAGAGTTGCTTAATGTTATTTAGTTTAAGATGAGAGATGAGGAGTTCAGTGTTATAGAATTTGGGAATAGGTTTATTACAGGGTAGGATCTCATGATAGAAAGGGTATAGTAAAGCTCCTCTACCACATTTTTAGTTCTTTCATCCTTGATAATATTATAACCAGACAATGAAATTTCAGAGTCAATTATGTGGGGTTTAGCCTTGTTTCATTTATGGCAAGAATGTCAGCTTTATTGTGGGATCCAGGCATGGAGT
Organism: Protopterus annectens; assembly: GCF_019279795.1. Taxonomy (NCBI): domain Eukaryota; kingdom Metazoa; phylum Chordata; order Ceratodontiformes; family Protopteridae; genus Protopterus; species Protopterus annectens. Next base: position 1,869,947,701 of record NC_056732.1, read on the forward strand.
TATGGAATTTTATTTACGTATTAGCACTAGCTAGTGAAATGACTTTCTCAGAGTGATACTAGTAGACAAATCAAGGTAGAAGGAATCAAAGCTTGCACCCTTGGTTACAGAAAGCAGCTTAAGAGCTGTAATCCTCTGCACTAACTGCCAGACATGCTATATTACCAGAAAAATCTGTTTTTGATCTACTTATATACAGTGGATATAAAAAGAGTACACACCCCTGTTAAAATGCTAGGTTTTTGTGATATAAAAAATGAGACCCCATTAAATCATTTCAAAACTTTTCCCACCTTTAATGTGACCTATAACCTGTACAATTCAATTGAAAAACAAACAAATCTGTTAGGGGAAAAATATAAAAAATTAAAAAGTACAATAAGATGGTTGCATAAGTGTTAATACCCTTAAACTATTTCTTTGTTGAAGCACCTTTTGATTTAATTACAGCATTCAGTCTTCTTGGGTACACACCTGCCATCAATTAAAGAGACTTTGATTAACCCCAAATAAAGTTTGCCTGTCCTAGTAGGATTTTCCTGACATTTACTCAGTTGCCTGCTAAAGCAAAAGCCATGGTTTGCAGACAGCTTACAAAGCATCAAAGGGATCTCATTATTGAACGGTATCAGTCAGGAGAAGGGTACAAAAAATATCCACAGCATTGGATATACCATGGAACACAGTGAAGACAGTCATCAAAAGTTGGAGAAAATATGGGACAATAGTGGTGTTGCAAAGAACTGGATGTCCCTCCAAAATTGATGAAATGACAAGATGAAAACTGGTCATGGAGGCTGGCAAGAGTCATACAGCAACACTGAGGGAGCTGCAGGAATTTCTGGCAAGTACTGGCTGTGTACTACATGTGACAACAATCTCCCATATTTTCCATATGTCTGGACTACGGGGTAGGGTTGCAAGAGGGAAGTCTTTTCTTACACAGAAAAACATCCAGGCCCAGCTAAAATTTGCAAAACAATACATCAAGTCTCCCAAAAGCATGTTGGAAAATGTGTTATGGTTTGATGAGACCAACGATGAACTTTTTGGACAACATTCCAAAAGGTACGATTGGCGCAAAAACAACACTTTGCATCACCAAAAGAACACCATCCCCACAGTGAAGCATGGTGGTAGCAGTATCATGCTTTGGGGTTGCTTTTCTTCAGCTGGAAATGGGGCTTTAGTCAAGGTGAAGGGAATTATGAACAGTTCCAAATACCAGTCACTTTTTGCCCAAAGCCTTCAGGCATCTGCTACAAAGCTGAAGATGAAGAGGGACTTCACCTTTCAGCACACCAATGACCCCCAAGCATATATCCAAATTAACAAAAGAATGGCTTCACACCACAATAAAATAAAATTTTGGAATGGCCCAGCCAGAGCCCAGACCAAAATCCAATAGAAAATCTGTGGGGTTACCTGAAGAAGGCTGTGCACAAGAGATGCCCTCGAAATCTGACAGATTTGGAGTGCTTTTGCAAGGAAGAGTGGGCAAATATTGCTGTGTTTGGTCAACTTTCATTTGGTCGAAAAAATGATTTCAGGCAACCCACTTCACTGAAAGCCCATCTGATTGAAAGCTCATTTGGTCGAATTTCATTTGGTTGAAAATTAAATTTAGCCCCTACCCCACTGCAGTGCGACCCTGGAGTGAGAATATTAAGTAAGGGGGGGAGCGAACCCCCCCCACATAATTGTAGTGTATTCACTGTTATATAAAGGTGTATCCATTAAAAGCACATTGATATATATATATATATTCAGTAAAAATTATTTGCAAAATGTAGGGGGCTATGCCCCCCACACCCCCTCAACTTAATATTCTCACTCCCGGGTCACACTTCAGTGGGGCAGGGGCTATATTTAATTTTCGACCAAATGAGCTTTCAATCAAATGGGCTTTTAGTGAAGTGAGCTGCCTGAAATCATTTTTGACCAAATGAAATTCGACCAAAGAAAGTAGACCCCCATATATATATATATATATATATATATATATATATATATATATATATATATATATATGGGTGTACTTTCCTACAACGAAAATTCACTTTTTTGAAATAGGAAAGTACATCTCCATGTAAGCAAAAGTGCACTTTAACGAAAGTGCAGTTTCGCTTAAGCTCTCTAGATCGAACCTACAGCACCATAATGGAGGACATTGAAAAATGGGCTATGTCCTCCACTGTGGTACGATAGTCACGGACCATAGGGTTAGGGCTCAGGGTCAAGGTAAGAGGATAGCCCTAGTAACTATCCCCTTACCCTAACCTGTACCCTAACCCTAAGGTCCGTGACTGCTAGCCCGTTCGATGTAGCGGGTTTGCAAGAGTGCACTTTCGTGAAAGTACATTTTCACATTAGTGTGGGTGTACTTTTGAAGTTCGAAGTAGTGAACGTTCATTCTTCAAAAGTACACCCATATATATATATATATATATATATATATATATATATATAAAATATAGATAGCTATAGCTTGGTAGCTAGATACATGTGTATATAAATATATATATATACATATATATATACATACATACACATATATATATATATATACACACACACACATATATATATATATATATATATATATGTGTGTGTGTGTGTGTGTGTGTGTGTGTGTGTGTGTCCATGTAGCTAAATGGTTAGAGTGACAGCCTTATGTGTAGTAGGTGCAGAGTTTGAATGCACAAACAGATTATTAAGCATTTATGAGGGAGGAGGGTTGGCATAATCGTTATTGTCTTACACTCTTAAACATATGGTCCAAGGTTTGATTCTGACCTCTGGTTATTGGCTAGGCTTGTAATAGTTAGGAGATTGATAGCCTAATATTTTATCCTGGGATGACACCTGTGTCCCTGCTGGAGAGGGGCTTTGGGTGCTGACTTGTCTAAACATGGGCTAAACTCTTGGCTAGGCTTATAAGAGCCTCAGGGCCAATATCCTAATAACTTCCTATGATCCTACGATCCTATGTCGTTGTTCTTCTTTCGGCTTTTCCTGGTTAGGGGTCACCACAGCGGAACTCCGGTCAGCTAATGATTGGCAGTAGATTTTTACGATGCCGAGGTGCCAGCTCGACGCCCAACCTTCAACGAAGGCATGCCCTACGCATGTCTTTCGAACGCCACTCGACCGCGGGGAGGACATGCAGACTCCACACAGAAGGCACTCCAGCCGAGAGTCGAACAGGAGAACCTCTTGCTGTGAATGTGACAACGCTACCACTGCACCACCACGGCTTTGATTCTACGATCCTATAAGATCATTTAATATATGGGTAAGCAGCGTATACATACCTCTCAACTTCTTAGTGTAAGAAATCTGGACAAAGCCTAAAATAATGGGTGGACAAAGGCCTAAAAATAGGGACAGAGTTTAAATATTGCTCTTATACACTTAGAAAGTTGCTAGATTAACAGAATTTGTGTTAGCATGCATTTTTTGAAAGAAATTAAATCTGAAACTCAAATGTGTATCATTATTTAGTTACTTCAATCCATATTGATTTGCCAGCAAACCACAAATTTTATGAGAAGCAGACGAAAAATATGAGGAAAAAAATCTGGGCATACTGAGAAAATTTGTGCAGTTCGGAGCCACATAGTTTACTGCACACTTTAAATTGGCAGAGAGACACACAATGAGCCAGATTCCAAAAGAGTTACTTTCAGTGTAAATGTACTCACAGTATAAGTCTGTCTCAGTTCTGAGCAACATGCTCTCAGTGTAAGTGACTTACTAACATGCCCTCAGTGTAAGTGATTTACTCCAGTATAAGCCTGCCCCAACTCTGAGTGATATGCTCTCAGTGTAAGAGATTTACTTTAGTGTAATACACTGCTGTAAGCCACTTACACTAAGAACAGGTCTTTTGGAATTGGGCCCAATATGTTGCTATAGGACCAGACCTGTAACTAAGGTGGGGGAAAGGGAGCATCTGCCGCAGGTGCAAGTGGCTAAGGGGGTACAATCGGCAGGTGTAATGATGTGAGAGTGCAGTACTGGTTTCATAAATGAATGCCGATAGTGCATTTGAAGTCATGGTGGAAGAACTGAAGTGCTCCAAGTCTGGTAATTTAACCGTAACAAGCTGCTTTGTTGGAGTTTGTGGGTAATACAACTTTTTACTATGAGAAGACTAGTTTTTTTCTCCTGAACTTTCAGTTGGGAGGGGACTGCACAGAGCACCATATGGCCTAGCTATGATTCTGTACATGATCAAAAATTTCCTATTTATATATAAAGTGAATTTTCATCCACATATTACCATATAGGAAAAGAGGAAAAATCCTAAGCACACAATCATGAGGAACATAAGATGTCCAGCCATATACACCTTTAAGCAGACAAACTTAGAAGTTTGTGCCACACTTGTAAACAGTTTATATGGTTTACCTCCCAGACTGAGCAGGCCTTCCGTGACTATTTATAATGGGGTATAATAAAAGCTTAAATCAACAATTAAGGAGTCATAACAGCAACCAGTAAAGCAACTTTAGAGAAGAATAATCCCTCAAGTTAGTTTGTGCAGGTGTGGATGTGGACTTCATTAACACTGCAGAAGTGTATGTACTTTAAGTTCCAATAATATAACAGTTCAGGTTACATAGTGGCACAAAACTGCATTTTTCAATTTACATAATGAAATAAATAAAAAAGTCCTGTTGTAACACATAAATAACCATTTTGTACATATTTAAAAATAACTATAAATATTTTGCATAGATTTGCAGGTACGAACCACTCAACACCCTTCACAGGGTTCAGTAGTGAGATATTTGGGGCAGCAGCGATAATTACCGTACGTTTATGGATTAGCAGCAGATTTGTGCAAAAGTATCTTTTATTTTTTTTAATTTTCTGTAATTATAGCTGGGTAATAGCTAATAAAAGAGCAAACTACCAAACAGAAACCTTGGAGTTAAATAGCTAAAACCCCAAGCACCCCCCAAAAAATGAAGAGGAATACTGAGTGAAATAAGAGTTATCTGTTATCGCTGTATAGTAAAGCCATAAGATCATGTAAGATAAAACTGGGATAACTTCAGGTATTGCATGGGTTTAAAATGGTAACAGATGGCTTCTTGTCGTTTATTTTTTTCTGTGTCTTTTTTGAGGGGGGCTGCTTGTACTAGAGCAAGGTAGAGTAGGTTCATTGAGTTTGTTTCTGGGGTGGGTATAGTTACATTTGTGCAGAGTTATCTACTGTGAGTACATGGGATTACTGTTCTCCATAATTACTGATTCCTCTAGTATTATCTATTAACTCTTAATACATGACATATTTACTGAATCGTTTATAGCAATCTATTATCGTATGATGAGCTCTACATAAAAATACCTTCGATATCCTGCTTTATGAATATATCATTTTTATTTGTATCGAGTTGTCATGGTCTATAAAAGTAGTAAAATTGCAAAGTCATGACAAATTAATATATATTTTACTCTTTGAAACAACAAATTTCTCTGGAAGATTGTAGAATTGCCTTACCAGTTACCACCTGTTTTATTTTTTCATAGGACATTTATGATTTGGACAGTCAGGCCTTACGAAAAAAAACATGAAAAAATAGTAAATGTTTTGATATTTCAGGAAAAAAATATTTACTAATCTTCCTTTAAAATAAATACTACAAGAAACAGACACTATATTTGAAATACATTAAATTATATAGCACAAAACAAACAAAATTCTATGATAATATATCATTATTTTGGTAATAAATTCAAAATAAGAATTTTGCTGCTGTTCAATGTATGGTTTTCCATACAAAGTCTCACATTTCAATAAGAAATGTCTCAATACAAACATCTATAAAAGTGACAACCTGGAGGATAGTCTTGTTTTACTGTTACAAAATTAAGAGGAGAGCTGAGACTGCATCCAGCATTTCTTCTGTAGCAACACAAAAGTGTAAAGAGCTCAGTTAAATAAATGCCACAACAACTAAATTTCACACCTCCTGACTGAATGCTTTCGCAACTAAAAAGTCCACAGTGAGAAAAATAATTTGACTGCAAGTGTAGCTCATAGATTAAACTGCAACAGACATGGAAAACCTGTATTCAACCAATGTATTGGGTGACTCCTTCTCAGCAGAAGCAAAGATGATAAGCTGAGCTGTAGCATCCTCTTTACATCTGCCTTTGCAGCCAAAGACAGGAAGAAACTGGAAATGTATGGAAACTGGTCTGCTCTGCTTCAGACAGCAAACATTGGTGCAGTAAAATAGTCCCTCAGGTGAAAGGTACACGTATCAGGCTATCTTATTAAATATTTATACAAACCCCTCCCTACTGCTATACAAACCCCTCCCTACTGCTATTTTCTCACAGCTTTTACATCATGAATATTAATTGTGTCACAAGCACCAGGTAGGACACATTTCATAAGAGGACAGGAAATAAGTAGCCTACACAAGGCTCAGACAGCCTTGGTTCCCACTGCAAGAAAATTATTTTTATGTGTGTGGCTGTTATCACAGCTCTCTAGTTCACAGGCTGCAGATTCCTCATTTTTTAAACAGTGAGGCTCTTGGAACTGGACACTGAAACTGGAATCATGAAGCTGGAGGTAAGAACTTCGTTCTGTGTACTGGTGAACTTTTTTCTTCAAATCTAAAACTCTTAGAGGCAGTGAGCTGCAGGGGAAGTAATTTGTGTTACATAAATAAGCTTTATGTTCATACCATTAAACCATAAAAGTAACATGCTGTTGGGTTTCTGCAGTTTATGTTGGTGAGGATATAATCAGGAAGTAATTAATTCAGAATGCACGGGAGCTGAAGGAGAATTTTTTTTTTTGTGAATAATTATCTGATATAAAACAGCATAACACAAAATAAAACTTTAATTGAATTTTAATGTTTTTATTGTAGAAGTTGCATTATTATTATGTAAACCATTGCTAAAACATTAACAATTTTATAGGCAGTTATTTATGAACATATAATATTGTAGTTTATTAAATACAAAATAAAATAAAAAATCATGTAGGCAGCATAGTAGCACAGAAGTTAGAGTTAACACTTCACAATGGTTGGTGATTCCTTTGTGAGGAATCTGCACATCTTTGTTGTCTATGCAGGGTTTTGCCCAGTGCTCTGGGATCCTCTCAGTTCCTGCAGAACTGGTGTAGGTGAATTGCTGATGCTTCAGACTGTGTGTGTGTGTGTGTGTGTGTGTGTGTGTGTGTGTGTGTGTGTGTGTGTGTGTGTGTGTGTGTGTGTGTGTGTGTGTGTGTGTGTGTGTGTGTGTGTGCGTGCATGTTTGTGTCTGTTTGTCTGTGTGTGCATGTGTATGCTCATTATGAGCTGTTACCCCCATCAGGGAGTACTTTCTCTTCTTTATACCCATTTATTGGCAAGATAGGCATTGTCTCCTCCACTTCCCCAAATTGGAGTATGGTTATGGTTGAACGATTAATGTTGAATGAAAATCATGGCTCTGGTAATATTGTAAATTGCTGAGAATCTTCAAAGCAAGGGAAATTTGTGATACCTATGCAACATGTACCAGGTTTTGTGTTTAAAGAAGGACCTGAATGCTATAAAAATATACAAAAATAAATCTATAATGTAAATTGCACAGATAAGCTGCACACCACCCAGGCCAGAGAAACTCGTGCTAAGCATACCTCTCAACCTCTTGGTGCAAAAAATCTGGACAAAGCCTCACAGAATGGGGGTACAAAGGCTCAAAAATAGGGACAGACTTTAAATATTGCTCTTATAAACATAGAAAGTTGCTAGAGTAACAGAATGTCTCTTAGCATGCATTTTTATATAGGATATGAAGGCTGAAACACAATGTATGTCATTATTTAGTGATTTCAATTCTCAGATCATCCAAGTGATTTGCAAGAAAATCAAATTTCATCAGGAAAGACCAAAAATGTAAGGTAAAAATCTGGATATTCTACGAAAATCTGTACAGTTGAGAGGTATGAGCTGGAAAATTTTTTGAAATGGCTCCCTATTGAAATTGCAGCACTCAAAATGCCGAGGAGAGGAGTGAATCTGGAAAATTGCTCTTCTCCTTAAGATTTCTTTTTGTGGTGGGAGAAGTCCCCTCAACTCCAAACTTATATATGTGTATATATATACATATATATATATATATATATATATATATATATATATATATATATATATACCATCTCCGAGACCATCAATCTGCAGATAAAGAGTATTCCTAGAAATGACATCTTGGACTCAGGACTCTGATCTTTAGGCCATTCAGTCACCGTGTGTCAGGACTTCCCCTAGTAGGTCCTGGCATTTCAAATGATTGTCATTTTTAATCTCTTCCTTGCACATATAAATTATGTTTGTGCTTTTGAAATGTCTGGCTTCCTCTTTAGCTCGGATCAAACAGTATAGTTGACAGCAAAGGATAAAAAGTGGTGAACCGTACATAGGAAACGAGAACTTCTGTTCAGCACTATGGAGCCAAAATGTAAAGGATAAGACACGTCTGTATGGAGTAGTTATACACAACTTTAAGATGTTCACAAATAACCTTAAGTTAAGTTGATTTTGAAGACTGAAACTGAGAGAGGCATCGTTTACGTCATGTGGCTACACTGAGATATTTTACTGTCTTAAAAACTGAGAGACATATGCTATCAAAAATATTAGAACATGCCAGTATTGTAATTAGTAGACTGCAGAATCAACACAATGTCTGTTCCCATGGTAACATGGCTCAGCGTCTACCTTGCCTTACTGCTGTAATGCTTAACTCCAAAAGGAAACACCCAAGGTGTTCAGGATAAAACATGGGTGAGAAATACTGAGCATTTAAGAAGGTACAGTGCTGCTCAGCATTCTTTGTGCATCTGCTATTTGTTGTTTAATATATATTTTTTTATAACAGGGTTATTGGCTGACTTTCCCTTTTCAATTGTAACCCCCAAGGATGCTATACAATAACCTTTGACCTTTAAAGACTTGATAGAAAGTTTCAGATAGTAATAGTAAATATTATAGTAATAGTAAATATTAGAAGAAGGCTACTAGAGCTGCAAAATACTACAATATTTGCAATTTTGCATATTTAAGGGTCATTTGTTTCATATTTATAGCTGGTTATACCTGTTTACTTCTCTGACTGCATAAAAACGCTTTAATAATTTATCATAAGTCAATGAGGCATTTTAGTCAGTATTCCACTTTGGCAAGCATCTCTAACACAAGTGCCAGTAGTTTCTTGAAATGGTTGATTTTTTTCAGTGTTTCATTGAAGGCATTCAGGTTGCATTGAAATACCGCTCCCCACTCCCCAGAGTGAAATATTTTTGTAGAGCTTTGGACATTCTTTCATACGGTCTGGAGAGGGTGTGGTAGCATTGATGGGCAGAATCTAAGTGACAGCAACTCTGTGAAATACAATACAGCTGCATAAATGTAAAATAAATCTTATATGATGTTACTGACTGTGATGTCCTCGCTCTGGGCCAGTAATCAAGGAGCCTGAATCCTCACCATTGATACTGGAGAGGGATGTTCACTTGGAATACAAATTGATACACTCAGTATTTCCAGATGCAGGCCTCTCTGCATCAAGCACAATTTCCCTTAAGAGCACACAGGTCATACACACAGCCCAGGGTCTGGGTGTCTGTATCTGTCTTCCTCCAGGTCCCCAATAAGACTCCCCACTGGCACAGCTGTAGGGTTAGGTCCTCAGCTGAGTGTCCAGCCAAGTCCACCAGTACCCTCTCCGTGCAACCAGTGCTTTGTATCCCTGCTCCAAATAGCTGACACACACACACACACTCTTTGAGATTTAATTTACACACACACACACACACACACACACACACACACACACACACACACACACACACACACATATACGCATACACACATACACACATACACACGCACACACGCATACACACACACGCATACACACACACGCATACACACACATACACGCATACACACACACACACACACACACACACACACACACACACACACACACACACACACACACACACACACACACATCTGGAAAGGTTGACACAGATTACCCATTCTACCAACTTTGCCCAGACTTTAAGGTAGTTTCACTGTCATCAGGCAGTTACTATAAGGCTCTTAAAAGGGTACCCAATTATACTGAGTGAAGTTAATATTAATACAAATGGTAATGTTGACCAAACAGCCAGGCTTTCAGGAGTGGCCAGAGTTATCACCAAATAAATATGTGCAAATACTCTCAAAACTTAAATATTTTTCTAAAATGGTCTCTCCACAATGAAAAGTTTAAATGTATTTAATAACAAATAATAAAAAAACATGAAAATACTAAATATATATTTACAGCAAACACCAGAGTTTCAGCTACAGGAAATTAAATAACACCGATGAAAAGTTTCACACATTTATAGAAAAACAGTATTTAGCTAGTCTCACTATCTATTCCTGATTGACTAAAAGAATTACTGTTCCTACCTACTGAATATAGCGAAGCAAGATGAGTGAGTGGTCCTTCTTGTCAGATCCAAGACAAAGTACAGAATGCTGCTGAGGTTTCAGTCTCCTCTAATATTAAAACATTGTTTCTGTACAGAATTACATCACATACATCTGGTCATCTGACTCTGTTTCCTATGTTATCACCAACACTAGAAACTGCCAGGATCTTAGCACCTACGTGTCAATAACACACACACAAGAGCATTGCTATGATGTGGTGCAGCTGCTGAAAGTCATAAAACCATTCCAGTCTTCCTGGAGGAGGTACAACCTACTTTCTAGCACAGACATTGCTTCTCTGGCTCCATTCAAAACTATGGGATAACATTTTTATGGCTTAACCCATGATGTAATTTAATTTCAAGAATATTTTTCAAAGTCAGGTGGACTAAGCTCTTCCCTTCCAAAATATGCTGTTACAATGCATACATTTAAACAGTTATGATAATGCATGTGCATTTCTTTTCTGTCCAGCAGGAAACACTGTTGATGTTGATGCATTTTAACACTAGCAACTTTACAAATATATTTGTAAACACAAGCATCTGTACAAATTAGTTTGATACACAAAAGACATATAATAATTCTTTGCAAAATTCCAGTTAGCTGTGCTGGCATATACTTAAAACAGTGACAAAAGGCTAAAGGCAGGATAACAAAAGACGATGATTCCTCGGCTTGGACACACAGAGTTTATTCCAAACACAAATGAAACAGTACGTTAAGCGCTTTCATCTGAAACCAGACTTCTTCAGAACGTACTACTGAGTTCTCTAATTGCTTAAATAGAAGTCATCTGACTCAAATTTGGCGCCAAAACATAAATACACAATAAATTACATATATTACAAATTTTCCAGGTATTAATGACAACATTAGTATTAAACCATTTTTAAATTTGAGAAATTAAGTTGGTTAGAAGTGTTGTCATTATTGTTGTGAAGCTTTTTGTACAGTTTTAACAAATTGTCATATCTATATATGTACTATTCATCATATGTTATATTTATGCAGCATTATTAATAGTTTATATACTTGCAATAGCATTTTTATAGTTGTTTAGATAAATGAAATTAGGAAAGCATGTATCATTTAGTATTGAGGGAGAGTAGTAGTATTTTAGCATTTTAGTATTTTAACATGTAAATTTATATTCATTTTTATATAATACTTTGCCTTATTCAATTGATTACAGCACTGCAGGAATATATGTAATTTATTGTGTATTTATGTTTTGGCGCCAAATTTGAGTCAGATGACTTCTATTTAAGCAATTAGAGAACTCAGTAGTACATTCTGAAGAAGTCTGGTTTCAGATGAAAGCGCTTAACGTACTGTTTCATTTGTGTTTGGAATAAACTCTGTGTGTCCAAGCCGAGGAATCATCGTCTTTTGTTATCCTGCCTTTAGCCTTTTGTCACTGTTTTAAGTAGTTGCCAGCTGTGCTGGCATATGTTACACATGCACTGCCCTGCTTCGACTGGCATGGCTGGCAGTACCTCCTATCGTCACACTGACAAAACGTTGTTTTTCAACTAGCTAAAATTAATGCATTCACAACATGTTTCTAGCCTTCAGCATCATGAACATTACTGACCCCCACATCCAGCTGGCTAACTCACAAAAGTATTAAGCATTGACAGCAACTGCTCTGACATAATGCACAGGATAAAGTGATAAATCTCTTCAAGAAATGAGCGGTAATACTCCCGATACTTAACTGTAAGAAAAAGTTATGAATGCATTTTTTTAGCTACCAAAAATATTTTCAGCAACATTATAACTGATTAACTTTGCTTCTTCATCCAGCAAGATAACTTGTGAAAGTGTCATATGGTGACTGTCACTTGTAAGACATAATTAACATATATACAATTGTTGTTTCAAGAAAAACTGTATGTATATGTATGCATTATAGCTCCAAAAACCAAACAGTGCATGATCCCTTTGATTAGTGCAGTCTACACTTAAACCAAAAATTGTATTTAAAATGACAATAAAAATAGTAAGTGGAAAATGTATGACATGAGTTAATACTTGCTTGGTACTCTTTTATGTGGGGAGGCTGCTGCCCCTCAACACCCCCTCTGAAAAAATATCTTCTTTTTTTTCAAACACCTTTATTGAATTATCACTTGTGACACAGGCAAATTTACATTCATATCAAAGTAAACAAACTATATTAACATTACATTATACTTCACATATAGCATTGCTATATATCATATAACCTAAGCAATATTACGGAAATTATTCAATTCTTGCTTTGTTTTTATCACTTGTGATGTATGCAAATTTACATTCATATAAAAGTAAACAAACTATATTAATGTAACATACATTATACTTCACATATATTGCTGTATATCATACAACCTAAGCAATATTACATAAGTTATTCAATTCTTGCTTTTTTAACAAGACACATCTTCATTAAATTATCACTTACTACATATGCAGTAATACATTTATATAAATGAAAATAAACCACACCAACACAGTCCTAGTTGCAAGCATTTTACATCACAAAGCATACTGACACACTTCTAGTTGCAAACATTATACATCACTTATAATCTACTCAACCTTTCTCACACAAACATTAGATAACTCACTTAAGTTCTACTGCCTTTTAGGCCTCATTCCTCCCTTGTATGTATTGTTCCCACAATTCCCATGTTTTCCTGTGTAGTTTTCTCCTACCTTTTTCTAAAGATCTCAATTCCATTAGTTTTATCTCTGTTACTATATTCACTACTTCCAGTACAGTTGGTTTAGATTTTGATTTCCATTTTCTAGTAATTTATTTTTTGGCAGCCACCATTATTATACACAGCAAGGCATTATCATGTCTAGGCAATTCTGATTCTGTGTCATAGCTCAGGAAATATCATCTCCCTTATCAGACCAATCTGCCCACCCTAAATCTCCAACAGTGCATCCTGCAGGGAATCCCTAAAGTCTGCCAACTCACATCACTCCCAGAAAATATGTTCCCAATTACCTCTTTCTTCCCCTTCACACCTCCAACATTTACTGTCTACCTGAGGAAAAAATTCTCTGGAGTCCACTTGGGGTATAAAAATATCTGTGTAAACATTTCCTGGCAAAAATCCTAAATCTGCTAGATTTTGTTGCATATTTGGGAGACATACATATATCCTCCCATTGTGTCTTTGTGAATTGCTTATCCAGTCTGTCTTCCCCATCCTTTCATGGGTTCATAGGTGTGTACTAGGCTAATGGCCCTGGGGCCTTTACAAGCCTAGCCATAGGATTACTCTGGCATAGTGCCAACCTCTTCTAATTGATTCTTATAGTTATCGTGCAATATTTTATATGTTGTACTAATTATTCCTTTTATAATGGCAGCTTCTGTTTTTGATTCTATTAAAAACTGTACCAGTGCTGGTCTTTCATTTAGGACCCCTCTGTTTCTTTCTCTTTGCCTATACTCTAATATAAATCCCTGATAGTATCTCTAACCTGCAGTCCAAATAAATTCTTCCGTCTTCCCATTCTATAATCTTTCCGTCTCTAGTTATTTGCTCCCGATACCTTGGTTTCTTGACAGTTTTCTGCAGTAAATTCCATCCCCTACTTGCCTATTGTCTATATCCCTAATTGCAGTCATCCCTATCAGCAGAATTTCCCTAATTCAGTCCTGTGTTGGCTTAGTTCTTAGAATGCTTTCTGCTACTATATGAATGTACTATTCTGTATTATTGTTATTCTCCATGAAGGTCTGCTTCCAAAATTCTACTCTCTCCTTGTTTCTTGAGCTTCCCCCTGTTTCATCATCCTTCCTTTCCACTTTGAATTATAGGTTTCTGTTTGTGCTGTGTATAGGAACCCAAACTATGCATCTCTGAAATATCCCTTCAAATCAGGTAATCCCAATCCACATTATTCTGTTGGAAGGATCGGCATATTGTACTTAATTCTCAACATCTTCCCCTCCCAGACAAAATCCTTCAGCTGTTTATTAATCACTATCCACACATTCTCCTCTGGTTGATAGAAATATGCCTGACCTGTGTATAAGACTAAAGGGACTTAAATCATTTTAACTGCTTGTATCGTACTATCCATATCCATATAACAAAGCTTCAATTTTTTCAGTTTTTGTATTATCTTTTGTTTAGTCTCTTTCCACATGTCCTTAGCTGCCACACTAGAAACATTTTTAATCCGTACTACTAAATATTTCATTTTATCATGTCCCCATAAGTATGGGTATTCCTAAACAAGTTCATGTGTGCGTACATAATTTACCGCTATTGCCTAGGTAGGGAGAGACATATCAACATTGGCATTTTCTAACCAAGATATTTTTTTCAGACAGGGATGTCCTCTTTCCCCTTTATTATTTGCATTATATTTAGAAACATTGGCAAAGAAAATAAGAAACTCAGAAATTCAAGGATATAATTGGTATGGTAGTCAAGAAAAGCTGGCTTTGTTTGCAGATGATATTTTGTACCTGACAAGACCAGAAAAAGACATTACAGTGTTGTGGAATATTTTGAGACAGTTTCAGATCTTTTTAGCATGTAGGGTCATAAAAGCTACTTGAGCCTACAATACTTTAAAATTGGTTTGCTGAGTGGCAAACATTTCTGTCACCTTCCTGCCAGTCAAATGTTTGGTGGTCATCTTGTGTTTTTCAGTGTCCTTCTGCCATTGCAGATCATCCATCCCTCAGTGTCCAACATTAGTATTAGTAGCACAAGTCTTGCAAAATGCATAGCCTGGACAACACCTGCTTTTCATTACCTAATCAAGGGTGACCATCCATCTGCTTTGGAACGTGATCATTTAATTTTTCTTCTCAGAGACAGCATCTTCAGAGAAAAAGAGGGGTTGTAATTAGAAAGCTTCAATGTAACTTACAGGTGTACTGTGAAGTTGTACATACAGTAAAATGAAGCTTGTATGATGGCAAACATTAGTCAAAAGAATCTTACCAATTTTGAGTTGTTGCATTATAGCAGTGTAAGAAAGTTTACTCTGTACCCCCTTCCACTGAGGCTTGTACCTTGCTGTTGTGTGATTCAGCCATTAATTTGCTTCTGAATAAAATTAATGATTCACATAAAAGATGAGAATGTAAGCCAGAAATCTCTTTAAACATGTGTAACTCAGTAAGACTGAGTGATAAACATCACCATACATAGTCACAAAATGTGAATAAGCATTATTGTAAATCATCAATAATGCATCCAAGGAAAAAATAATTATTGCAAATAACTTAAAACATATCCAAGAAAAAGTTCATTATTGAAAATGATTCATAACGTATCCAAGAAAAACCTCATTATTGCAAATGATACATAATACACCCAAGGCAATTATTGCAAATGATTTCTAACATATATCTAAGAAAATGCTTATTGCTAATATTATATTGCAGACCCAAGGGAACACCCATTATTGCAAATGATTCATAACAGATCCAAGAGAAAGCTTGTTTTTACAGATAATTCAGAACAGACCCAAGCGAACGCTCCTTTTTGCAAATGATTCATAACAGACCCAAGAAAAAAGCTCATTTCTGCAAATGATTCATAACAGACCAAAGAGAAAGCTAATTTTTGCAAATGGTTCATAACGCATCCAAGAAGTGCATACAAGGAGCATGTTGTAAAACTGACAAATCGTGGATATATACTACACATCATTTCTTAAACCTAGTTAAGTTCTATCAACTATTTTGCATTAATATTTTTCAGAAGTATATGATGCATAAAACTCACAGTGAAATTATGGATGCCTAAATGCAGTACATCCTCAAACCTTTATTCACACTCTAAAGACAATCACTGGGGACAAACAAAATCTGGGAGTGAGGGAGCAAAAGGCCAAAATCATGGAGGGATACTAGATTTTTTTCAGTGCTGCTCCTTAAACATGATACATTAATAGGTTGTGCAATAACATGCATCTTCTGAAATCACTTTATAACGTAATCTGAGTTTCATACAATTTATCTATTTATTTATTTAACATTTATTGACCAGGAAAGTCTGACTAAGGCAGAGCCTATTTTCACTGGAGGCCTGGAGAGAAACGCTCCAGATGCATGTCTTTGAAATGTGGGAGGAAACAGGAGTAGCTCTAATGTATGTGTGGTCATTTACCACCACATGTGGCAGTCAGTGTTTCTAATATATGTGTGGTCATTTATCACTGCTTGTGGCAGTGTCTCTAATATATGTGTGGTCATTTACCACTGCTTGTGGCAGATCAGATGAATGACTTGCTGTAAACTTGCAAGCAGTCTCAGGGTTATGTAGAAAAGTATCTGTGGGAAGTTCAGATGTCAACTGAAAAGATACAAGAACAAGAACTTGCAACATTGGTAGTAAATAAACACTGAAAAGGTATCTAGTGTAGTGAATATTTGTTAATTAGAGAGTAAGGATGGTTTTACATTATGATTTTATATAAGTATAGTATTGTAGTTCAAGATGTCAGAATCCTTGAATATGAAGGAATAGTTAACAGATGCATTAAAACTGGTACTGTGTGATTGTATGATCTGGTTGCCAAAAATATGCTAGACTTTGATCATCGTTGTCAGAGTAAATAATGTACGGAGTCAGAATGAATACAATAAGCTAAGGACCTATGTTATAAATCCAGTGGTACCCCTGTACTGAGATTCAGACTAAAAGTATACACAAAAGTGTACAAAGTAACACCTTTGTTTATTCTGTTAATGCCATTTGCATAGAAATTGTGTCACTTGGTGGGAATAAATAAAACTTGTTAGCCTGCTTAATAACACACTCCTGAAAAAGATGAGCTTTTATAAACCTGCCACTTTATGTGAAGAAAATAAGATGCAATAATCATTGCAAATTAGCATCCTGTGCAACTGCGGCACTTTTAAACAACATAGGTGGTTACATTCCTAATGAAATGTTTTAACTGTATCTCTTTGTTCAATGTGTTTTCAGATACCAGTAAATTTTGAAGATGTTGCTGTTGAGTTTTCAAGAGAGGAGTGGGAAATACTGAGTAAACAGGAGAAAGAGCTACACAGAGAGGTGATGGTACAGAACTATGAGAACATGATTTCTGTAGGTAAGGGGGGTATCAGAGGTGTCATCCATGTTTGAGACTGGAGCCTGTAATTGTAACAATGGTGCTGTT
This sequence comes from Protopterus annectens, assembly GCF_019279795.1. Lineage (NCBI taxonomy): Eukaryota > Metazoa > Chordata > Ceratodontiformes > Protopteridae > Protopterus > Protopterus annectens. Next base: position 1,869,965,367 of record NC_056732.1, read on the forward strand.
ACTGTGAAGGGTAATCTGTGTAACATTACCGGTTTGTAGTATCTGTTAGTCTTTTTTTCTGAAGAGTAAAATGTGTGTCATACTGACTTAATCCAGTTCCTTCGTTTATAATATATTTTTTGTTTTTACATAATTTTTTTTGTTTATGTTTAATTTAAATTTCAGTGCTGGGAAACTCAGCTGGTAGCAACATGTTTAGTCTGAATTTAGCACAAAACCTGTATTACATATTATAAGTACTCACACAGCAGTTCAGATAGCAATTATTTATATTATTAGTCTTGTAAATAAAAAGTCTTCTTTCAAATTAGTATCCAAACCAAAGGGTTGAAAGGCCACACAAACCATTCAGTAAAAAACTACAAGAAAGACCTAGGAAAGCTAGATTTCTCACACCCTAATATCTTAAACCTTCTGTAATGGAGGCCCATGAGGTTTATACAGTTAACCTGTTAAGGACATATCAGTGTTGCTGCTACATGGCTTTTGAATTTATTTATTTAACATTTGTTTACTGGGAAAGTCCGACTTCGAATGAGCCAATTTTCAGTGGAGGCCTGAGGAGATATGCTTTAGATGTTCATGACATTGTACTTAGTGGACATTAGGCTTGTTTTTAAGCCATGTGTTTCCTCAGGATGATCAAGCAGTCCACTTGTACTGAATTGACCAGCTCAGAAAAAGGGTGATACATGGTATGTCTAAAGTTAGTGGAGTTTGATTTTGTTGACCTGAATGTAATAGTGAAGACTTAAAGTAAAAAAGTAATAGGTATTCAGAAGTTACTTCTGCTGGTGAAAAGCCAGATGGATACAGGAAAAACATGCAGACTGCACAAACAAATGCCCAGCTGAGAACTGGCAACAAGTATCATGAGGTAGCAGTGCTGATGGTAGGGCCAAGGTGCCCCTTCACTTTTCAGAATCCTTTCAGGGTGATATATATTCTTAGTACAGTTAATGTACAGATGAAATAATTTACTAAAAGCCCCAGTTTGACTTTAAATGTGGGTACAGCATGTAGTTAGTCAGTGTTTGGTGTCCTTTCATCTCTGCCAGATAGTAACATGTCATAGATAAGCAGTGCAAAGCTTGATACAGAGTTCTGTCACATAGTAACATGTCATGGACAGGCAGTACATAGCTTGATACAGAGTTCTGTCTCATAGTAACATGTCATGGACAGGCAGTACATAGCTTGATACAGAGTTCTGTCTCATAGTAACATATCATGGACAGGCAGTGCAAAGCTTGATACAGAGTTCTGTCACATAGTAAGATGTCATGGACAGGCAGTGCATAGCTTGATACAGAGTTCTGTCTCATAGTAACATGTCATGGATAGGCAGTGCTTCTAGGGAAGATGTAAACCAAGTTAAGGAAGGGGGATCATGTGCGAGAGATTTTAGTATGTGCAGAAGAAGTTTATGATTAACCATGTCAAAAGCTTTTGATGGAGTTGGTGAAGGAGAGTAATGCAGTGGTGGTACTGTGGGAAGGTCTAAATCCATGTTGACAGTTAGCAAGTAGGTTGTTATGGAGAAGGTGGTTAAGTAGTTGTTTATGGATACATTTTTCCATGATTTTAGCTATAGGTGATAACAGTGCTATGGGACGAAAGTTTGAGAAGTCATTAGAATTGCCTCCTTTGTGTAGTGGGATGATGTGAGATATCTTCCAGACAGAAGGGAAAATTCCTTCATTTATAGATCTATTTATCAGGATCAAAATGGGATAGGCAGTGGCTTTGGCTCCTATCTGTAAGAATCCAGTCTAAGGTGGTTTCATTATTGTTGGTTTTATTAGTTCTGGTAGGACTATTAATGAGTAATATGCAGGTGACTTGAGGAATTTTTGCATGTAGATCATTAATAAACAGTGAAAAGAGAAGCGGGCCTAAAATAGAGCCTTGTGGTACTCCTATGTTCACAGGGAGGAGTGTAGAAAGATTTTTATCCTAAAGCACTGCTTGCTGTCTGTTTTCTAAATAAGATTTAAACCAGTGTACTGCTTGTGGGTCCAGTGATTGGGCTTTTAGTACATCAATAAGCATGTGATGGTTAACCATATCAAAGGCTTTTGAAAGGTCAATAAATAGTGCAGAGGAAAGAGAGTTATTGTTACGATTTTTGTTTATACAGTCAGAAAAGGATAGAAGGGCAGTTGTTGTGCTATGGAAAGGTCTAAAGCCATGCTGGCAGTTGACAAGTAAGTTATTATGCAGAAGGTGGTCAAGTGGTTGTTTGTGGATGCATTTATCCATTATTGTAGCTATTGGAGTGAGTAAGGCGATTGGCCAAAAGTTGGAAAGCTCAGTAGATGTCCCACCTTTATGTAGAGGGATGATATGGGAGACTTTCCATATGGAAGGGATTGTGCTTTCCAAAACTGTTGTATTTATAAGGATGGAGATGGGATAGGCAATGGCTTTAGCTGCGATTTGTAGGTATTCAGCTGGAAGACAGTCAGCAGAAGGGGTGCATGGTTTGAGTTTTTGAAGGAGGTTGCAAATGAGGGATGTAGGTACAGGTTGTATATGAAAGGTTGGAGCTGGACTATTCATGGTGTTTAATGGGGAGGTGGTAATAGGTGGTAATGTATTAGCTAGGGTTTGAATGGCGTCAGTAAAATAGTTATTAAAGGCATCAGGAATTTGCTTAGAGTTATTATGGTTGAATCCTAATGGTGCAGGTGTTTTAGAATGGCCTGGCTGAAGTAGTTTGTTGATGCCTGACCAGAACGTTTGTGGTTTTTGTTGGTGGGTTTGTTGGAGGTGAAGGTAATAGTTTTTTTTGTCTTGTAGAATGTCTTTTTTGGTGGCATTTCTTAACTGTTTAAAATAAAGGTGATCTGATGGACTTTTAGAGGCTCTCCATTTGGACCACATTGTAACTTGTCATGGATAGGCAGTGCATAGCTTGATACAGAGTTCTGTCTCATAGTAACTTGTCATGGATATGCAGTGCATAGCTTGATACAGAGTTCTGTCTCATAGTAACATGTCATGGATATGCAGTGCATAGCTTGATACAGAGTTCTGTCTCATAGTAACATGTCATGGATAGGCAGTGCATAGCTTGATACAGAGTTCTGTCTCATAGCAACATGTCAGGGACAGGTAGTGCATAGCTTGATACAAAGTTTTGTCACATAGTAACATGTCATGGACAAGCAGTGGATAGCTTGATGCAGAGTTCTTTCTCATAGTAACATGTCATGGACAGGCAGTGCATAGCTTGATACAGAGTTCTGTCGTATAGTAACATGTCATGGACAGGCAGTGCATAGCTTGATACAGAGTTCTGTCTCATAGTAACATGTCATGGACAGGCAGTGCATAGCTTTATACAGAGTTCTGTCTCATAGTAACTTGTCATGGACAGACAGTACATAGCTTGATACAGAGCTCTGTCTCATAGTTACACGTCATGGATAGATATGCCATAATTCAATACAGTATTGGGAAAAGCACTGGCATTGGGTGTTACAATGGCATTTAGTTCAGTGTTACAGCACATTATGTTTGTTCAGTCTTTAGACTTTGAGTTAGAAAGACATGGTGTCTGCTCCCAGGATTTTTTTTCATCTGTGTTTCTGATGAAATATTTACTCAGGATACAAAATTACTTGAATTTGTGGCAGTGTGACTTTCACTACCCATAGCAACATTTGGTTACTGAATTTTGTGTTGTTTTTAATTAGGTAGTTTTAATAAGAGGCACACAGAATAGCACTGTTTGGAAGACTTCTGCCTTCAGTCTGTGGTATTATAGGGCATTAGATTTCATTTTATAACTTTCTGAAGAGGGTTCTGTCAGTACTGTGTGATATCTGGATGTTTGTCTGAAGGCTCTGTAAATAACACAGACACTATAGATGAGCTTCTAGCCTCCATGAGGTGCTTTGGCAGACTACCTTCTAGAAATAAATATGTTACATTTGACACAAATCTCTCTGTCTGCAGTTATATGTTAGCATATTTAAAAGCTGTATACCCAATATAC